>NC_060182.1:90909075-90959075 GCF_021184085.1 Oncorhynchus gorbuscha | reverse complement strand
ACTATAAATGGAAAAAGGTGAAATAAACATTTCAAAGGAGAGGTAGAGGGGCCCACAGAGGAAGATCGTTCTGCTCTCACTATAAATGGAAAAAGGTGAAATAAACATTTTGCTTCTGGATATTCATGATCTTGAGTGACATTCTTTCTTCATTGGTCATCTTTGGTAAAAAATCAATTAAAGAAAAAAATAATTCAACCCATGCTTTGATAATATGTTTACTTGCCTTTTATTTATTTTTTATTTGACCTTTACTTAACTTGGCAAGTCAGTTAAGAACCAATTCTTATTTTCAATTAACTGCCTTGTTCAGGGGCAGAATGACAGATTTGTACCATGTCAGCTCGGGGGTTTGAACTTGCAACCTTCCGGTTAACTAGTCCAACCCTCTAACCACTAGGCTACCCTGCCGCCCGTGCAAACTATACTAGTATCACCACATGACACAGACATATACAAGAGGGTTTACCATGTTAGGCTACTATTGATCGTTGTAGTCAGTATTTATTGGGCCATTGTTTAACGATTGATTGAAATCCCTTTTCATTAGATAGGTTGTATGTATTGACGGAGGTAGTTGATATTGTGTCAGGTATTTCATATTTTGAGAGTCTTAATGCGTTTGGCTAAATGAATGTGTCATTTTGGCCAACGTGTCTCAGTTTGGTTCTGTGGGTTATTTGAAAAAGTTGAATTCTGTTTGGACGAATGTGATAATGCAATCAAGAAAAACTGTAATCATGAGTTGTTTAAACAACAGTACATGAAATCTATATACAAAAACATATACAGTATTTTAACGGTACTTGGTCTTTATTAAAAAAAGGTGAGATTATTCTACTTCAAAATATTTGTCATGTTTTATTCTGGGACATATGCAATAGACTGGAATCTCGTCCTCTACAGCCCTGACATTCTGACTTCGGCTAGATGAGAGAACAGGGAGAGCTGATACAGAGAGCAGCAAGAGGAGGGAAGAGAGCAGGGGAGGGAGAGATACAAAAGGAGAGAGAGGTGGAGAGGAGGGAGAGAGAGGGGGAGGGAGGTAGAAAGAAGGGAGACAGGTGGAGAGGAGGGAGAGAGAGGGGGAGGGAGGTAGAAAGAAGGGAGAGAGGTGAGGAGGAGGGAGAGAGAGGGGGAGGGAGGTAGAAAGAAGGGAGCGAGGTGAGGAGGAGGGAGAGAGAGGAGGAGGGAGGTAGAAAGAAGGGAGAGAGGTGGAGAGGAGGGAGAGAGAGGGGGAGGGAGGTAGGAGTGAAGAGGTGAAAATGCAAATTGTCCCTGCCGTCCCCCAGGGCTCTGGAACGTTAGCAGGTTCACCACCGTCGGGAGGACTCAGGACGTGTCATTTTCACCAATAAACGTCCGTCCTATGACCTTTGTGGAGAGCAGGGGGTGAAGGTCTACCTCATTGTGGAAAAGCCGGCCCCTGAGGCTGGGCAAATGTCACGTCCAATGTCCTTCAAACACGTTGCAGATGTCGACCGCCCAAATTGCATCCTGGATGGAAGAATTAGAGCACAATCACAATCACTGCATTTATTCATCTTCATTGGGCATCAACGGTGCTCCACCTCTGGCAGTCATTGATTTTCTTGCTGTTTCAACAATGGGATGAACAGACTGCTCTTTTTCTGGGAAAAGTTGCCAAACCTACAAAAATGTTAACTGTTGCGTTCCTCTCTGGGTTAGGCGGGACAGTCGCGTCCCACTTGGCCAATGGGAAAATGCAGAGCGCCAAATTCAAATACATTTTAGCTTTCATTAAATCACACATGTAAGATACCAAATTAAAGCTACACTCGTTGTGAATCCAGCCAACATGTCAGATTTCAAAAAGGCTTTTCGGCGAAAGCATAAGATGCTGTTATCTGGTGATAGCACAACAGTAAACAAAGAAGGTAGCATATTTAAACCCTGCAGGCACCACACAAAACGCAGAAATAAAATATAAATCATGCCTTACCTTTGGCAAGCTTCTTTTGTTGGCACTCCAATATGTCCCATAAACATCACAAATGGTCCTTTTGTTCGATTAATTCTGTCGATATATATCCAAAATGTCCATTTATTTGGCGCGTTTGATCCAGAAAAAAACAGCTTCCAACAGCTTCCAATTTGCTCAACGTCACTACAAAATATTGCAAAAGCTACCTGTAAACTTTGCAAAACATTTCAAACTTCTTTTGGAATACAACTTTAGGTATTTTTAAACGTTAATAATCGATCAAATTGTAGACGGGACAATCTGTGTTCAATACAGGAAGACAACAAACTCACGCTACTTTTCTAGTCATGCGCCTTCTCAAAACGTACACTTCAAATGACACAAATCCAAGATGGCCGTACTTCTTCATTACACAAAGGAATAACCTCAACCAATTTCCAAAGACTGGTGACATCCGGTGGAAGCGGTAGGAACTGCAAACAAGTGCCTTAGAAATCTAGTTTCCCAATGAAAATTCATTGAAGAGACAGTGACCTAAAAAATAAAAGAATCTGAATTGTTAGTCCTCGGGGTTTTGCCTGCTACATAAGTTCTGTTATACTCAAAGGACATGATTCAAACAGTTTTAGAAACTTCAGAGTCTTTTCTATCCAAATCAACTAATACTATGCATATCTTATATTATTGGCATGAGTAGCAGGAAGTTGAAATTGTGCACGCTATTAATCCAAAAGTGAAAATGCTGCCCCCTATCCCAAAGAGGTTGCGACAGAATATTTATTGCTACACAATTCCTTAATTTATTGACTAGGGCTTTTGAAAGTTATAAACGAAAAATACGTAAGATCTGAGAAACCTATGTGGTCGACATTCAGATCTGCAATTTGGGGGGGGGTGTGCTGTGTGTGTGTGCGTGTGTGTGTGCGCGCGCGTGTGTGTGTGTGTGTGCGTGCGCGTGCGTGTGTAAGTGAGTGTATAAGTAGAAAAATATTATTTTGACTCGCCCTACTTGTTGAGAAACGCCAATGCCATTTTCCTCTCTTTCATATTGTCTATAAAACCACAAGTCCAAATCCTTATCTCCGTCATTGGCTGATTTAGGAAAGGGACAACTTTAGCTAGCTAGCCACCAGAGGACAACAACACAACTCCCTCTCTCTCTCACTCTCTCCCCATCGCTCTCTCTCCCCCTCTCTCTCTCTCTCTCTCTCTCTCTCTCTCTCCCCTCCCACTCTGTCTCTCTGTCTCTAACTCCCTCTCTCTCTCACTCTCCCTCCCATCTCTCTCTCTCTCTCTCTCTCTCTCTCTCTCTCTCTCTCTCTCTCTCTCTCTCTCTCTCTCTCTCTCTCTCTCTCTCCCTCCCTCCCTCCCTCCCTCCCTCTCTGTCTCTCTCCCTCTGTCTCTCTCTCTCTCCCTCCCTCCCTCTCTCTCTCTCTCTCTCTCTCTCTCTCTCTCTCTCTCTCTCTCTCTCTCTCTCTCTCTCTCTCCTCCCTCCCTCCCTCCCTCCCGTCTCTCCCTCCCTCCCTCCCTCCCTCCCTCCCTCCCTCCCTCCCTCCGTCTCTCTCTCCCTCCCTTCCTCCCTCCCTCCCTCCCTCCCTCCCACTCTGTCTCTCTGTCTCTCTCTCCCTCTCTCCCTCTCTCCCTCTCTCTTGTTTCTGGGTGAACACAGGGTGTGGCGTGAGATTCACAAGCTCAGCTAATTCATTCCTACATTCTCCCTGCTCTTTACCTCTTCCCGTTCTTCTAATAATATAAAAACAAATGAATTGGAGAAAGTTTGAAGACTAATTACTTTTTTGAATGCATTTTTTTTCACTTTCTTCCCATCTCTCTCTCTCTCTCTCTCTATTTCTGTCTCTCTCTCTCTCTCTCTCTATTTCTGTCTCTCTCTCTCTCTCTCTTTCTCTCTTGCTCTGTCTCTCTCTCTGTCTCTCTCTCTCTCTTTATTTCTCTGTCTCTCTCTCTTTCTCTCTTTCTCTCTCTCTCTCTTCTGTAATCTGCTAATGGAGGAGCTCCCTCTCTCTCTCTTTCTCTCTCTTTCTTTCTCTGTCTCTCTCTCTCTCTTTCTCTGTCTCTCTCTTTCTTTCTCTCTCTCTCTCTCTCTCTCTCTCTCTTTCTCTCTCTCTCTCTTTCTCTCTCTCTCTTTCTCTCTCTCTCTTTTGTAATCTGCTAATGGAGGAGCTCCGTGTACCGAGTTGCATGTTTGTTGGCGGGGAAATGCTCTCTAGTCATTACGTCTTCCCTTCCTCCCTACCACTGCACGCATGCTGGGTAGCGTATAATTACAGCCAAACTAAATGCATCTACAAATTGCATCTCACAGAAGAAGTGAGAGCGTTTTTCTTATTTCATGTGTGGTCAGGCAACATATCCAATCTGACTGTAAGTGGAGCTCTTAACAACAATTATTTTCAGCAATTTTTCTGCAGCATTTATCCCTTGTATTTAGTTTTTGATAAGCGAAATGCATGGCCATGGCCTATTGCATCTGCTTGATTGTATAGCGAACCAGAAATAGACATCACCGTAGTTAACTGTGGTTAAATTAGATTAGGCTAGACTTTTAAATGGTAGTATCTATGCAAATGGAGTCCAATCTGTGTGAATTAAGACTCATTATCAGGTAGTTATTCACGTATTGACATCACACACAAACCATTTATAAACAGCTGACCTATTAACAGAAATGTCTGTTCTTTTTTCATTTTTTAAAAACAACTAATTGACCTACTTCTGTTCAATTATTGAATTACATTTCATGATACATGTTTCTGTGAGATGAATGTGCACATTGCACAGTTTCTGTAGAGATAAATCAGATCAAGCCAGAACTGTGAGATGTAGTAGGGAGTTGCAAACAGGCCAATATTCTACGTAGTTTAATGTAGAAAAAGTGGTAATTGACTACAATGAACATAATCCATTGCGCTCCTACTTGTCCGGTCTGTGTATCTTTTATGCCAGCTATGTAAAATAGAGAAGAATGCACAATTGGGATGGATAGAGCAGTTGCTTTACATGATCTATTTGTAAAAGTAGGCCTTATTTACTTTGAAGAACTACGAAAATAGTGATTTTGTCAGACAGCATAGACAGAAGCTCTATAGAGATGAGAGGATGACTTGCAATTAAATAATACAGTAATATAAACAACTGAAATGTTTTATTTTATTAAAGTAAAGTAATGAATGAATGAATGCATAATGAATACATGATGGTTGGTAAGTGAAAAGCAGTAATGGGCAGTCACTACCATCGTGGGACTTTTATTCATTGTTTCATTGTTTTATTCTGTGTTGTTACAGAATTCAACCAGCATAATTCACATTTAATGTTTAACAAAATAATTGAAACCGAAATCGAAAAGCATAATTATATTTTCAATAATCTAACTGCAATCGAACCAACCTAAAAAAATCCTAAATCGCTCAGCACAGACACTAATATCTGTCTCCACCCAACGTGCCCCAATGAAATCCTATAAGAGAGAGATAACAGAGCGTACAGGAAATCTATAGTGTTGATCGCTTCTAATCAGCTGGGAGCATAAGTACACTTCGCCAGTTGATTTTCAATCAGGAGAAAACCTCCTCTGCAGACACATCAATATGCCACGGACCCCCACCACTCTCCCACTGCTTTTGGCTGGCAGTAGCATTTGAGGAGAGAGGTAGCAAAATAACCTGTGCTTGTCTTGTTTCAAGGCTGTTTCATCTCATCTTACTCCTCCATGTTGGGATTGTGAAAGCTAGACGGTAGACACTCCAAAGAAAACATCTGACTTCATTATGAAACCACCTAGCTGATATTGACTGTTGTTTTCATCCATCTGCTGATGCTTGGAAAATACAAGGTTTTAAACAGATTAGCTACAAGTAAGATACTTGCCAAACTGTCTAAAACAGCTCACTCCTTAGGTAGTGGAGGTTCAAAGACAGACTTGACTGAGCTATAACTTTGCCTTGGTTGGTTATTTATGGACAGAAAGTAAGAAAAGTTTGAATGAGTTGTGTTATTATGGTTGAGCTGATTCTTGAGCTGATTCATTCCCCTAATGGTAGTAATTAAAGGTATATCTGCATGAACAACAACAAGACAGCACATTGTCTTTCATTTGACTGAATAAAGCAGATGGATTTGAGATGTACTCGGTGCTGTAAAAATACATTAAAGAACTACTTCAGTAGTTTTTGGGGGTATTTTTACTTTACTTTAGTATTTATAATTTTGACAAGTTTTACTCTTTACTTCACAACATTCCTTAAGAAAACCTGTTTGGGATAGGGGGCAGTATTTTCATGTCCGGATGAAAAACGTGCCCAAATTAAACTGCTTGCTACTCAGGCCCAGAAGCTAGGATATGCATATAATTGGTAGATTTGGATAGAAAACACTCTAAAGTTTCTAAAACTGTTAAAATAATGTATGTGAGGATAACAAAACGTATTTGGCAGGTGAAACTCGGAGGACAAACCATCCAGGATATTTTTTTTTTAGTTCACTGGGGTTTTCTATGGGAAACTATATTTATGAGGCATCTGGTTGCAGTTCCGATGGCTTCCACTAGATGTCAACAGTCTTTAGAAATGGGCTGACGTTTTTCCTTTGAGAAATTAAGAAGTAGGGCTGTTCAGACTGAGTGGACTCTTTTGTTTGGTGCGTGCAACTGGACCTCGCTCCACTTTGATTTTATTGAACAAAGTATATTTTGTCTTAAATTGTATCGATTATTTACGTTTTAGGATAAGTTGGATTAGGGAAGTTGTTTGAAATCTTTGGACCAAGATTACAGGTAACTTATTAGATAATTTGTATTCATGTTGGAACCGGTGTATTTCTGAATCAAACACGCCAAATAATTGGACATTCTGGGGATATAACGAAGGAATTTATCGAACAAAAGGAGCATTTGTGATGTTTATGGGACCTATTGGAGTGCCAACAGAATAAGATCTTCAAAGGTAAGGCATTAATTATATCGTTATTTCTTACTTTTGTGTCACACCTCCCTGGTTGGAAATGATTTGTTATGCATTTGTATGATGAGGTGCTGTCCTCAGATAATCGCATGGTTTGTTTCGCCGTAAATCCTTTTTGAAATCGGAGACGGCGGCTGGATTAACAAGACGTTAAGCTTTATTTTGACACTTGTGATTTTATGAAAGTTAAATATTTCGAATCATTTCATTTGAATTCCGTGCTCTGCAATTTCACCGGTTGTTGTCGTCTAGCCGTAACAGGTTTAAGAAAATGACTTTTTCCTCCATACATTTTCCTGTCACCCAAAAGTAAATGTTACATGCAGAAAATGATCCAATTTGCACACTTATCAACATTCCTGGTCATCCCTACTGCTTCTGATCTGGAGGACTCACTATGTGAAAATGCTTTGTTTATGTGTTCGAATGTCACCCTGGCTATCTGTAAATAAATAAATAAAAACAGAAAATTGTGTCATCTGGTTTGCTTAATTTAAGGAATTTTCAATTATTTGTACTTTTCCAGTGCCTTGCTAAAGTTTTCATCCCCGTTGGCGTTATTCCAACCTGTAATTTAAATACATTTTTATTTGGACTTCATATGATAGACATACACAAAACAGTCCACATTGGTGAAGTGAAATGAAAAAAATAACCAATTGTCACATAATTAATTAAATAAAGTTCACCTGTGTGCAATTGAAGTGTCACATGATCTGTCACATGATCGCAGTATATATACACTTGTTCTGAAAGGCACCAGACTCTGCAACACCCCCAAGCAAGGGGTACCACCAAGCAAGTGGCACCATGAAGACCAGGGAGCTCTCTGAACAAGTCAGGGACAATGTTGTGGAGAAGTACAGATATCCGAAATGTTGACCATCCCACCGAGCACCATTAAATCCATTATTAAAAAATTGAAAGATTATGGCACCACAACAAACCTGCCAAGAGGGCCGCCCACCAAAACTCATAGACCAGGCAAGGAGGGCATTAATCAGAGGGGCAACAAAGAGACCAAAGATAACTCTGAAGGAGCTGCAAAGCTCCATAGCGGAGATTTGAGTATCTGTCAATAGGACCACTTTAAGCCGTACACTCCACAGAACCAAAAGGCTTGTGGGAGACTCCCCAAACATATGGAAGAAGGTACTTCAATCAGATGAGACAAGAATGTAGCTTTTTGGCCATCAAGGAAAACGCTATGTCTGGCACAAGCCCAACACCTCTCATCACCCCGAGAACCTCATCCCCACAGTGAAGCATGGGGATGGCAGCATCCAGAGAGGAAGGAAGAGGGGAGAGAGGACATCCCTGTCTTGTTCTTATTTTTTTATATATCATCTTGGCAAAAGTTATGTTTGTCTGACACGCAGGCATTTCATATTTCAAATTTGTAAAGACAGAAGTCAGTGCAGTTATAGCCACCAAGCCCATCATGGTTTTATAGTGAGCATGGTAAGGCACCCTGGGATACCTAATTAGACTGACTGAGCGTATAAGGCAGTCGGAGACTTGTCACATAGCGACAGGTTAAATGCTCTTGAAGTCTGTGAGGATCAGGGCAAAGGCTTTTTGAGGGTTTTCCTTTCATATGTCCCTCCCTCCTCAGAAAGACCTGACTTTAATCTCTATTAGCCTGGCTTTATGAATCGATGCTTCAAGGTTTAATATTACCGTCTAATGCTGTGTGAAAATCAAATTCACCCTGGCCCTGTCTCCTCACACACACACACACACCGACCCGACCGACAGGCGCACACACACACACACACACACACACACACACACACACACACACACACACACACACACACACACACACACACACACACACACACACACACACACACACACACACACACACACACACACACACACACACACACACACACACACCATCTCACACACACTCTCACTCACACACACACACACACAAATCTCTCTCAGCCACACTCTGATGCTGTCCCTTGCCTCCTCTGTGTTCCCAGAGTCTAGAGGGGGTGAATGGGTGTAATGTATCCCCTCCCAGACCACCCTGTCCCCTCCCCTCTTCTCAGCATGATTCATGGAATCAGTTTAGGATGGAAGTCATAATTCCATGTTCCCTCTTTGGAGAAACGCAGTTAGCTATATCACCTCCAGGCTCCTGTCTGTCTCACAGCGAGCAGACTTCGCTATATCACCTCCAGGCTCCTGTCTGTCTCACAGCGAGCAGACTTAGCTATATCTCCTCCAGGCTCCTGTCTGTCTCACAGCGAGCAGACTTCGCTATATCTCCTCCAGGCTCCTGTCTGTCTCACAGCGAGCAGACTTAGCGCACCCCCAGGCTATGTCCTCCAGGCTCCTGTCTGTCTCACAGCGAGCAGACTTCGCTATATCTCCTCCAGGCTCCTGTCTGTCTCACAGCGAGCAGACTTAGCTATATCACCCCCAGGCTCTTGTCTGTCTCACAGCGAGCAGACTTAGCTATATCACCTCCAGGCTCCTGTCTGTCTCACAGCGAGCAGACTTCCAGCTATACAGCGAGCTTCGCTATATCTCCTCCAGGCTCCTCCAGGCTCTATATCTCCTCCAGGCTCCTGTCTGTCTCACAGCAGAGCAGACTTAGCTCTATCTGGCTCATGCTCTATATCTCCAGGCTCCTGTCTGTCTCACAGCGAGCAGACTTAGCTATATCACCTCCAGGCTCCTGTCTGTCTCACAGCGAGCAGACTTAGCTCTATCTCCTCCAGGCTCCTGTCTGTCTCACAGCGAGCAGACTTAGCTATATCTCCTCCACGCTCCTGTCTGTCTCACAGCGAGTAGACTTCGCTATATCTCCTCCAGGCTCGTGTCTGTCTCACAGCGAGCAGACTTAGCTATATCTCCTCCACGCTCCTGTCTGTCTCACAGCGAGTAGACTTCTCTATATCTCCTCCAGGCTCCTGTCTGTCTCACAGCGAGTAGACTTCGCTATATCTCCTCCACGCTCCTGTCTGTCTCACAGCGAGCAGACTTGTAATGTGATCCCCCTAAGGTAGATTTCTGATCTGGAAGTTGCATTAAATTGGCTAGCTGGCGGTTTCGAAAGCAGATGAATTTGAGCTGCTTGTTTGTCAGAAGTGGCCAAACCCGAGCTGAGATGGAAAGGGGATATGGAAGAAACACACTTGGCCACAAAGGTCAAGTCCCGCGCTGCACATCGATCCGCCGAGTCGGATTTGGGTTGGGAAAAAAATCTGAAAACCTTGATGGAAAAATGTCACTCTGTTTGTCTCGTTCTACTGTGGTCAGAGGTGTAGGGTGGTAACAGGCAGTGTTTGCTAACACTTGCAAAGTGCTGAGACTGATTTGAGGAGGCATACAGTAACTTCAGGGATAATCACAGTAAACCTAAGAAAGAGTGGACCTGGTTCTCACATTTGATTGGTTGTCACAGTGCTCACACCTAAATATCTGCAGGGTGCTGCGATTTGTGCTGGCTGTAGAAGAAGATACCTAAATCCACATGAGATCTTTTTATTTTCGTTAATGTGCAAAAGAAGGAGACAGACTGTAATATCTAGGTAGAATGTGAGAAGCAGCCCCTCCGTTATGTTTTTTAACTGGTGACAAAGGTTAAATAACATTTAAAAAATAAAGAAAAGAATTGTTACAGCCCCTGTCTACGTTACGTTTTATCTCTGGTGATAATAATAGCAGGCCCTGTCTACGTTACGTTTTATCTCTGGTGATAATAATAACAGGCCCTGTCTACGCTACGATTTATCTCTGGTGATAATAATAACAGGCCCTGTCTACGTTACGATTTATCTCTGGTGATAATAATAACAGGCCCTGTCTACGTTATGATTTATCTCTGGTGATTATAATAACAGGCCCTGTCTACGTTATGATTTATCTCTGGTGATAATAATAACAGGCCCTGTCTACGTTATGATTTATCTCTGGTGATTATAATAACAGGCCCTGTCTACGTTATGATTTATCTCTGGTGATTATAATAACAGGCCCACATCTGAAGCTGTAGTGATGTCATCGACTCTTGAGAGGAGCGTTTGAACGACTCATCATTTTTTGGTCTGAGAGGAGATTTGCATAAGCAGGTGTCACTGTGATGATGGCTGAGATGTCAGCGGCTGTAGGCGTATCCCAGAAGACACTGCTTCAAGAGTGCATGGTGGGATAAACTTGTGTCCTCTGACTTTCAATGGATCACTTTTATTCTCCCTCTTTCTCTCTCCCCCCCTTTCATCTCCTCCAACCTGTCCATCACCATCAAACTTTCCCAACATAGAAAGAAAGAAAACATGCCATTTTCTCAAGCCCAAAGAGGTTCTCTTTGGCACATAGGCAGGGGGCAAAATGTATTCATCCCAAAGTGGCGCAGAATATGTTTTAGTCTAAATTGCTGTCTGTCTGTCTGACTCCCCTTCACCTTTCCAATTGGCTAACAGCAGGGGGTCGGGGTGGGCGGAGGGGGGGGGGTTACAGGGTTTTCCTCAGAAATCATTTGTTTGATGTGTTTATTCACAGTGACCCCTGACATGACGGCACCTTCAGATGGTGTTGGAGTGTGTCTGCCGAGCTAGAGATGACACCCAGGCAGTAAAAATCACAGTCAGACTGGATAATGTGCACTACAGGACAATACGTTGAACAGGCATGTGGCTCAGATATGTGGCTCAGAACTAGCCTTATACAAGGACAGATGTATATATTAAATATTCATTGGATTAGTATGGCCACGCTCAACAGTGACAAAGTCTGCCAAATGTAAGACTTCAGAACAGGTAGACTTGATACTAATAACTAGACATGACTTGATATTTAATAATACATCTTGTCTAAGGTAAAGTTTCAAAGCAGAGCAAATCACCCACCTGATATATTGTGCTATTATTAGAGAGTCTATGATACGCCAAGCGTCAATAAAAACATCTGTCCATCCCTAAGCGTGACTCAGATCAATTATCTCTTCCACAGAAATGGATATTTAGATGAATATGTATTTCCACTCCCGAAATACAGAGATGAGCTTTTAGCCCATCTAGATATAGTGACGGTCCAGAAAGGGCAGCATTTCCGTTTCAGTTTTGACTTTGTGACTCGTCTAAAGAGAGCGTTATGAAACCGAGAATACTGTTCGGTTAAAGTTTTAATAGTAATCCGATTCGTATATAGGAGTGTGAATGTTTTTATTATATCCCAAGAGTAGGGTAGACAACAAGCTTGGTTCAACTGTGTAAAAGGCTTATTGAGTCTACAATAATAGTCTTGGTTTTTGAAGCAGTGCAATGAGATGTCAACAGTACGGGGTAATTGTTAGAAAAACAACACAGTTTGACCGTGCTTATTATAAAGACAAACTGTGTTCATCTGAGCCTTTACATGGTTTTAGCCCCCTAACTGGACCAGAGAGCAACTTGAATGAATGGTTGGAGGATAGTTTTTTCTCATTTAACATGATGTAATTCATGCTATAATCAGACATGAAATAGAGTGTGTGTGTGTGTGTGTGTGTGTGTGTGTGTGTGTGTGTGTGTGTGTGTGTGTGTGTGTGTGTGTGTGTGTGTGTGTGTGTGTGTGTGTGTGTGTGTGTGTGTGTGTGTGTGTGTGTGTGTGTGTGTGTCTGTGTTAATGTCTGGTCAGAGTGTGGCTGAGAGAGATTTGTGTGTGTGTGAGTGAGAGTGTGTGTGAGAGTGTGTGTGTGTGTGTGTGTGTGTGTGTGTGTGTGTGTGTGTGTGTGTGTGTGTGTGTGTGTGTGTGTGTGTGTGTGTGTGTGTGTGTGTGTGTGTGTGTGTGTGTCTGTGTTAATGGAATCCAGACATGGTCAGGGTGAAGGGAGAGGCGTAAGTGCAGGTCTCTGTGTGTTCTGCCCTACTCATGTTTATATAACGAAGCCCAGTCGCTGGCGAAAGCTTGTTACCTTCTTGCTGTTGCCACGGTAATGTGTGTTATTTACCTCCCCGAAATGTCGCCTGTTTATTTCAGTTGATTTAAGTCCAGGTATATGTGGCAGGGGGAGATTGCGGGTGTCTTGAGTTGTTCACAGGTACTCTAAACTTTTCAAAGTAAATTTAGAGGGGCAAGCAGTACGTCTAACTCTGTGAGTCTAACTCTGAGAGTCTAACTCTGTAAGTCTAACTCTGTAAGTCTAACTCTGTAAGTCTAACTCTGTACGTCTAACTCTGAGAGTCTAACTCTGTAAGTCTAACTCTGTAAGTCTAACTCTGTACGTCTAACTCTGTGAGTCTATCTCTGTGAGTCTATCCCTGTGAGTCTATCTCTGTGAGTCTATCTCTGTGAGTCTATCTCTGTGAGTCTATCCCTGTGAGTCTATCCCTGTGAGTCTATCCCTGTGAGTCTATCCCTGTGAGTCTATCTCTGTGAGTCTATCTCTGTTAGTCTATCCCTGTGAGTCTATCTCTGTGAGTCTATCCCTGTGAGTCTATCTCTGTTAGTCTATCTCTGTGAGTCTATCCCTGTGAGTCTATCCCTGTGAGTCTATCCCTGTGAGTATATCCCTGTGAGTCTAACTGTGAGTCTAACTGTGTAAGTCTAACTCTGTACGTCTATCTCTGTGAGTCTATCCCTGTAAGTCTATCTCTGTGAGTCTATCCCTGTGAGTCTATCTCTGTGAGTCTATCTCTGTGAGTCTAACTCTGTAAGTCTATCTCTGTTAGTCTAACTCTGTAAGTCTAACTCTGTAAGTCTAACTCTTCTCTGTAGCAAAGGGTTGGCAGCAGGGATGCGTACCTCCACCTTTTTCTTTTAGTAAAATGCTGCTCCTCTCTCACTGACTTTCTATGGCAGACAGACCATCAGGTAATTAGACGTCCGAAGTATTCCCAGTAATGTCCAGGCAGTCATAGAGGCGAGGAGGACACCATGACGTTTGAATCTTCAGGTCACCGCAACCACACCAACAATAATGAACAGACTGGCAAGGCCATCTGCAGAGATAGCAACGTAAACATGTGCTTCCCATGCCAATAAGGCCCTTTGAATTGAACTGGGAGGGATGGAGGAGAGGGAGATACGGAATATTTTTTGTTCTCTACAGCTTTTATGACTGCACTGTGTGTGTGTGTGTGTTTACATCTCACCATTATATACTGTAAATCACTCATTATCTTATTTTCCATAGCAATAAAACAAGACCCAACTGGATACAGCTTCAGGCAAAGATAAGACAAGAAAAAATAAGATCAACATTGAAATCTCTGGTCATCGATTGGTTGATTTCAACAACACCTGTAACAGTGTTTTCATCATACTCAGAATTGTCCTCATCTGTAGGATTTACAGGTAAAGTTAACAGGGATAATATACAGGCACTTTTTCTAACTGACAGCCTTATTGTGTCAACAAAAGTAAAAATATGAAAAAGATGGCCTTCAAATACTTATAAACTACATCAGCTCCTTTAGGCCACGCCCCTGTCCTTCTCAGCGCTGATTGTCCTCTTCACCTGTCATTCCTCTGGTCTTGATGGACAGATCACAGAGAGCCTGACAGGAATCAAGGCAGGTAAATATAAGCAGATGAAGGAGAGGGTCTGAAAGACAAACAGTTTATACCATCAGGGGGACCAACCGGCTTCCATATAGCTTTCTTTTTGTAGAAATGTCATCTGGTCTGATGAAACAAAAATAACTGTTTTGCCAAAATGACCATTGTTATGCTATTAAGAGGAAAAGGGGGAGGCTTGCAAGCCGAAGAACACCATCCCAACTGTGAAGCACGGGGGTGGCAGCATCATGTTAACCTCTTGCTCCTACCTGACACGCAGGCGTCCCATCTAGACATCTGGAAATGCAAATGCGCTACGCTAAATGCTAATAGTACTAGTTAAAACTCAAACGTTCATTAAAATACACATGCAGGGTATTGAATTAAAGCTACACTCGTTGTGAATCCAGGCAACAAGTCAGATTTTTAAAATGCTTTTTCAGAGCGAAAGCATGAGAAGCTATTATCTGATAGCATGTAACACCCCTAAAGACCCGCAGGGGACATAAACAAAATAATTAGCATTGTCGTCGCTACACAAAACGCACAAATAAAATATAAAACATTCATTACCTTTGACCATCTTCTTTATTGGCACTCCTAGATGTCCCATAATCACTATTGGCTCTTTTTTTAGATTAAATCGGTCCATATATAGCCTTGATATCGATCTATGAAGACTGTGTGATAAACGAAAAAAAATAGCGTCTTATAACGTAACGTCATTTTTTTTTATTAAAAAAGTTGACGAAAGCATTTAACTCCGTGATTTTGAGTACGGTTCTGCCGTTCGGTCTCGCCAATCCTGATAAACTTTCACAAAACACTTCAAAAAACTTTTGTAATGCAACTTTAGGTATTAGTAAACGTTAATAAGCGATCAAATTGATCACGAGGCGAAGTATATTCTTTAGCTGTCCGTCTGGAAATAATGTCCGGGTAAATCTCAACCAAAATATCCGGTCAGAGGCTTGACCAAGAAACAAAGCCTAGGCAAATGACAAGAATGTTGACATCGTGTGGAAGCTGTAGGTATTGCAACCTCAGCCCAATTTATTGTGGTTCGCCTTTATCAATGGGTTGAAGTGGCAGATGGATATATATTTCCATTTTCAGTGATCAGATTTTCCTGCGCTTTTCGATGAAACGCACGTTCTGTTATAGTCACAGCCGTGATTTAACCAGTTTTATAAACGTCTGAGTGTTTTCTATCCACACATACTAATCATATGCATATACTATATTCCTGGCATGAGCAGCAGAGCGCTGAAATTTTGCGCGACTTTTAACAGAATGTTCAAAAAGTAGGGGGTAGGAGTAACAGGTTAAGGGGGTGCTTTGCTGCAGGGACTGGTGCACTTCACAAAATAGATGGCTTCATGAGGAGGAAAATGATGTGGATATATTGAAGGAACATCACAATACATCAGTCAGGAAGTTAAAGCTTGGTCGCAAAGCCAGCAGCATACCACCCTGCATACTACTGCTGGCTTGCTTCTGAAGCTAACCAGGGATGGTCCTGGTGGGCCAGTAGGAGGCACTCTTTCCTCTGGTCTAAAAAAATGTCCCAATACCCCAGGGCAGTGAGTCGGGACACTGCCCTGTGTAGGGTGCCGTCTTTCGGATGGGACGTTAAACGGGTGTCCTGACTCTCTGAGGTCATTAAAGATCCCATGGCACTTATAGTAAGAGTAGGGGTGTTAACCCCTGTGTCCTGGCTAAATTCCCAATCTGGCCCTCAAACCATCACAGTCACCTAATAATCCCCAGTTTACAATTGGCTCATTCATCCCCCTCCTATTCCCTGTTACTATTCCCCAGATCGTTGCTGTAAATGAGAACGTGTTCTCAGTCTACTTACCTGGTAAAATGAAGGATAAATAACATGTTTTTTGGTTAAAAATGGGTTTTCCAAATGGACAATGACCCCAAGCATACTTCCAAAGTTGTGGCAAAATTGCTTAAGGACAACAAAGTCAAGGTATTGGAGTGGCCATCACAAAGCCCTGACCTCAAACCTGTAGAACATTTGTATTCAGCACTGAATAAGCATGTGCGAGCAAGGAGGCTTACAAACCTGACTCAGTTACACCAGCTCTGTCAGGAGGAATGGGCCAAAATTCACCCAACTTTTTGTGGGAAGCTTGTGGAGGGCTACCCAATATGTTTGACCCAATTTAAAGGCAATGCTTCAAATACCATTTGAATGTATGTAAACTCCTGACCCGTTGGGAATGTGATGAAAGTAATAAATAAATAATTATCTCTACTATTATTCTGACAAGTCACATTCTTAAAATAAAGCGGTGATCCTAACTGACCTAAAATACCTAAGGTATTTCAGATTTCTATTTTTATCCATTTGTAAAAATTTCTGAAAAAATATTTTCGCTTTGTCATTATGGGGTGTTATATGTGTAGATTGCTGAGGATTTGGATGTTCAAATAGTCAAGGGGTTTGAATACTTTCTGAAGACACTATAGACACACTATATACTCACTCACTCACTCTCTCACTCACTCACTCACTCACTCACTCACTCACTCACTCACTCACTCACTCACTCACTCACACAAACTACACTGACACTCTCACACAAAACTCACACACATCACCATTCACCACAAGCATAACGACACACATACACACACATACACTTTCACACTTGCTGTTACTCTATAATTATTTTGTCTTATTATTATCCTTCCTGATTCCCAGTGACTTTACCCCACATTTATCTTCCTCAGGTACCTTGATCTGGTTCTGGTACTAGTTACATTTATCTTCCTCAGGTACCTTGATCTGGTTCTGGCACTAGTTACATTTATCTTCCTCAGGTACCTTGATCTGGTTCTGGCACTACTTACATTTATCTTCCTCAGGTACCTTGATCTGGTTCTGGTACTACAGTACTTACATTTATCTTCCTCAGATACCTTGATCTGGTTCTGGTACTACAGTACTTACATTTATCTTCCTCAGGTACCTTGATCTGGTTCTGGCACTACTTACATTTATCTTCCTCAGGTACATTGATCCTGTTCTGGTACTCCTATTCTTCTTGTGCCACTATTTTTGTTCTTATTATAATTTTTGACCTCTGCATCATTGGGAATGGCTCGTGAGTAAAGATTTCATGGTAAGGTCTACACCAATTGTATTCGGTGCATGTAACAAATAACATTTGATTTGATTTGAATCTCTGTCATCTAGTGAATTACTTAAAATGTTGGCCACCACCAATGGTGACTAGTATGCAGTCCCTGCAATAGAACTCAGCCAGCCCTTCCGATAGAACTCAGCCAGTCCATCCAATTGAACTCAGCCAGTCCTTAAGATAGAACTCAGCTAGCCCTTCAGCTAGCCCTTCCGATAGACACTCTTCGCATTCTCTCAACCAGCTTCACCTGGAATGCTTTTCCCACAGTCTTGAAGGAACTCACACATATGCTGAGCACTTGTTGGATGCTTTTCCTTCACTCTGCGGTCCAACTCATCCCAACTGGGTTGAGGTCGGGTGATTGTGGAGGCCAGGTTAACTGATGCAGCACTCCATCACTCTCCTTCTTGATCAAATAGCCCTTACACAGCCTGGAGGTGTGTTTGGTCATTGTCCTGTTGAAAAACAAATGATAATCCCACTAAGCACAAACCAGATGGGATGGCGTATCGCTGCAGAATGCTGTGGAAGTCATGCTGGTTACGTACACCTTGAACTCTAAATAAATCACAGACCGTGTCACCAGCAAAGCACCCCCACATCATCACAGCTCCTCTTCCATGATTCACGGGGGGAACCACACATGCGGAGATCACCTACTCTGTGTCTCACAAAGACATAGCGGTTGGAACCAAAAATCTTACATTTGGACTCAGACCAAAATACAGATTTCCAGACCAAAATACAGATTTCCACAGGTCTAATGCCCATTGCTTGTGTTTCTTGGCCCAAGCAAGTCTCTTAATCTTATTGGTTTCCTTTAGTAGTGGATTCTTTGAAGCAACTTCAACCATGAATGCCTGATTCACACAGTCTCCTCTGGACAGTTGATGTTGAGATGTGTCTGTAACTTGAACTCTGTGAAGCATTTATTTGGGCTGCAATTTCTGAGGCTGGTAACTCTAGTGAACTCTGCAGCAGAGGTAACTCTGAGTCTTCCTATCCTGTGGTGGTCCTCTTGAGAGCCAGTTTCATCATAGTGCTTGATGGTTATTGTGACTGCACTTGAAGAAACTTTCAAAGTTCTTGAAATATTCCAGATTGACTGACCTTCATGTCTTAAAGTAACAAATTAACGTAATTTCTCTTTGCTTATTTGAGCTGTTCTTGCCAGAATATCTTTTTACAAAGATGTTCTGTTTCCCATCCCTACCTTGTCACAAAACAACTGATTGGTTCATACTTATTAAAAGAAGGATATAAATTCCACAAATGAACTTTTAACAAGGCACACCTGTTAATTGAAATGGATTCCAGGTGACTACCTCATGAAGCTGGTTGAGAGAATGCCAAGATTGTGCAAAGCTATCATCAAGGCAAAGGTTGGCTGCTTTAAACTTGTTATGGCTGCAAGCCCGCTAACCGGATCGATATGACAACTACCAGTGAAAATAGAGGGCGCCAAATTCAAACCATAGAAATCTCATAATTACAATTCCTAAAACATACATGTTATATCATTTTAAAGTTAATCTTGTTCTTAATCCCACTAAAGTGTCCGATTTCAAATCGGCTTTTCAGCGAAAGCACGACAAACGAGCACAGCCATTTTCCAGCGAAATATGTCATTCACAAAAAGCAGAAATAGAGATTAAATTAATCACTAACCTTGAATTATCTTCATCAGATGACACTCGTAGGACTTCATGTTACACAATACATGCATGTATTGTTCATATTTATATAAAAAAATCTGAGTTACATTGACGCGTTAGATTCACTAGTTCCAAAAACATCCAGTGATTTTGCATAGCCACATCGTTTCAACAGAAATACTCATCATAAATGAAGATGATTATACAAGTTATACACATGGAATTATAGATATAGATATACCTCTCCTTAATGCAACCGCTGTGTCAGATTTCAAAAAAAGTTTACGGAAAAAGCAACCCATGCAATAATCTAAGACAGAATGCAGTCCTAGGAATACCAGGTCCACGGTAAATGCTTGATTTGTTCGAAAATGTACTTTACTTATGTCCAATTAGCTTTGGTTAGCGTGTTTGGTAAACAATTCCAAAGTCACAAAGCGCGTCCACTACAACGTGACGAAATGTCCAAAAGTTCCGTAACAGTCAGTAGAAACATGTCAAACGATGTACTGAATCAATCTTTAGAATGTTCTTTACATATATCTTGAATAACATTCCAACCGGAGAATTAGAATGACTTCAGACGACCGGTGAAACGCAGGTCCTTCCCCTGTGAACGTGCATGGTGAAAGCATGATCAACTCGTGGCAGTGGTGACTATTTCCTGTGTCATTCGACCCCCCTTCACATTAAAGTCATCAGACAAAGTTCTATTGACTGTTTACATCTAGTGGAAGGCGTAGGAAGTGAAAACTCATCCATATCTCGCTGTAATTTCAATATGAGCTTGGTTGAAAATCTGCCACCCCCAGAAAAAAATACAAACAGGAAGTGGAATTTCTCAGGTTTTTTCCTGCAATATAAGTTCTGTTATACTCGCAGACATAATTCAAACCGTTTTAAAAACTTCAGAGTGTTTTCCATCCAATACTAAAAATAATATGCATATATTAGCAACTGAGACTGAGGAGCTGGCCGTTTACAATGGGCAACTTTTCATCTAAGCCACTCAATACTGCCCCTGCAGCCATAAAAAGTTAAAGGATCTAAAATATAAAACATTATGAGGTTACTACTTGATTCCATATGTGTTATGTCATAACTCTGATGTCCTCGCTATTTTTCCACAATGTAGAAAAACTCTTGAATGAATAGGTGGGTCCAAACTTTTGACTGGTTTGTATCAAGGTGGCATCTAAATTGTTTGAAATAAAATCATGTGAGAATCTTTTTTTTTGCCATATGAGCTAACTGTGATACAGCTGCCAAGTAAAAAGCACCAGATGCCAATTAGCTGATTTGCTTTTCATACACCCACTCCTTCAACACACCCACTCGTCCATCCTCCGGTCGTCATATCAGCTGTCCACCTGTTTTTGATGGCTATTTACCATGTTCTTACCTTTCCACTGTTGAATACACATCCCCACTCATAAAATACAGCATCTTTTTCAGGATTTTGGTAAAGCAAGCAAGTGGTCAACTTAACATTTTATCAGCATTTTCTCAACATTTAAGAATATTGTATTGTGGTTGTTTGGATGTCCTTTGATTGCGACGACCCAACGTTAGAAATGAAACTATTCACACCTGTCTTTAATGGCAAACTGGAAGCTTATATCTCTGAGGGACTTTATAGTACCCCCAGCATACTTCCAACGTTCTGGCAAAATGGCTTAAGGACAACAAAGTCAAGATTTTGGGGGTGGCCATCACAAAGTCCCCATAGAACAATTGTGGGCAGAACTGGAAAAGCGTGTGCGAGCAAGGAGGCCTACAAACCTTACTCAAATCAAATCAAGGTTTATATGTCACATGCGCCGAATACAACAGTGAAATGCTTACTTACAGGCTCTAACCAATAGTGCAGAGAAAAAAGTGTGTGTGTGTGTGTGTGTGTGTGTGTGTGTGTGTGTGTGTGTGTGTGTGTGTGTGTGTGTGTGTGTGTGTGTGTGTGTGTGTGTGTGTGTGTGTGTGTGTGTGTGTGTGTGTGTGTGTGTGTGTGTGTGTGTGTGTGTGTGTGTGTAGGTAAGTAAATGAATAAAACAACAGTAAAAATACATTTGAAAATAAGGTGTATGTAAACTTCCGTCTTCAACTGTATGTGTCATTCCTGCAATGCAGGTACAGTTGAATGGAGCCCCTGAATTGGAAGTCACTGCAAAAGAGATCACATTATTAATCACTACTAAATTTCTCTGAAGGCGCAATGCAGTTTTTACCATAATAACAAGTAGCAAGAAGGGTAGAAGTTTTAAATAAAAAATAAATATCGCACTATATTCTTCTCAGATCTGTGTTCCATTTCAGTATTCAGCGGTAGCTGAAAATATTTACCTGGTTATTCTAATAAACCCATTTCAGTAGCCAGCTGTAGCTGTCAATATTTACCTGGTTATTCTAATAAACCCATGTCAGTATCCAGCTGTAGCTGAAAATATTTACCTGGTTATTCTAATAAACCCATTTCAGTATCCAGCTGTAGCTGTCAATATTTACCTGGTTATTCTAATAAACCCATTTCAGTATCCAGCGGTAGCTGAAAATATTTACCTGGTTATTCTAATAAACCCATTTCAGTATCCAGCTGTAGCTGTCAATATTTACCTGGTTATTCTAATAAACCCATTTCAGTATCCAGCGGTAGCTGAAAATATTTACCTGGTTATTCTAATAAACCCATTTCAGTATCCAGCTGTAGCTCTCAATATTTACCTGGTTATTCTAATAAACCCATTTCAGTATCCAGCGGTAGCTGAAAATATTTACCTGGTTATTCTAATAAACCCATTTCAGTATCCAGCTGTAGCTGTCAATGTTTACCTGGTTATTCTAATAAACCCATTTCAGTATCCAGCGGTAGCTGAAAATATTTACCTGGTTATTCTAATAAACCCATTTCAGTATCCAGCTGTAGCTGTCAATATTTACCTGGTTATTCTAATAAACCCATTTCAGTATCCAGCGGTAGCTGAAAATATTTACCTGGTTATTCTAATAAACCCATTTCAGTATCCAGCGGTAGCTGAAAATATTTACCTGGTTATTCTAATAAACCCATTTCAGTATCCAGCTGTAGCTGTCAATATTTACCTGGTTATTCTAATAAACCCATTTCAGTATCCAGCGGTAGCTGAAAATATTTACCTTGTTATTCTAATAAACCCATTTCAGTATCCAGCTGTAGCTGTCAATATTTATCTGGTTATTCTAATAAATCCATTTCAGTATTCAGCGGTAGCTGTCAATGTTTATCTGATTATTCTAATAAACCCATTTCAGTATTCAGCTGTAGCTGTCAATATTTACCTGGTTATTCTAATAAACCCATTTCAGTATCCAGCTGTAGCTGTCAATATTTACCTGGTTATTCTAATAAACCCATTTCAGTATTCAGCTGTAGCTGTCAATATTTACCTGGTTATTCTAATGAACCCATTTCAGTATTCAGCTGTAGCTGTCAATATTTACCTGGTTATTCTAATGAACCCATTTCAGTATTCAGCTGTAGCTGTCAATGTTTACCTGGTTATTCTAATGAACCCATTTCAGTATCCAGCGGTAGCTGTCAATGTTTACCTGGTTATTCTAATGAACCCATTTCAGTATTCAGCTGTAGCTGTCAATGTTTACCTGGTTATTCTAATGAACCCATTTCAGTATCCAGCTGTAGCTGTCAATATTTACCTGGTTATTCTAATGAACCCATTTCAGTATTCAGCTGTAGCTGTCAATATTTACCTGGTTATTCTAATGAACCCATTTCAGTATTCAGCTGTAGCTGTCAATATTTACCTGGTTATTCTAATGAACCCATTTCAGTATCCAGCTGTAGCTGTCAATGTTTACCTGGTTATTCTAATGAACCCATTTCAGTATCCAGCTGTAGCTGTCAATGTTTATCTGATTATTCTAATGAACCCATTTCAGTATCCAGCTGTAGCTGTCAATATTTACCTGGTTATTCTAATGAACCCATTTCAGTATTCAGCTGTAGCTGTCAATATTTACCTGGTTATTCTAATGAACCCATTTCAGTATTCAGCTGTAGCTGTCAATATTTACCTGGTTATTCTAATGAACCCATTTCAGTATTCAGCTGTAGCTGTCAATGTTTACCTGGTTATTCTAATGAACCCATTTCAGTATTCAGCTGTAGCTGTCAATATTTACCTGGTTATTCTAATGAACCCATTTCAGTATCCAGCGGTAGCTGTCAATATTTACCTGGTTATTCTAATGAACCCATTTCAGTATTCAGCTGTAGCTGTCAATATTTACCTGGTTTAATGAACCCATTTCAGTATTCAGCTTATTCTAATTCTAATGAACCCATTTCAGTATTCAGCTGTAGCTGTCAATGTTTACCTGGTTATTCTAATGAACCCATTTCAGTATTCAGCTGTAGCTGTCAATATTTACCTGGTTATTCTAATGAACCCATTTCAGTATCCAGCGGTAGCTGTCAATATTTACCTGGTTATTCTAATGAACCCATTTCAGTATCCAGCGGTAGCTGTCAATATTTACCTGGTTATTCTAATGAACCCATTTCAGTATCCAGCTGTAGCTGTCAATATTTACCTGGTTATTCTAATGAACCCATTTCAGTATTCAGCTGTAGCTGTCAATATTTACCTGGTTATTCTAATGAACCCATTTCAGTATCCAGCGGTAGCTGTCAATATTTACCTGGTTATTCTAATGAACCCATTTCAGTATCCAGCGGTAGCTGTCAATATTTACCTGGTTATTCTAATGAACCCATTTCAGTATCCAGCTGTAGCTGTCAATATTTACCTGGTTATTCTAATGAACCCATTTCAGTATCCAGCTGTAGCTGTCAATATTTACCTGGTTATTCTAATGAACCCATTTCAGTATCCAGCTGTAGCTGTCAATGTTTACCTGGTTATTCTAATGAACCCATTTCAGTATTCAGCTGTAGCTGTCAATGTTTACCTGGTTATTCTAATGAACCCATTGCCTTAAGCTGCAGAACAACTTGATCTCGTTTCTGATTTCTTTCCGCAAATCACAGTGTTGACAGGGAGACAAATTGCAGGGAAGAGAAGAGTGGGTTTGAATGAATGCTACTCTGTATGTGGTGCTAACACAATCATGACTCAAATAGGAGGAAAAAAACTAGATTAAAATGACAGTTTATTCACATCGCTCCTGAACAAACCTATTGGCAGTTCTACTCCAGGTAGAATAAATACAGTGTGGATAAAGGAACCTAGAATGAGACTTCTTCAGGGATAGTTTCCATCCCCAGTTTGATATGGCTTCCAGCCGTCCACAATGTAAGGAAGAGCTTAGAAACTATTAGTTTTGTCAATAGTGATACTTGCATTATAGCTGAATATCAGTTATGGTGATGGAGCACATATCCTTGTTCTCAGTTCCTGCCTGTGTGTGTCAGTGACAGTGAGTGCCCTGTCTTGTCCTGTCTTGTCTTTTCCTGTCATGTCCTGTCTTGCCCTGTCTTGTCCTGTCTTGTCCTGTCTTGTCCTGTCCAGTATTGGCCTGTCCTGTCTTGTCCTGTCTTGTCTTGTCCTGTCTTGCCCTGCCTTGTCATGTCCTGTCTTGTCCTGGCTTGTCCTGTCTTGTCTTGTCCTGTCTTTTCCTGTCTTGTCCTGTCTTGTCCTGTCCAGTATTGGCCTGTCCTGTCTTGTCCTGTCTTGTCTTGTCCTGTCTTGCCCTGCTTTGTCATGTCCTGTCTTGTCCTGGCTTGTCCTCTCTTTTCCCGTCTTGTCCTGTCTTGTCCTGTCCAATATTGGCCTGTCCTGTCTTGTCTTGTTCTGTCTTGTCCTGTCCAGTCCAGTCCAGTCAAGTCCTGTCCTGTCTTGTCCTGTCCAGTCTTGTCCTGTCTTGTCTTGTCCTGTCCTGTCTAGTCCTGACTTGTCATGTCCTGTCTTGTACTGTCCTGTCTTGTCCTGTGTAAACCATACATTATGGTCAGCACTTCAGATTCAATACAAGGTCATTTAGAATACTCTCCCACCTCTCCATCCAGCTCTCTCACTCTTACCGCTCTCTTCATCCCTCCTCTCTCTATCCTCTCGCTTTCTCTCTCTCACTCTCTCTATCTCTCTCCCCCCTCTCTCTCTCTCTATAGCGCTCTCTCTCTTCTTCCATCTCACCTATTTTCTCTCCCTCCATTCCTTTCCTCTCGAGGACTGTCGATCCAGCAAGTTCTCAGCAGATTAAAATGGCCTGGCATCTGTCTGTGTTTGCAGTATACTGCCTGGCTTGGCAAACACAGCCACAGTGGCAGCAGCAGCAACAACAGCCACAGCAGACAGTGAATTAAAATGCTCGTTCTGCCTCATCAACACCTTTGATATCTCCATAAGCTAGAGCCACGGGAGCTCCTGAGTGTTAGTATGTGAATGTCTATTCTTCATCTCCCATTGATGCCAGTTTGGAGACGGTTAGTGGATGATAGCATATGGTTTATTGCCTCTCTCTGTGAGAGTGTTGAGCGAGTTAGTGCTGGTTCATTCCCACTCTCTGTGAGAGTGTTGAGGGAGTTAGTGCTGGTTCATTCCCCCTCTCTGTGAGAGTGTTGAGGGAGTTAGTGCTGGTTCATTCCCCCTCTCTGTGAGAGTGTTGAGGGAGTTAGTGCTGGTTCATTCCCCCTCTCTGTGAGAGTGTTGAGGGAGTTAGTGCTGGTTCATTCCCCCTCTCTGTGAGAGTGTTGAGGGAGTTAGTGCTGGTTCATTCCCCCTCTCTGTGAGAGTGTTGAGGGAGTTAGTGCTGGTTCATTCCCCCTCTCTGTGAGAGTGTTGAGGGAGTTGGTGCTGGTTCATTCCCCCTCTCTGTGAGAGTGTTGAGGGAGTTAGTGCTGGTTCATTCCCCCTCTCTGTGAGAGTGTTGAGGGAGTTAGTGCTGGTTCATTCCCCCTCTCTGTGAGAGTGTTGAGGGAGTTAGTGCTGGTTCATTCCCCTCTCTGTGAGAGTGTTGAGGGAGTTAGTGCTGGTTCATTCCCCCTCTCTGTGAGAGTGTTGAGGGAGTTAGTGCTGGTTCATTCCCCCTCTCTGTGAGAGTGTTGAGGGAGTTAGTGCTGGTTCATTCCCCCTCTCTGTGAGAGTGTTGAGGGAGTTAGTGCTGGTTCATTCCCCCTCTCTGTGAGAGTGTTGAGGGAGTTAGTGCTGGTTCATTCCCCCTCTCTGTGAGAGTGTTGAGGGAGTTAGTGCTGGTTCATTCCCCCTCTCTGTGAGAGTGTTGAGGGAGTTAGTGCTGGTTCATTCCCCCTCTCTGTGAGAGTGTTGAGGGAGTTAGTGCTGGTTCATTCCCCCTCTCTGTGAGAGTGTTGAGGGAGTTGGTGCTGGTTCATTCCCCCTCTCTGTGAGAGTGTTGAGGGAGTTAGTGCTGGTTCATTCCCCCTCTCTGTGAGAGTGTTGAGGGAGTTGGTGCTGGTTCATTCCCCCTCTCTGTGAGAGTGTTGAGGGAGTTAGTGCTGGTTCATTCCCCCTCTCTGTGAGAGTGTTGAGGGAGTTGGTGCTGGTTCATTCCCCCTCTCTGTGAGAGTGTTGAGGGAGTTAGTGCTGGTTCATTCCCCCTCTCTGTGAGAGTGTTGAGGGAGTTAGTGCTGGTTCATTCCCCCTCTCTGTGAGAGTGTTGAGGGAGTTAGTGCTGGTTCATTCCCCCTCTCTGTGAGAGTGTTGAGGGAGTTAGTGCTGGTTCATTCCCCCTCTCTGTGAGAGTGTTGAGGGAGTTAGTGCTGGTTCATTCCCCCTCTCTGTGAGAGTGTTGAGGGAGTTAGTGCTGGTTCATTCCCCTCTCTGTGAGAGTGTTGAGGGAGTTAGTGCTGGTTCATTCCCCCTCTCTGTGAGAGTGTTGAGGGAGTTAGTGCTGGTTCATTCCCCCTCTCTGTGAGAGTGTTGAGGGAGTTAGTGCTGGTTCATTCCCCCTCTCTGTGAGAGTGTTGAGGGAGTTAGTGCTGGTTCATTCCCCTCTCTGTGAGAGTGTTGAGGGAGTTAGTGCTGGTTCATTCCCCCTCTCTGTGAGAGTGTTGAGGGAGTTAGTGCTGGTTCATTCCCCCTCTCTGTGAGAGTGTTGAGGGAGTTAGTGCTGGTTCATTCCCCCTCTCTGTGAGAGTGTTGAGGGAGTTAGTGCTGGTTCATTCCCCCTCTCTGTGAGAGTGTTGAGGGAGTTAGTGCTGGTTCATTCCCCCTCTCTGTGAGAGTGTTGAGGGGAGTTAGTGCTGGTTCATTCCCCCTCTCTGTGAGAGTGTTGAGGGAGTTAGTGCTGGTTCATTCCCCCTCTCTGTGAGAGTGTTGAGGGAGTTAGTGCTGGTTCATTCCCCCTCTCTGTGAGAGTGTTGAGGGAGTTAGTGCTGGTTCATTCCCCCTCTCTGTGAGAGTGTTGAGGGAGTTAGTGCTGGTTCATTCCCCCTCTCTGTGAGAGTGTTGAGGGAGTTAGTGCTGGTTCATTCCCCCTCTCTGTGAGAGTGTTGAGGGAGTTAGTGCTGGTTCATTCCCCCTCTCTGTGAGAGTGTTGAGGGAGTTAGTGCTGGTTCATTCCCCTCTCTGTGAGAGTGTTGAGGGAGTTAGTGCTGGTTCATTCCCCTCTCTGTGAGAGTGTTGAGGGAGTTAGTGCTGGTTCATTCCCCCTCTCTGTGAGAGTGTTGAGGGAGTTAGTGCTGGTTCATTCCCCCTCTCTGTGAGAGTGTTGAGGGAGTTAGTGCTGGTTCATTCCCCCTCTCTGTGAGAGTGTTGAGGGAGTTAGTGCTGGTTCATTCCCCCTCTCTGTGAGAGTGTTGAGGGAGTTAGTGCTGGTTCATTCCCCCTCTCTGTGAGAGTGTTGAGGGAGTTAGTGCTGGTTCATTCCCCCTCTCTGTGAGAGTGTTGAGGGAGTTAGTGCTGGTTCATTCCCCCTCTCTGTGAGAGTGTTGAGGGAGTTAGTGCTGGTTCATTCCCCCTCTCTGTGAGAGTGTTGAGGGAGTTAGTGCTGGTTCATTCCCCCTCTCTGTGAGAGTGTTGAGGGAGTTAGTGCTGGTTCATTCCCCCTCTCTGTGAGAGTGTTGAGGGAGTTAGTGCTGGTTCATTCCCCCTCTCTGTGAGAGTGTTGAGGGAGTTAGTGCTGGTTCATTCCCCCTCTCTGTGAGAGTGTTGAGGGAGTTAGTGCTGGTTCATTCCCCCTCTCTGTGAGAGTGTTAGTTACTGCTGATTGTCAAAGACATGAGCTTGAAAGATGTTTTGCGGTGATGCAGTGTTGAGTCGGCTGTTGTGGAAGACGTGAAGTTGTCTTTAAGTATTCATTTAGTCAGTATGATTCTGTGCTTTATCTCTCCCTCTTGTCCTGTCTCTCTTTCTCTCCCTTTTTCTCTCTTTCTCTCTCTTCTATCTTTCTCTCTTTCTCTCTCTTTCTCATGCTCTCTCTCTCTTTCTCATTCTCTCTCTCTCTTTCTCATGCTCTCTCTCTCTCTTTCTCATTCTCTCTCTCTCTTTCTCATGCTCTCTCTCTTTTTCTCTCTCTTTCTCATTCTCTCTCTCTTTCTCTCTCTTTCTCATGCTCTCTCTCTTTCTCATGCTCTCTCTCTCTTTCTCTCTCTCTCTCTTTCTCTCTTTTTCTCATGCTCTCTCTCTTTCTTCATCCCTCTCTCATTCTCTATCTTATTATATTGATACATTTGGCTGACCTTCTCCTGACTAGTAACCTTTTCTCAGATTCCAGTTAATGTTCAGACCCATCCATTTTGTTTTCTCTCCCAACGAGGTCTCAGGGCAATTCATATTACTCTGCACCTAAATCTGTGGTACTCCATTTAGTATTATATGTTAAGTTCAGTTACAATATAAATGGAATAGTGGTCGACTGCCTCAGACCACTCCTAGAAACGCTTGGTGTTAGATGTGTTTTCCCCTACCGGATCTCCACTAAAACTAGCATCAAGATGTTTATCTGTCTCTCTGTGACGAAGTTAAAAACGAAGGTGACGACAAATACAACGTTTTTTATTTGCAATTGTGACACACAAGCAAAGGAATAAAAGATGCTTACAATGAAAAGCGAGGTGACTGCATTAACAGATAAATACAGTGTCCTGCAGGTAGCTGACTAACCTCCACTGTAAATCGTGGAGAAAAGTTTAGTCGGCTACCACACATACAGTGCCTTAACAAAGTATTCACACCCTTTGACGTTTTCCAAATTTTGTTAAGTTACAGCCTTATTCTAAAATGGATGAGATAAGAAAAAAAATCCTCAACGATCTACACACGATACCCCATAGTGTCAAAGCAAAATCAAACCGTTAAAAAAAAAAAAAACATTTTTGCAGATATACATTTTTTTAATTTTTTTATGAAATACCTTGTACAGAGTTGCAAAGAAAAAGCCATATCTCAGACTGGCCAACAAAAATAAAATATTAAGATGTGGCAAAAGGACACAGATTATGGACAGAAGAACTCCTGGAAAGCCAGCATCCCAGAGTCTCTTCTTCACTGTTGAAGTTGAGACTGGTGTTTTGCGGGTACTATTTAATGAAGCTGCCAGCTCTGTTTCTCAAACTAGACCCTCTAATGTACTTGTCCTCTTTCTCAGTTGTGCACCGGGGCCTCCCACTCCTCTTTCAATTCCGGTTAGAGCCTGTTTGCGCTGTTCTGTGAAGGGAGTAGTACACAACGTTGTACGAGATCTTCAGTTTATTGTCAATTTATTTTAATTAATAACCTTTATTCACAAATTCTCTGAAGATAAATTAAATGACCCACTGTCTGCCCTATTCAAACACATGTATCCTTTAAGAACTATTTACAATGACGACCTACACTGGCCAAACCCGGGGACTCCCAATCACAGTCGGTTGTGATACAGCCTGGATTCAAACGAGGGTGTCTGTAGTGATGCCTCTAGCACTGAGATGCATTACCATATACCGCTGCGCCACTCGGAACCCCTCGCCCGCCAGCCCTTCTTTTATACTGCTGCAACTCCCAGTTTATCATCTATGCATAGTCACTTTAACTAATCTCATATTACCTCAAATAGCCCGACTAACCGGTGCCCCCGCACATTGACTCTGTACCACCTGTATATAGCTTCGCAGATGTTATTTAAAAAAACTACAAAATCTTTACTCATCTATGGTTTACCTAATACCTAGATGAAACCCCTAATACTTTGATGAAACCCCAAATACCTAGATTAAGCCCCTAATACCTAGATGAAATGCCTAATACCTAGATTAAATCCCTAATACCTAGATTAAACCCCTAATACCTAGTTTAAACCCGTAATTGTGGCTCCCACTCGTGCGTCCAACATGCATTATGCATGAACACCTAAATAGGTACACATACTGTTGAGGTGAGTTAAATGCTCTTTTTTGGTCATTCTGATTTTGTTAATAATATGGCTCCTCTTTGGTAAAAAATGATTCTTTCACCACTGGGCTAGAGCTTGAACCTGAAAATACCTCTCTCTGTCTGAACTCCAAACTACCAACCTTACATGTCTCAATGTTAGAGCATTAGTTAAATCCCCTTTGTGAAAAAAATAGGGTTTTATACCTCTTTGGCTTTCACATTTTGTTTATAATTGTTCAACATTCTTGTCAAATTTGTTTTTTAAAGTGAATAATAAATCAAGTCATTACAGACAATTGTTTGTATGAATGTTTCTTGCTAAGACCTCCACAATGGGTCTGTTTTACACTAAACTGTTATTACCTGTTATGACAGTGCCATGTCTTGTAGAATATGTCAGTTGACACACCACTTGGTCCTTGTACACTGTGTCTCCTGTGTGTTGAAAAGATCAATAACATGGTGGGCTTGGGTCAGAGTAACTGCCATTACGAACTAATGTAATCAAATGTCCTTATACCCAACGCAAGATGTTGACAGACCCATAATTACTGTGAAAAGTATATTTTCATAATCACGCTATGGTATAATCAACTTCATTATTGTAATGTGGCCAAACTTTGCAAAAACGTTTCCACTCTTTGCCGGAAAATTGTTTGTGCTGCTATTGAAGAACAAACCGTCTGCTGTTATTGTTCGTTGACTTCTAGCTAACCCCAGCCTTTCATTGATGAAACACTTGTCATCTCTGCTTTATTTTCCCTCTCGGCTCCCATCTCTACAGACAAACCTCACATTATGTTATCAGCAGTTTTACACGCCATTCTCTCACAGAGCGCCTTGTTTATTTCTTAAACACTTATCAATTTGTGCAGGTGATACCATGGAATTGCCCTGCCATCGCTGTGTGCTCAGTGCTCCAGCACACTGCCACGCTCCAAAGGATATGGATCACTGTTATGCGCCTGTCTTTATCTTGCCGCGGAGTCAGGCGCGTTAAATGGCAGCTCCATTAGGAGAATATCTCAAAGGGGCCATGGTGATGGAGTGTTGCCTTTGGTTTCATTCACTGTTCTAAAGGAGTCCCCTGATGCTCCTTGAAGCCTGCCCATATTTCACAGCTAATTATGTTTTTTTTTTAAGGATATTCACAGTGAACAATTCAATGAGGTGGCGTTTCAATAAGCTAATCATTACATATCATTACTGTCATCGCAATTAGATGTTTGACTGCTTTGGCAACAACACGTTTTCAACCTATTTTGGGAATAAAATATTTTGGAGATTTGAAGCTTCCATGACTTTATAGACTAAACCCATTTCTGAATGTTTTATTGAATGAGAATCACTTTAACATTTAGTACTATGAGAGAGGAGGGAAGGATTCAGACTAAATGAAAGCTGTGTGCAAAACGGTAACATTTGCTTGTGGGTGTAAACATGTGGGTGGTATTTAAACCATGCTCTTTGATGTTACTAAAATGTTGAAACCAGCAAGAGGAAAGCCTATGATCAAAAAGTTAAAATACACTGACTCGCTTTTGATTCCAATTTCATAAAGAGCAGGGAAAAAAGATCTGACTAAATGTATTTTTCTGTGTTTCCACCCGGTTTCATCATGTGTGTTATCTAAGAACTCCATATGTTCCACTCAGTTTAAATACATGAACAGGAAGTTACACAGAAATACATCCTGTTCCAAGTTACATTTGCATTTAAAATTCAGATCCCTTACAAAACCTGTATCTTCAAAAAGATAGCAAACAAAAGTTAGAAAATGTGCATTATTTCAAATAAGTTATTATATAGAATTATTCCTTAATCAATCTCAATCCTACAGTTATTACTGGCCAAACGACTGTAGTAATGCTGTACAGCATCTTGTACTTCCTGTCCGATGTCTTCTAAATGAACTTGAGAGCCCTGGCCTAGATTCCGCCCAGATCAGTGGTGATGAATGCACAACACATCTCCCTCCATACTATTTATCATCTGGACATAGACTCTGATCTGTATACAGATGAGGACGTGATTCCAGCTTTGATTAACTACAGAGGAAGTATGAGGGAAGTAACAACAGGAGGGAAGCTAGAAGACGTATGAGGGAAGTAACAACAGGTTGAGAGAAGTTAGAGGAAGTATGAGGGAAGTAACAACAGGTTGAGAGAAGCTAGAGGAGGTATGAGGGAAGTAAAAACAGGAGAGAAGCTAGAGGAAGTATGAGGGAAGTAACAACAGGTTGAGAGAAGCTAGAGGAGGTATGAGGGAAGTAACAACAGGAGAGAAGCTAGAGGAGGTATGAGGGAAGTAACAACAGGAGAGAAGCTAGAGGAGGTATGAGGGAAGTAACAACAGGAGAGAAGCTAGAGGAGGTATGAGGGAAGTAACAACAGGAGAGAAGCTAGAGGAGGTATGAGGGAAGTAACAACAGGTTGAGAGAAGCTAGAGGAGGTATGAGGGAAGTAACAACAGGAGAGAAGCTAGAGGAGGTATGAGGGAAGTAAAAACAGGAGGGAAGCTAGAGGAGGTATGAAGGAAGTAACAACAGGAGAGAAGCTAGAAGAGGTATGAGGGAAGTAACAACAGGAGAGAAGCTAGAGGAAGTATGGGGGAAGTAACAACATGTTGAGAGAAGCTAGAGGAGGTATGAGGGGAGTAACAACAGGTTGGGAGAAGCTAGAGGAAGTATGAGGGAAGTAACAACAGGAGAGAAGCTAGAGGAAGTATGAGGGAAGTAACAACAGGAGAGAAGCTAGAGGAGGTCTGAGGGAAGTAACAACAGGTTGAGAGAAGCTAGAGGAAGTATGAGGGAAGTAACAACAGGAGAGAAGCTAGAGGAGGTATGAGGGAAGTAACAACATGTTGAGAGAAGCTAGAGGAAGTATGGGGGAAGTAACAACAGGAGAGAAGCTAGAGGAGGTATGAGGGAAGTAACAACAGGAGAGAAGCTAGAGGAAGTATGAGGGAAGTAACAACAGGAGAGAAGCTAGAGGAGGTATGAGGGAAGTAACAACATGATGAGAGAAGCTAGAGGATGTATGAGGGAAGTAACAACAAGTTGAGAGAAGCTAGAGGAGGTATGAGGGAAGTAACAACAGGAGAGAAGCTAGAGGAGGTATGAGGGAAGTAACAACAGGAGGGAAGCTAGAGGAGGTATGAGGGACGTAACAACAGGAGAGAAGCTAGAGGAGGTATGAGGGAAGTAACAACAGGTTGAGAGAAGCTAGAGGAAGTATGAGGGAAGTAACAACAAGTTGAGAGAAGCTAGAGGAAGTATGAGGGAAGTAACAACAGGAGAGAAGCTAGAGGAGGTATGAGGGAAGTAACAACAAGTTGAGAGAAGCTAGAGGAAGTATGAGGGAAGTAACAACAGGAGAGAAGCTAGAGGAGGTATGAGGGAAGTAACAACAAGTTGAGAGAAGCTAGAGGAGGTATGAGGGAAGTAACAACAGGAGAGAAGCTAGAAGATGTATGAGGGAAGTAACAACATGTTGAGAGAAGCTATTGGAGGTATGAGGGAAGTAACAACAGGAGGGAAGCTAGAGGAAGTATGAGGGAAGTAACAACAGGTTGAGAGAAGCTAGAGGAGGTATGAGGGAAGTAACAACAGGAGGGAAGCTAGAGGAGGTATGAGGGAAGTAACAACAGGTTGAGAGAAGCTAGAGGACGTATGAGGGAAGTAACAACAGGAGGGAAGCTAGAGGAGATATGAGGGAAGTAACAACAGGAGAGAAGCTAGAGGAGGTATGAGGGAAGTAACAAAATGTTGAGAGAAGCTAGAGGAAGTATGAGGGAAGTAACAACAGGAGTGAAGCTAGAGGAAGTATGAGGGAAGTAACAACATGTTGAGAGAAGCTAGAGGAGGTATGAGGGAAGTAACAACATGTTGAGAGAAGCTAGAGGAGGTATGAGGGAACAACAGGAGAGAAGCTAGAGGAAGTATGAGGGAAGTAACAACATGTTGAGAGAAGCTAGAGGAGGTATGAGGGAAGTAACAACAGGAGGGAAGCTAGAGGAAGTATGAGGGAAGTAACAACAGGAGAGAAGCTAGAGGAAGTATGAAGGAAGTAACAACAGGTTGAGAGAAGCTAGAGGACGTATGAGGGAGGTAACAAAATGTTGAGAGAAGCTAGAGGAGGTATGAGGGAAGTAACAACAGGAGAGAATCTAGAGGAGGTATGAGGGAAGTAACAACGGTAGAGAAGCTAGAGGAGGTATGAGGGAAGTAACAACAGGTTGAGAGAAGCTAGAGGAGGTATGAGGGAAGTAACAACAGGAGAGAAGCTAGAGGAAGTATGAGGGAAGTAACAACAGGAGGGACGCTAGAGGAGGTATAAGGGAAGTAACTACAGGAGAGAAGCTTGAGGAAGTATGAGGGAAGTAACAACAGGAGGGAAGCTAGAGGAGGTATGAGGGAAGTAACAACAGGAGAGAAAGCTAGAGGAGGTATGAGGGAAACAACAGGTTGAACAACAGGTTGAGAGAAGGGAAATAACAACAGGAGAGAAGCTAGTATGAGGTAAACACAGGTTGAACAACAGGTTGAGAAGTAACAACAGGAGGGAAGCTAGAGGAGGTATGAGGGAAGTAACAACAGGAGGGAAGCTAGAGGAAGTATGAGGGAAGTAACAACAGGTTGAGAGAAGCTAGAGGAGGTATGAGGGAAGTAACAACAGGTTGAGAGAAGCTAGAGGAGGTATGAGGGAAGTAACAACAGGTTGAGAGAAGCTAGAGGAGGTATGAGGGAAGTAACAACAGGTTGAGAGAAGCCAGAGGAGGTATGAGGGAAGTAACAACAGGTTGAGAGAAGCTAGAGGAGGTATGAGGGAAGTAACAACAGGTTGAGAGAAGCTAGAGGAGGTATGAGGGAAGTAACAACAGGTTGAGAGAAGCCAGAGGAAGGGGATTATTATCTATCCTGTTGCTTATTCACTTTACCCCTACCTGTATGTACATAGCAACCTCAATCACCTCGTACACTTGCACATCAACACAGTACCGGTACTCCCTGTATACGGCAATTTTATTACCTGGTACTCCCTGTCTATAGCCATGTTATTACTTGGTAGTCTGCACATCGACTCAGTAATTGTAATCCCTGTATATAGCCATGTTATTACTGGTACTTGCTGTATATAGCCATGTTATTGCTGGTACTTGCTGTATATAGCCATGTTATTACTGGTACTTGCTGTATATTGCCATGCTATTACCTGGTACACCCTGCATATTGCCATATTATTACCTGGTATTCCCTCTATAAAGACATGTTATCACCAGGTACTCTCTTTAAATAGCCATGTTGTTACTTGGTACTCCTTGTATATAGCCATGTTATTACCTGGTACTCCTTGTATATGGCCATGGAATTACCTGGTACTCCTTGTATATAGCCATGTTATTACCTGGTACTCCTTGTATATGGCCATGGAATTACCTGGTACTCCTTGTATATGGCCATGGAATTACCTGGTACTCCTTGTATATGGCCATGGAATTACCTGGCACTCCTTGTATATAGCCATGTTATTACCTGGTACTCTTTGTATATAGCCATGGTATTACCTGGTACTCCTTGTATATGGCCATGGAATTACCTGGTACTCCTTGTATATAGCCATGTTATTACCTGGTACTCCTTGTATATAGCCATGTTATTACCCGGTACTCCCTGTATATAGCCATGTTATTACCCGGTACTCCCTGTATATAGCCATGTTATTACCCGGTACTCCTTGTATGTACCCATGTTATTACCTGGTACTCCATGTATGTAGCCATGGTATTACCTCCTATCCCTGCACATCGACTCAGTACCTCCACCCGTGTGTATAGCCATGTTATTGTTACTCAATGCAGATAATTGACTGATTTTGACAGGTTGAATGTGGTGTGGATCAGATTCTTTCGGATTGGCATAATGCAAAGGGGATGCCATAGAACTAGTCATTCTTCTATATCCAGATGGTGACATTTAGTTCTACCCATTAGCCACTACAGAGTCAGGTTGCTCCCTGGTTGGTTGATGATCACGGGTTGGTTTGGAGTGAGGAGGTGGAATTTGGTCACCTGCCCGTTGACATCTGTTCTCTTCCAACATGTGACTCTGTGAGCCTTCACTGCTCATTAATCTAGTGTATCTCTGTTTACTCTGGCTTATTCAACAACATTGATTTTAGCAGGTATATATATACTGTATGTGGGTGTGTATGTGGGTGTGTTTATGTGTGTGTGTGTGTGTGTGTGTGTGTGTGTGTGTGTGTGTGTGTGTGTGTGTGTGTGTGTGTGTGTGTGTGTGTGTGTGTGTGTGTGTGTGTGTGTGTGTGTGTGTGTGTGTGTGTGTGTGTGTGTGTGTGTGTTATCCAGCAGAAGGGGGCCTTTAAGGTTAATATAATGGATTATTCAAGGACTGAATAATAAACGAAGAGAGCTAGAGAATTAAACCTTGAATTCCTTAGCTTTTCTTTGAATCTTCCTGTGACATTCCACAGACTCTAAGCAATAAAGTTATACACTTTTAGCATTCATTCATTCGATTACCTCGTTTTTAGCAATAAGAATTGAGTTTTTTAAACAAAACAATTGATGCACTACGATATAAAGTCATGTATCAACAACAACAAAATAGTCCATCACCGGAAAAATTTGTTTCCCGAAATATATCTTTTTTTAAAACACTAAATTAATGAATTTGTTTTTTTCTTCTAGGAACAAGGGAAGATTGGTGTGACGTTTAACATCGGCACAATGGACATCAGCGTGAGAGAGAATAGCACACCAGTGAATGACGGGCTGTACCATGTGGTACGCTTTACCAGAAACGGGGGTAACGCCACACTCCAGGTGGACAACTGGTCTATCAATGAACACTTCCCAGGAGGTATGGACCCCCCCACACACCTGCATGGTTTCACCCGTGCTGCGCCCCCCCCCACACACACACACATACACCTGCATGGTTTAACCTGTGCTGCGACCTGTGCATGCAATTGTAGGTTTACCTGTGTGGTAAACACACCATACATGCACATGAGAAGTTGTTAACTTACCCCAACCTCACTGGACCACACGCTGCTGAGCTCCTTCCCAGAGACCACCCTGGAGTACGGCGTCAACACCAGTACTGCTCCTTCTGTTCTCACTATACGGTTTCTCTTTCAGCTACTTCAAACTTCTAAATGCTCCATTGTCATTAGACTACAAGCACGGTGACTATCAAACCTAACCAATAACTTACCCGTTACACCATGAGATCCAGACCTCTTGTCAAAGTTGCTAATTGTTGGGTTATAGTCGCTACACTATGTTTGCAATTAAGGCACTGTCACGCAATAGGTCGAAGTATTTTGTGTTTTTCTTCATGTATTTGGTCAGGCCAGGGTGTGACATGGGTTTTTGTATGTGGTGTGTAGCTTAGTGGGATTGTAGCTTAGTGGGGTGTTCTAGGAAAGTCTATGGCTGTCTGAAGTGGTTCTCAATCAGAGACAGGCATTTATCGTTGTCTCTGATTGGGAACCATATTTAGGCAGCCATATTCTTTGGTTGTATTGTGGGTGATTGTCCTGAGTGTCTTGATGTCCTTGTTTGATGTTAGTTGACACAAGTATAGGCTGTTTTCGTTTATTGTTTTGTAGTGTTCGTGTTTAGTCGTGTTTACGTTTGTTTAAATAAACATGGATCGCCATCGACACGCTGCAGTTTTTCCGACTCTCCTTCACCATATGAAAACCGTGACAGGCACAGTAAAGGCATTTCGGCAGCAGGCCTATTAGGCTGTGTTTACACATGCAGTCCCATTCTGATCTTTTGCCCAGTTATTGGAAAAACGATCTGATCTAGTTGGTCGAAAGACCAATTAGTTTGCCAAATATCAAAATGTGCTGCCTGTGTAAACCGTGCCTATCAGACAGGAACTGTGAATGATCTTCAGCATCTCTTCGAGGATCACCCTGATGAATGTCAGAATGCTTAGTTTTAGTGATACTGTACACTCTTAGAAAATAAAAGGGTTCTTTGGTTGTCTCCATAGGACAACCCTTTGAAAAAACCCTTTTTGGTTCCAGGTAGAACCTTTTTCGGTTCCATGTAGAACCCTTCCCTGGAATCAAAATGGGTGATCCTATGGGGACAGTCGTAGAATCCTTCTGCAACCCATTTTTCTAAGAGTGTAATATAATATATTTTTTTGTCAAGTCAACTTAAAAAATGTTTGGTGTTACATATACTATATCATATATATGGTATTGCCTCATCAACTTCCAGAATGCTTGGTGTTACAGATACTATAACATGATATATATATTGTATTGTGTCGCCAACGTTCAGTATCCACTGAGTTACAAGTCATCTTTCACATTTCCAGAAGGCCCTGTGTTAGGCTGTCTTCTCCCTCTTCTCTATCAACCCATGTATCAGGCCAGGCTGTGATATAAGGACTTCAGACTTTGCTTTAGGGACCATAAGCAGTTCTTTGGAGATTTAACCCAACTAAGCTCTCCAGCTGTTTTGTGATTGAATGAAGATGGACATTGAATTGGAATCGACTTCAGGCTCCCTGGGTTTTGCAGTGGAGCTATCGCTTCTCAGGACTGTTCGTGATGCCTCAACAGTTGGTTTATTTAGAGGTAGGAAGAGCTGTCAGAGTACTCTTGGTTTTCCTTCCTTCCCTCCCTCCATCCGCCTTACTTAGTAAAGTTGTGCTCTTATATGAAATGGTTTGACAAGTATCAGCATGACTATGGCAATAGTGGAATGATCAAGAATGTTTACCAAGACTTGGGCAAATGAGCCTGCGACTACTGGTAGAAATGTATCTTACAGCTACAGCTGCCAACACTCCCTGCCAACACAAGGAAAAATGCTGTAGAACATACCAGTACCCCATTGGAAACATCTCATTTGGCATGTGACGTCTCCTTGTTGTCTTCCTGTGTTGAGTACAGTAACAGTGCAGTGTCCCTTTTAAAAATACATTTCTCACTTTCTTCTACATTAGTGAGTGCATACATTTTCATACTTTTTTGTACTGGTCTCCTGTTGGGTATCTAACCCACAAGCCTGGCATTGCAAGCGGCATGCTCTGGCATGCTCTACCATCTCTCTCTCTACAATCTCTCTCTCTCGCTCGCCACACACACAGAAACACAATGAGTGGAGCAGTGTGGCCTCATCGTCTCGGAGGCCTGTCAGTATCACTCACATTAAATGCTCCATGTGTCCTCATTACTTCAACACAGACTTGGACTCTGGTGGGAACAGGAGTGAAATCACCTTATTGGCTCTCTCTCTCTCTCCCTCTCTCTTGCTTTCTCTCTCTACCTCTCTACCTCTCTCTCTCTCTCTCTCTCTCTCTCTCTTGCTTTCTCTCTCTACCTCTCTACCTCTCTCTCCCTCTCTCTTGCCTTCTCTCTTTACCTCTACCTCTCTCTCTCTCTCTCTCTCTTGCTTTCTCTCTCTACCTCTCTACCTCTCTCTCCCTCTCTCTTGCCTTCTCTCTTTACCTCTACCTCTCTCTACCTCTCTCTCTCTCTCTCCCTCTCTCTTGCTTTCTCTCTCTACCTCTCTACCTCTCTCTCCCTCTCTCTTGCGTTCTCTCTCTACCTCTCTCTACCTCTCTCTCTCTCTCTCCCTCTCTCTTGCTTTCTCTCTCTACCTCTCTACCTCTCTCTCTCTCTCTCCCTCTCTCTCTCTCTCTCTCTCTCTCTCTCTCTCCCTCCCTCCCTCTCCCTCTCTCTCCCTCTCTCTCTCCCTCCTTCAATTCAATTCATAGGGATGTATTGGCACGGGAAACATATGTTTTCATTGCAAAAGCAAGTGAAATAGAAAGTGAAATTAACTTTAAAAAATGAACAGAAAACATTACATTCACAGAAGTTCCAAAATAAAAAGGACATTTCAAATGTCATATTATGTCAATATAGAGTGTTGTCATGATGTGCAAATAGTTACAGTAGAATAGGGAAAATAAATAAACATAAAAATAGGTTGTATTTACAATGGTGTTTGTTCTTCACTGGTTGCCCTTTTCATGGCAACGGGCCACAAATCTTGCTGCTGTGATGTCACACTGTGGTATTTCACCCAGTAGATATGGGAGTTTATCAAGATTGGATTTGTTTTCAAATTATTTTTGGTTCTGTGTATTCTGAGGGAAATATGTGTCTCTAATATGGTCATACATTGGGCAGGAGGTTAGGAAGTGCAGCTCAGTTTCAACCTCATTTTGTGGGCAGTGTCCAAAATAGCCTGTTTTCTCTTGAGAACCAGGTCTGCCTACGACGGCCTCTCTCAATAGCAAGGCTATGCTCACTGAGTCTGTACATAGTTAAGGCTTTCCTTAATTTTGGGTCAGTCACAGTGGTCAGGTATTCTGCCACTGTGTATTCTCTGTGTAGGGCCAAATAGCATTCTAGTTTGCTTAGTTTTTTGGTCAATTCTTTCCATTGTGTCAAGTAATTATCTTTTTGTTTTCTCATGATTTGGTTGGGTCTAATTGTGTTGCTGTTCCTGTCCTGGTGCTCTGTGGAGTCTGTTTGTGTCTGTGAACTGAGACCCAGGACAAGCTTGCTTAGGGGACTCTTCTCTAGGTTAATCTCTTTGTAGATGATGGCTTTGTTATGGAAGGTTTGGGAATCAATTCCTTTTAGTTGGTTGTTGAATTTAAAGGCTATTTTCTGGATTTTGGTAAATAGCGGGTATTATTTTGTGTTTTACGTTGTACACAGAGGATGTTTTTGCAGAGTCTCAATGTGGTGTTTGTCCCATTGTCTGAATTCCTGGTTGGTGAGCGGACCCCAGTCCTCACAGCCTTAAAGGGCAATGGGTTCTATAACTAACTCCCAAGTAATTGGGATGTCAAATTGTATTTTCATTTTTATGGCGTAGAAGGCCCTTCTTGCCTTGTCTCTCTGATTATTCACAGCATTGTGGAAGTTACCTGTGTTGCTGATGTTTAGGCCGAGGTAGGTGTGTGTGCTCTAAGGCAACAGTGTCTAGATGGAATTTGTATTTGTGGTCCTGGCATCTTGACCTTTTTTTGGAACACCATTATTTTTGTCTTACTGCGATTTACTGTCAGGTCTGACAGAATCTGTGCAGAAGACCTAGGTGGTGCTGTAGGCCCTCCTAGGTTGGGGACAGAAGCACCAGATTGTCAGCAGACAGTAGACATTTGACTTCAGATTCTAGTAGGGTGAGGCCGGGTGCTGCAGACTTTTCTAGAACCCTCGCCAATTCGATAATATATATGTTGAAGAGGGTTTGGCTCAAGCTTCATCCATGTCTCACCCCACAGACCTGGGAAAAGAAATGTGTGTTTTTTGCAAATTTTAGTTGCACACTTGTTGTTTGTGTACATGGATTTCATACTGTCATATGCTTTTCCCCCAACACCGCTTTCATCAATTTGTATAGCAGACCCTCATGCCAAATTGAGTCAAAAGCTTTATTGAAATCAACAAAGGAAGAGGTTTGTTTCTCAATTAAGGTATGAAGGGTGAATATGTGGTCTGTCATATGGTAATTTGGTAAAGAGCCAATTTGACATTTGCTCAGTACATTGTTTTCACTAAGGAAAGGTATGAGTCTGTTGTTAACTGGCGAAAACACAGAGTTATCTATCCAAAACAAAAAAAAATTGTGGATAACCCACTTCTCCAATCTTTTTGGCAATACATCTTGGCCATGTTCTGTTATAATGTCCACCCGGCACAGCCAGAAGAGGACTGGCGACCCCTCATAGCCTGGTTCATCTCCAGGTTTTTTCCTAAGTTCTGGCCTTTCTCAGGAGTTTTTCCTAGCCACCGTGCTTCTACACCTGCAGTGCTTGCTGTTTGTGGTTTTAGGCTGGGTTTCTGTACCACACTTTGAGATATCAGCTGATGTAAGAAGGGCTTTATGAATAAATTTGATTTGATTTCATACAATGTCTTGCAAAAGTATTCACCCCCTTGGCGTTTTTCCTATTTTGTTGCATTACAACCTGTAATTTAATTTAATGGACATACACAAAGTAGTCCAAATTGGTGAAGTGAAATGTAAAAAATAACTTTCCAAAAATTATATAAAAAATATTTAAAAAATGGAAAGGTGGTGTATATGTATTCACACACTTTTCTACGAAGCCCCTAAATATGATCTGGTGCAACCAATTACCTTCAAAAGTCACATAATTAGTTAAATAATGTCTACCTGTGTGCAATCTAAGTGTCACATGATCTGTCACACGATCTCAGTATATATCCACCTCTTCTGAATGGCCCCAAAGTCTACAACACCACCAAGCAAGTGGCACCAAGGAGCTCTCCAAACAGGTCAGCAACAAAGTTGTGGAGAAGTACAGATCAGGGTTGGGTTATACAAAAATATCAGAAACTTTGAACATCCCACGGAACATCATTAAATCCATTATTAAAAATGGTAGTATCTGTCAATACGACCACTTTAAGCCGTACACTCCACAGAGCTGGGTTTTACGGTAGAGTAGCCACAAAAAAAAGCCATTGCTTAAAGAAAAAAATAAGCAAACACGTTTAGTGTTTGCCAAATGGCATGCGGGAGACTCCCTAAACATATGGAGGAAGGTACTCTGGTCAGATACGACTAAAATATAGTTTTTTGTCCATAAAGGAAAATGCTATGTCTGGCACAAAACCAACACCTTGCTCACCCCAAGAACACCAATGGTTTTCATCGGCAGGAACTGGGAAACTGTCATCGGCAGGAACTGGGAAACTGTTATCGGCAGGAACTGGGAAACTGTCATCGGCAGGAACTGAGAAACTGTCATCGGCAGGAACTGAGAAACTGTTATCGGCAGGAACTGGGAAACTGTTATCGGCAGGAACTGGGAAACTGGTCAGATTGGAAGGAATCGTGAATGGTGCTAAATACAGGGACATTCTTGAGTTTCAGTCTTCCTGAGATTTGAGACTGGGACGGAAGTTCCATACTGCTAAAGAAACACTCCATTAAGGGGAACATTTAAACGTTGTGGAATGGCCTAGTCAAAGCCCAGACCTCAATCCAATTGAGAATCTGTGATATGACTTAAAGATTGTTGTTCACCAGTAAGAACACATCCAACTTGATGCTTTAGCAGTTTTGACTTGAAGAATGGAAAAAATCCCAGTGGCTAGATGTGCCAAGCTTATAGAGACATATCCCAAGAGACTTGCAGCTGCAATTTATAAAAAAAAGTGGCTCTACAAAGTTTTGACTTTGGGGGGATGAATAGTTATGCACTCTCAAAGTTTTCATTTTTTTTGGTCTCATTTCTTGTTTGTTTCACAATAAAAAATATTTTGCTTTACGGTAGGCATGTTGTGTAAATCAAATGATACAACCCCCCCCAAAAAAATATATTTTAATTCCAGGTCAACAAGGCAACAAAATAGGAAAAATGCCAAAGGAGTGAATACTTTCACAAGGCACTGTAAAACAAAGAACTAACAGCAAAAATATATACATAGTCAATTGCAAATCAGAATGTACTGGATTCTACAATTACATTGAATTAACTAAAATCCCTCCAACCCAAATAGGGCTCTGGTGTTTATGTTTTCCTAAAGGAAATTATAAACTATACAGACCACAAATTCCAATTGGCTAAACTTAAACTCTTAAGTATAATCTTCCCCCATGTCTGGAACCAAGGACTGATCAACCCAATCCACAAAAGTGGAGACAAACTAACATGGGATCATTTACAATCGAATTGCTTTTTGGTGCAGAGCACTGGAGAACTTGAAATTACACTTAACATGTATGCGCCTGAATCAAGGACTTCAATACTGTGACAATCAGCCAAATTAGGCACTTAAAATGAATGGCCAGACCTTTTTGTTGTTGATGGGTTCACTAATTTCTCAGTCACTCGATGACCTCTTCATCAGGTAATAGACAGTCATGGTACTAGATGGACAGAGACTGGATGGGATGACTCTAGACGGGCTGACACTAGACGGGCTGACACTAGACGGGCTGACACTAGACGGGCTGACACTAGACGGGCTGACACTAGACGGGCTGACACTAGATGTGCTGACAATAGATGGGCTGACACTAGATGGGCTGACACTAGATGGACTGACACTAGATGGGCTGACACTAGATGGGCTGACACTAGATTGTCTGAGACTTAGATGGGCTGAAACTAGACAGACTGAAACTAGATGGGCGGACTGTAGATGGGCTGAAACTAGATGGGCTGACAATAGATGGACTGACACTAGACGGGCTGACAATAGATGGGGGGCTGACACTAGACGGGCTGACACTGGATGGACTGACACTAGATGGGCTGACACTAGATGGGCTGACACTAGATGGGCTGACACTAGATGGGATGACACTAGATGGGCTGACACTAGATGGGCGGACTGTAGATGGGCTGAAACTAGATGGGCTGACAATAGATGGACTGACACTAGACGGGCTGACAATAGATGGGGGGCTGACACTAGACGGGCTGACACTGGATGGACTGACACTAGATGGGCTGACACTAGATGGGCTGACACTAGATGGGCTGACACTAGATTGTCTGAGACTTAGATGGGCTGAAACTAGACAGACTGACACTAGATGGGCTGACAATAGATGGGCTGACACTAGACGGGCTGACACTAGACGGGCTGACACTAGACGGGCTGACACTAGATGGGCTGACACTAGATGGGCTGACACTAGATGGGCTGACACTGGATGGACTGACACTAGATGGACTGACACTAGATGGGCTGACACTGGATGGGCTGACACTAGATGGGCTGACACTGGATGGACTGACACTAGATGGACTGACACTAGATGGGCTGACACTAGATGGGCTGACACTAGATGGGCTGACACTAGATTGTCTGAGACTTAGATGGGCTGAAACTAGACAGACTGACACTAGATGGGCTGACAATAGATGGGCTGACACTAGACGGGCTGACACTAGACGGGCTGACACTAGACGGGCTGACACTAGATGGGCTGACACTAGACGGGCTGACACTAGATGGGCTGACACTGGATGGGCTGACACTGGATGGACTGACACTAGATGGGCTGACACTAGATGGGCTGACACTAGACGGGCTGACACTAGACGGGCTGACACTAGACGGGCTGACACTAGACGGGCTGACACTAGACGGGCTGACACTAGCTGGGCTGACACTAGATGGGCTGACACTAGATTGTCTGAGACTTAGATGGGCTGAAACTAGATGGACTGATACTAGATGGTCTGATACTAGATGGGCTGACACTAGATGGACTGACACTAGATGGGCTGACACTAGATGGACTGACACTAGATGGGCTGACACTAGACGGGCTGACACTATATGGGCTGACACTAGATGGACTGACACTAGATGGACTGACACTAGACGGGCTGACACTAGATGGACTGACACTAGATGGGCTGACACTAGATGGACTGACACTAGATGGGCTGACACTGGAATGGCTGACACTAGATGGGCTGACATTAGATGGGCTGACACTGGATGGGCTGACACTAGATGGGCTGACACTAGATGGGCTGACACTAGATGGGCTGAAACTAGATGGACTGACACTAGATGGGCTGACACTAGATGGGCTGACACTAGATGGGCTGACACTAGATGGGCTGAAACTAGATGGACTGACACTAGATGGACTGACACTAGATGGGCTGACACTGGATGGACTGACACTAGATGGACTGACACTAGATGGGCTGACACTGGATGGGCTGACACTATATGGGCTGACACTAGATGGACTGACACAAGATGGGCTGACACTAGACGGGCTGACACTAGATGGACTGACACTAGATGGGCTGACACTAGATGGACTGACACTAGATGGACTGACACTAGATGGGCTGACACTAGATGGGCTGACACTGGAATGGCTGACACTGGATGGGCTGACATTAGATGGGCTGACACTAGATGGGCTGACACTAGATGGGCTGACACTAGACGGGCTGACACTAGATGGGCTGACACTAGATGGGCTGACACTAGACGGGCTGACACTAGATGGGCTGACACTAGATGGGCTGACACTGGAATGGCTGACACTGGAATGGCTGACACTGGAATGGCTGACACTGGATGGGCTGACACTAGATGGGCTGACACTAGACGGGCTGACACTGGAATGGCTGACACTGGAATGGCTGACACTAGATGGGCTGACACTAGATGGGCTGACACTAGACGGGCTGACACTAGACGGGCTGACACTGGAATGGCTGACACTAGATGGGCTGACACTAGACGGGCTGACACTAGATGGGCTGACACTAGATGGGCTGACACTAGACGGGCTGACACTGGAATGGCTGACACTGGAATGGCTGACACTAGATGGGCTGACACTAGATGGGCTGACACTAGACGGGCTGACACTAGACGGGCTGACACTGGAATGGCTGACACTAGATGGGCTGACACTAGACGGGCTGACACTAGACGGGCTGACACTAGACGGGCTGACACTGGAATGGCTGACACTAGATGGGCTGACACTAGACGGGCTGACACTAGACGGGCTGACACTAGACGGGCTGACACTGGAATGGCTGACACTGGAATGGCTGACACTAGATGGGCTGACACTAGATGGGCTGACACTAGATGGGCTGACACTAGACGGGCTGACACTAGATGGGCTGACACTAGATGGGCTGACACTGGAATGGCTGACACTAGATGGGCTGACACTAGACGGGCTGACACTGGAATGGCTGACACTAGATGGGCTGACACTGGAATGGCTGACACTAGATGGGCTGACACTAGACGGGCTGACACTAGATGGTCTGACACTAGATGGGCTGACACTGGATGGGCTGACACTAGATGGGCTGACACTAGATGGGCTGACACTAGATGGGCTGACACTAGATGGGCTGACACTAGATGGGCTGATACTAGATGGGCTGACACTAGATGGGCTGACACTAGATGGGCTGACACTAGACAGGCTGACACTAGATGGGCTGACACTGGAATGGCTGACACTAGATGGGCTGACATTAGATGGGCTGACACTGGATGGGCTGACACTAGATGGGCTGACACTAGATGGGCTGACACTAGATGGGCTGAAACTAGATGGACTGACACTAGATGGGCTGACACTAGATGGGCTGACACTAGATGGGCTGACACTAGATGGGCTGAAACTAGATGGACTGACACTAGATGGACTGACACTAGATGGGCTGACACTGGATGGACTGACACTAGATGGACTGACACTAGATGGGCTGACACTGGATGGGCTGACACTATATGGGCTGACACTAGATGGACTGACACTAGATGGGCTGACACTAGACGGGCTGACACTAGATGGACTGACACTAGATGGGCTGACACTAGATGGACTGACACTAGATGGACTGACACTAGATGGGCTGACACTAGATGGGCTGACACTGGAATGGCTGACACTGGATGGGCTGACATTAGATGGGCTGACACTAGATGGGCTGACACTAGATGGGCTGACACTAGACGGGCTGACACTAGATGGGCTGACACTAGATGGGCTGACACTAGACGGGCTGACACTAGATGGGCTGACACTAGATGGGCTGACACTGGAATGGCTGACACTGGAATGGCTGACACTGGAATGGCTGACACTAGATGGGCTGACACTAGATGGGCTGACACTAGATGGGCTGACACTAGACGGGCTGACACTGGAATGGCTGACACTAGATGGGCTGACACTAGACGGGCTGACACTAGATGGGCTGACACTAGATGGGCTGACACTAGACGGGCTGACACTGGAATGGCTGACACTGGAATGGCTGACACTAGATGGGCTGACACTAGATGGGCTGACACTAGACGGGCTGACACTAGACGGGCTGACACTGGAATGGCTGACACTAGATGGGCTGACACTAGACGGGCTGACACTGGAATGGCTGACACTGGAATGGCTGACACTGGAATGGCTGACACTGGATGGGCTGACACTAGATGGGCTGACACTAGACGGGCTGACACTGGAATGGCTGACACTGGAATGGCTGACACTAGATGGGCTGACACTAGATGGGCTGACACTAGATGGGCTGACACTAGACGGGCTGACACTAGATGGGCTGACACTAGATGGGCTGACACTGGAATGGCTGACACTAGATGGGCTGACACTAGACGGGCTGACACTGGAATGGCTGACACTAGATGGGCTGACACTAGACGGGCTGACACTAGATGGGCTGACACTAGACGGGCTGACACTAGACGGGCTGACACTAGACGGGCTGACACTGGAATGGCTGACACTAGATGGGCTGACACTAGACGGGCTGACACTAGATGGTCTGACACTAGATGGGCTGACACTGGATGGGCTGACACTAGATGGGCTGACACTAGATGGGCTGACACTAGACGGGCTGACACTAGACGGGCTGACACTAGATGGGCTGACACTGGAATGGCTGACACTAGATGGGCTGACACTAGACGGGCTGACACTAGATGGTCTGACACTAGATGGGCTGACACTGGATGGGCTGACACTAGATGGGCTGACACTAGATGGTCTGACACTAGATGGGCTGACACTGGATGGGCTGACACTAGATGGGCTGACACTAGATGGGCTGACACTAGATGGGCTGACACTAGATGGGCTGACACTAGATGGGCTGATACTAGATGGGCTGACACTAGATGGGCTGACACTAGATGGGCTGACACTAGATGGGCTGACACTAGATGGGCTGACACTAGATGGGCTGACACTAGATGGGCTGACACTAGATGGTCTGATACTAGATGGACTGACACTAGACGGGCTGACACTAGACGGGCTGACACTGGAATGGCTGACACTGGAATGGCTGACACTGGATGGGCTGACACTGGATGGGCTGACACTGGAATGGCTGACACTGGATGGGCTGACACTGGAATGGCTGACACTGGAATGGCTGACACTGGAATGGCTGACACTGGAATGGCTGACACTAGATGGGCTGACACTGGAATGGCTGACACTGGAATGGCTGACACTAGATGGGCTGACACTGCTACGTTAAATGGCTTAAGTTACTGACTTTGTAAGTCACTCTTTGAATAAGAGTCTGCTAAATGATAACAATGTAAAGTGTTTGCTATCGTCGAGGACCTTTAAACACGAGCTATCTGAGCAGCTAACCAATCGCTGCAGCTGTACATAGTCCATCTGTAAATAGCCCACATAATCTACCAACCTCATCCCCATATTGTTTTTATTTACTTTTCTGCTCTTTTGCACACCAGTATTTCTACTTGCACATCACCATCTGCTCATCTATCACTCCGGTGTTAATTTTCTAAATTGTAATTATTTCTTTATTATGGCCTATTTATTGCCCTACCTCCTCATGCCATTTGCACACACTGTATATAGACTTTTTTCTATTGTGTTATTGA
>NC_060182.1:90889075-90906575 GCF_021184085.1 Oncorhynchus gorbuscha | reverse complement strand
GCATCGTAACCGACTTCAGTTGGCAGATTCTAAATTTTGATGGCCACTGGCACACTGGAGAAGTGTGCTCTTCATGGATCAATCCCGGTTTCAACTGTAGCGGGCAGATGGAAGACAGCGTGTATGGCGTTGTGTGGGCGACTGTCCCATGGGGTTGGGTTATGGAATGGGACAGGCATAAACTACGGACAACGAACACACTTGCATTTTATCAATGGCACTTTGAATGCACAGAGATACTGTGACGAGACCCTGAGGCCCGTTGTTGTGCCATTCATCCCCCACCATCACCTCATGTTTCAGCATGACAATGCACAGCCTGATGTCGCTATCATCTGTACACAATTCCTGGAAGCTGAAAATTTCCCAGTTCTTCCATTGCCTGCATACTCGCCAGACAAGTCACCAATTGAGCATGTTTGGGATGCTCTGGATTAACGTGTACGACAGCATGTTCCAGTTCCTGCCAATATCCAGCAACTTCGTACAGCCATTGAAGAGGAGTGGGACAACATTTTCACAGGCCACAATTACCAGTCTGTTCAACTCTATGCTCATGTGCTGCGTGAGCCCAAAAACACTGTCAGTATCTTGTGGTCACACCAGATACTGACTGACTTTCTGATCCATGCCCCTACCTTTTCGTCAAGGTAAGATACATATCTGTCTTCACAATCATGTGAAAATCATAGATTAGAGCCTAATAAATGTAATTCAATGGAATGGTTTCCTTATACAAACTGTAACTCAGTAAAATATTGTTGCGAATTGTTGCATTCATATTTTTGATCAGGGTTGGGGATCAGAGTAAAAAAGAGCTAGTGAGAAAGTGTGATGGAGAGTACACAAGAGTCAACGAGGGCACCTTCAGTCAGGGACAATGAGGACACCTTCAGACAGGGACAATGAGGGCACCTTCAGTCAGGGACAATGAGGACACCTTCAGTCAGGGACAATGAGGACACCTTCAGACAGGGACAATGAGGACACCTTCAGACAGGGACAATGAGGGCACCTTCAGACAGGGACAATGAGGACACCTTCAGTCAGGGACAATGAGGACACCTTCAGACAGGGACAATGAGGACACCTTCAGACAGGGACAATGAGGACACCTTCAGACAGGGACAATGAGGACACCTTCAGTCAGGGACAATGAGGACACCTTCAGACAGGGACAATGAGGACACCTTCAGGCAGGGACAATGAGGGCACCTTCAGTCAAGGACAATGAGGACACCTTCAGACAGGGACAATGAGGGCACCTTCAGTCAGGGACAATGAGGACACCTTCAGTCAGGGACAATGAGGGCACCTTCAGTCAGGGACAATGAGGACACCTTCAGACAGGGACAATGAGGGCACCTTCAGACAGGGACAATGAGGACACCTTCAGACAGGGACAATGAGGACACCTTCAGACAGGGACAATGAGGACACCTTCAAACAGGGACAATGAGGACACCTTCAGACAGGGACAATAAGCACAGACAGGGACAACGAGGACACCTTCAGTCAGGGACAATGAGGACACCTTCAGTCAGGGACAATGAGGACACCTTCAGACATGGACAATAACCACAGACAGGGACAAGAAGCACAGACAGGGACAATAAGCACAGACAGGGACAATGAGGACACCTTCAGACAGGGACAATAAGCACAGACAGGGACAATGAGGGCACCTTCAGACAGGGACAATAAGCACAGACAGGGACAATGAGGACACCTTCAGTCAGGGACAATGAGGACACCTTCAGACATGGACAATAAGCACAGACAGGGACAATGAGGACACCTTCAGACAGGGACAATAAGCACAGACAGGGACAATGAGGACACCTTCAGTCAGGGACAATGAGGACACCTTCAGACATGGACAAGGAGGACACCTGCAAACAGAGGCAAAGCTCTGGAAAACACACAGAGAAAAACCAGAGTTGACCATAGACATAGAATCACATTTTAAAAATGAAGACAATTCGACAGCCATAGATAATATAATAATAATAATATATGCCATTTAGCAGACGCTTTTATCCAAAGCGACTTACAGTCATGTGTGCATACATTCTACGTATGGGTGGTCCCGGGGATCGAACCCACTACCCTGGCGTTACAAGCGCCATGCTCTACCAACTGAGCTACAGAACCCCACTAGATACAACTACGTCAATTCCCACGACAGCACTCACAGACTTTAGAGGTGTTCATGAATACTGTCTGAATGCTGGAAATCCATGGAAAGTATAACTTTCCATGGATTTGAAGTTTGAAGTTGAAATTTTAGCATCTCTTTGAGTAAGACTGTGTATTTTGCCAACAGTAAACTTCAGTAGAAACGTAAATGTGTATACTCGTATATATTCGGTGTAATATTATTTCTTAAAGGACATACTGTACATGGCCTTTGTGAGGCCAGTGCCATGCAGACTGTGTAATGCATGGTGATGTCTCTGTTGGCCTCAGCCTCCCCTTCAGGCCCCAGTAGCCAGCGGCTGCGAAGAAGATGGTTGACAATTACCTCTGCCATTGGGCTGTTCTGTCCTGTTACCCGGGTTACGGTGGCCAGGGTCCCCGTGTGTGGCAGTCAAATCACTGGATAATGTTGGTGGCGTCGGGGCACCTGCTGGGACGGCATGTGGTGAACAATTTCTCTAGAACATTCTGCTGTCTGCTCTTAATGGAAAAGATACGGACAGGCTCATCTCTGACCTTATGGATACTTGCACATTCCAATTTGAAAATGTTTTTCATGACTTTCGTCTCGCTTTTCTCATCTGCTCTTGTTATCACATGAAGTTTGGACGTAGAAAAGATTGTCATCATTGTGAACACAGATGGTCTTTGGACAATCTAGAAAGATGCCGGATTTACCTCAATGTTAGCTCATGATTTAACCTGTTTGGTTGTTGTCCAGTAGTTTGTGTTGGTATTGTATTATTGTTGTGTCACAATACTGATTGAATTATGGTTCATTGTGGAGCTTAGAATGACAATCTGTTATTAGGTTGTGTTGTGTGTCAGTAGTGTTGTTGTGTTGTTGTGTCCGTAGTGTTGTTGTGTCCATAGTGTTGCTGTGTTGGTGTGTCCGTAGTGTTGTTGTGTTGTTGTGTCCTTGGTGTTGTTGTGTTGTTGTGCCCGTAGTGTTGTTGTGTTGTTGTGTCCGTAGTGTTGTTGTGTTGTGTCCGTAGTGTTGTTGGGTTGTGTTGTTGTGTCCATAGTGTTGTTGTGTTGCTGTGTCCGTAGTGTTGTTGTGTTGTGTCCGTAGTGTTGTTGTGTCCGTAGTGTTGTTGTGTTGGTGTGTCCGTATTGTTGTTATGTTGTTGTGTTGTTGTGTCCGTAGTGTTGTTGTGTTGTGTTGTTATGTCCGTACTGTTGTTGTGTTGTGTCCGTAGTGTTGTTATGTTGTTGTGTCCGTAGTGATGTTGTGTTGTTGTGTCCGTAGTGTTGTTGTGTTGTGTCCGTAGTGTTGTTGTGTTGTTGTGTCCGTAGTGTTGTTGTGTTGTTGTGTCCGTAGTGATGTTGTGTTGTTGTGTCCGTAGTGGTGTTGTGTTGCTGTGTCTGTAGTGTTGTTGTGTTGTTGTGTCCGTGGTGTTGTCGTGTTGTGTCTGTTGTGTTGTTGTTGTGTTGTTGTGTTGTTGTGTCCGTAGTGTTGTTGTGTCCGTAGTGTTGTTGTGTCCGTAGTGTTGTTGTGTCCGTAGTGTTGTTGTTGTGTTGTTGTGTCCGTAGTGTTGTTGTTGTGTTGTTGTGTCCGTAGTGTTGTTGTGTTGTTGTGTCCGTAGTGTTGCTATGTTGTGTCTGTACCGTTGTTGTGTTGTTGTGTCCGTAGTGTTGTTGTGTTGTTGTGTCTTATGTTCGTGTGTCTGTAGTGGTGTTGTGTATTTAGTGTTGCTGTGCCATTGTGTCAGTTGCATTGTTGTGTTACTGTGTCTGTTGTGTTGATGTGTTGCTGTGCCTGTTGGTTGCTGTGTTGTGTATGCTGTGTTGTTGTGTTACTGTGTCTGTTGTGTTGATGTGTTGTTGTACCTGCAGTGTCGTTGTCGTGTTTTGTCCATGGTGGTGTTGTGTCCGTTCTGTTGTTGTGTTCGTAGTGTTATTGTGTCCATAGTGATGTTGTGTTGTTGTGTCCGTAGTGTTGTTGTGTTGTTGTGTCCATAGTGTTGTTGTGTTGTTGTGTCCGTAGTGTTGTTGTGTCTGCACTGTTGTTGTGCTGTTGTTGTGTCCGTAGTGTTGTTGTGTTGTTGTGTCTGCACTGTTGTTGTGCTGTTGTGTTGGTTGTGTCCATTGTGTTGTTGTGTCCGTAGTGTTGTTGTGTTGTTGTATTGTTGTGTCCGTAGTGTTGCTGTGCTGTTGTGTCCGTAGTGTTGTTGTGTTGTTGTGTCCGTAGTGTTGTTGTGTCCGTAGTGTTGTTGTGTCCGTAGTGTTGTTGTGTTGTGTCTGTTGTGTTGTTGTGTTGTTGTGTCTGTTGTGTTGTTGTTGTGTCTGTTGTGTTGTTGTTGTGTCCATTATGTTGTTGTGTCCATAGTGACGTTGTGTTGTTGTGTCCATAGTGTTGTTGTGTTGTTGTGTCCGTAGTGTTGTTGTGTTGTTGTGTCCGTAGTGATGTTGTGTTGTTGTGTTGTTGTTGGGTCCGTAGTGTTGTTGTGTTGTTGTGTCCGTAGTGTTGTTGTGTTGTTGTTGTGTCCGTAGTGTTGTTGTGTTGTTGTGTCCGTAGTGTTGTTGTGTTGTTGTGTTGTTGTTGTGTCCGTAGTGTTGTAGTGTTGTTGTGTCCGTAGTGTTGTTGTGTCCGTAGTGTTGTTGTGTCCGTAGTGTTGTTGTGTCCGTAGTGGTGTTGTTGTGTCCGTAGTGATGTTGTGGCGTGTTGATGTGTCCATAGTGTTGTTGTGTCCGTAGTGTTGTTGTGTCCGTAGTGGTGTTGTTGTGTCCGTAGTGATGTTGTGGCGTGTTGATGTGTCCATAGTGTTGTTGTGTCCGTAGTGTTGTTGTGTCCGTAGTGTTGTTGTGTCCGTCGTGATGTTGTGTTGTTGTGTCCATAGTGGTGTTGGGTCCGTAGTGTTGTTGTTTTGTGTTGATGTGTCCATAGTGTTGTTGTGTTGATGTGGCCATAGTGTTGAATTGATGTTGTGTCCGTAGTGTTGTTGTGGCGTGTTGATATGTCCATAGTGTTGTTGGGTCCGTAGTGTTGTTGTTTTGTGTTGATGTGTCCATAGTGTTGTTGTGTTGATGTGTCCATAGTGTTGAATTGATGTTGTGTCCGTAGTGTTGTTGTGGCGTGTTGATATGTCCATAGTGTTGTTGTGTCCGTAGTGTTGTTGTGTCCGTAGTGTTGTTGTGTCCGTAGTGTTGTTGTATTGTTCTGTCAGTAGTGTTTTCACTTTGTCCAGTATACTATTGATTCTGCTTAAAAATCCTTTTGACAGATTGTTCAGATCCGTCTGAAATGCCCATTCTTGTTGCCTTGGGTCAGGAAAGCAGGACCTATTTCCAAATGTCAAAGCTGCAATATGTAACTTCTTGGGCAACGTGACCAAAATCACATAGAAATACGAGTTATAGCTCTGTCAGTCTCTTTGAAAGTGAGGCTATTTCTGTGCTTCCCGTTGTTAAGTTTTGTTTTTGCGTCTTTTACTTTGGGTTTTGTACACCAGCTTCTAACAGCTGCAAATACAATATTTTGGGTAATAGAAAATATATTTCACAATGGTTTAGATGATACAATGATTCTCTTCAAAATGACTGCTCGTTTTATCACATACACTGAAATTAGGCGAACAATGAGAATTTTAGTAACCAGTAAATGGAGGAGCTATTCCTGCATATTGCTTATTTTAACAGAAGAAACAGTATACTCTGAAACACAGCATTGTACAAAAGTTATACAACACATGATCAGTTAAGTCCTCTACCTTGTGATTCTGGGACCTCTATCTACATTTTGAAAATCTACTTCTCTCTTCCCATTCCCTTTAAAGTCTATAAATAGCACATTATTCTGAGTCTCTCTAATTCCAGAGATACAAGAGTCTGGATTCCAATTACCAAAAATTTCAGAGCCTGGAATTAAATTCACATATTATTCTGAGCCATTTAAGTTATCATTAGATTATTCTCATTCCTAGTCTCCCAAAAGGGTCACCTGTGCTCCCTCTCCGGCCTCTAGGTCACCAGGCTGCTCGTTACGGCGCACACCTGTCACCATCGTTAAGCACACCTGTAATCACTTTCTTGATTAGCTGCACTATATATATATATATATATATAAATATATATATATATGTCACTTCCTTAGGTTCCATTCACCAGGCGCCATTGTTTCTGTTTCATGTTTGTGCGTTGTTCGGGGTTCTTGTTTTGTTCCATGTTCCGTTTATTTTATTAAAACACTCCCTGAACTTGCTTCCTGACTCTCAGCGCACATCATTACAAAAAAGCTCAGCTACATAATGTAGTACTTTAAACTTCATTTTCTCCCTTTTGGCTCAGTAGAACACTCATTTCTGGTTGTGTGCATGAGTGTAAATAGCTTCCCCCTAATCACATGAAGAGGTAGTTCTGAGAGTACCGTCATCCTGCATATATTTAGTGTATTCGAAGCAAACCTTGGTACACTGATTGTCTTTGAGCAAAGCAATATTTACACTAATATTGGCCACAAATTGCCATTTTTCATTTCACTATAATGGGGGATTCTGCTTTCTGAAAATAACATCCTGCAGTATCCCCGGTTAGCCTTGCACTTCATGGCTTTAAAAAGAGGGGGCTGTTGTTCTCCCCTGTATTACAGAGCCAATGAGAGGGGGCTGTGGTTCTCCCCTGGAGTGCAGAGCCAATGAGAGGGGGCTGTGGTTCTCCCCTGGTGTGCAGTGCGAATGAGAGGGGGCTGTGGTTCTCCCCTGGTGTGCAGAGCCAATGAGAGGGGGCAGGTGTTCTCCCCTTGTGAACAGAGCCAATGAGAGGGGGCTGTGGTTCTCCCCTGGTGTGCAGAGCCAATGAGAGGGGGCTGTGGTTCTCCCCTGGTGAACAGAGCCAATGAGAGGGTGCAGGTGTTCTCCCCTGGTGAACAGAGCCAATGAGAGGGGGCTGTGGTTCTCCCCTGGTGAACAGAGCCAATGAGAGGGGGCTGTGGTTCTCCCCTGGTGAACAGAGCCAATGAGAGGGGGCTGTGGTTCTCCCCTGGTGAACAGAGCCAATGAGAGGGGGCAGGTGTTCTCCCCTGGTGAACAGAGCCAATGAGAGGGGGCTGTGGTTCTCCCCTGGTGAACAGAGCCAATGAGAGGGGGCTGTGGTTCTCCCCTGGTGAACAGAGCCAATGAGAGGGGGCTGTGGTTCTCCCCTGGTGAACAGAGCCAATGAGAGGGGGCTGTGGTTCTCCCCTGGTGAACAGAGCCAATGAGAGGGGGCTGTGGTTCTCCCCTTGTGAACAGAGCCAATGAGAGGGGGCTATGGTTCTCCCCTGGTGAACAGAGCCAATGAGAGGGGCAGGTGTTCTCCACTGGTGAACAGAGCCAATGAGAGGGTGCAGGTGTTCTCCCCTTGTGAACAGAGCCAATGAGAGGGGGCTGTGGTTCTCCCCTGGTGAACAGAGCCAATGAGAGGGGGCAGGTGTTCTCCCCTGGTGAACAGAGCCAATGAGAGGGGGCAGGTGTTCTCCCCTGGTGAACAGAGCCAATGAGAGGGGGCAGGTGTTCTCCCCTGGTGAACAGAGCCAATGAGAGGGGGCAGGTGTTCTCCCCTGGTGAACAGAGCCAATGAGAGGGGGCAGGTGTTCTCCCCTGGTGAACAGAGCCAATGAGAGGGGGCAGGTGTTCTCCCCTTGTGAACAGAGCCAATGAGAGGGGGCAGTTGTTCTCCCCTAGTGAACAGAGCCAATGAGAGGGGGCAGGTATTCTCCCCTGGTGAACAGAGCCAATGAGAGGGTGCAGGTGTTCTCCCCTGGTGAACAGAGCCAATGAGAGGGTGCAAGTGTTCTCCCCTGGTGAACAGAGCCAATGAGAGTTTCTGGGACAAAGGATTTTGATCACTTAATTATGACACTGTACCATGTCAGGGCTATAACAAGCCATTTGTGACAATAGAGAGTACACAGAAGGAACGTCTGTTTCTATGTTTTAGGGTTCAGAGACAAGCAAGGCTTTTGAGGACTAGATTACTGAATAAATCTGTCATGTACCCAGTGTCAGCATTGTTCCGTGGCCAGGTCCTATAGTCAGGCAAATCTCCTCTCCCAATGACTAACTCTGACAGGAAACCTTTACAATGTTTCTCCCCTCCCTTTTAGGATTTTTCAGTGTTCACCAGGAACCACTTGTTCTGTTCAAATAGTACTAAAACAGTCAATCCACTCCAAACAGTGGTTCATTGCCTCTGACCATTTTCTTATCTGTGAGGTAAAGATAGAGAGATAGGGATCTACTGCCAGAGTCAGACTTGCTGTGGTGAAGAGAGAAAAGCTAAAGAGAAGAAATACTCTGCGGCAAATTACCTTGAAATAGCAGCACCTCCTCCTAGCTTATCAGGAGCTGTTTTCAGAAGCCAGACTGCACCTCCTCTTAGCTTATCAGGAGCTGCATTCAGAAGCCACACTGCACCTCCTCCTAGCTTATCAGGAGCTGCATTCAGAAGCCACACTGCACCACCTCCTAGCTTATCAGGAGCTGTTTTCAGAAGCCACACTGCACCTCCTCCTAGCTTATCAGGAGCTGTTTTCAGAAGCAAGACTGCACCTCCTCCCAGCTTATCAGGAGCTGCATTCCGATGCCACACTGCACCTACTCCTAGCTTATCAGGAGCTGCATTCAGAAGCCAGACTGCACCTCCTCCCAGCTTATCAGGAGCTGCATTCAGATGCCACACTGCACCTCCTCCTAGCTTATCAGGAGCTGCATTCAGAAGCCAGACTGCGTGTTTGAGGACGATTGCTTTCATTTGCACAGGCCCATGTGAAATACTCTGCGGCAAATTGCCTTGAAATAGCAGCACCTCCTCCTAGCTTATCAGGAGCTGCATTCAGAAGCCACACTGCACCTCCTCCTAGCTTATCAGGAGCTGTTTTCAGAAGCCACACTGCACCTCCTCCTAGCTTATCAGGAGCTGTTTTCAGAAGCCAGACTGCACCTCCTCTTAGCTTATCAGGAGCTGCATTCCGATGCCACACTGCACCTCCTCCTAGCTTATCAGGAGCTGTTTTCAGAAGCCAGACTGCACCTCCTCCTAGCTTATCAGGAGCTGCATTCAGAAGCCAGACTGCGTGTTTGAGGACGATTACTTTCATTTTCACAGGCCCATGTGAATGAGGCTGTGCTTTGTCTGAGCCATCCTGTGATCGTCGCACCATCGCAGGTTTATTTTCCCTCTAGCTTTATGCAACTGGCTCAACGCACAATGGAGACGAGGGAAGGGAACGATACAGCCTGCCTCTTAGACCTATTTCTTCCCTTTGTCTTGCAAACTGCATCAAGCTGGTGTCTCAGAACTTGACAAGTAAGGAGAAATGACCTCCTATCGGGAGTGATCAGATTGATTGACAGGTCCTGCGGCTTGCGGCTCTGTCTGGGGAAAATCTGCTCTGTTCTCGGGATCCGAGATGTCTTCCGTGTCCATGGGTAGGACGACAGCGATGCGGTGGTCCGTGTTGAGACCTTTGATGCTGCCTGCCGCACTGCAGAACGGTTCACAACATGGACGCTCCGCTGTCACTGACAGAAAACCTGACATTACATAGAGAAAGGGAGAGAGAATGAGAAAGGGATGGAGAGACAGAGACAGACCGGGGGAGCGGCTGTGTTTGGATAAGAAATACCTTGGACCTCCTTTATCTGCACAGAATAAAAGGTGAAGGGGTCGTCTCTAGGTGAAGGGGTCGTCTCTGGGTGATTGGGTCATCTCTGGGTGATTGGGTCATCTCTGGGTGATTGGGTCGTCTCTAGGTGATGGGGTCGTCTCTAGGTGATGGGGTCGTCTCTGGGTGATTGGGTCGTGTCTAGGTGTGGGATGAATACTTGGTGTACCCTACAAGCCAAACACAATTACTGCTATCGAAAACCGAATCTCACGCCCCTATAAATCTCTACTGGGGGGGCTATGGGAAACGGAGGGATGGATGAAGGGATGGAGGGAAGAAGGGAAGCAGGGAAGGAGGGATGGATGGAAGGAGGGAGGGAGGGAGAGAGATAAGCCTTCCAGTATGAGCCGGGCATCTAATCCTGCGATTAAATAAGAATGGTGCGGATTGCCAGATAAAGGAACCGGGCTGCCATTGTCTCCTGGAGATACTGAGGGTAAATCTTCCAGAATGAGGCTCCCATTTCAGCGTGCAGGGTAAAGAGCATGACAAACACAAACACACACCAACTCAACACACACCCACACAACACACACCCCCACAACACACACCCACACAACACACACCCCCACAACACACACCCACACACCCACACAACACACACCCCCACACCCAACAAACACACACACACACACGACTCACACCCACATAACATACACCCACACGACACACACCCACACACCCACACAACACACACCCAACACACACACACACACACCCACACAACACAAACCCACACGACACACACCCACACAACACACACCCATACACCCACACGACACACACCCCCACATCCCGACACCCCTAAAACACACACCCATACCCCCACAACACACACACATACACAGCTACTGTACCTACTGTCTCTATCCTTGCAGAAGTGGTGGTCTCAATTGGGGGATGGAAAAGATGGGAAGATTCAGGGCAGGAGTTAAGAGACAACCTGTTCCAAAGTGCACCTTAATGCCTATGGACTGGATGTTAATACTATGGACTGGATGTTAATACTATGGACTGGATGTTAATACTATGGACTGGATGTTAATACTATGGACTGGATGTTAATACTATGGACTGGATGTTAATACTATGGACTGGATGTTAATACTATGGACTGGATGTTAATACTATGGACTGGATGTTAATACTATGGACTGGATGTTAATACTATGGACTGGATGTTAATACTATGGACTGGATGTTAATACTATGGACTGGATGTTAATACTATGGACTGGATGTTAATACTATGGACTGGATGTTAATACTATGGACTGGATGTTAATACTATGGACTGGATGTTAATACTATGGACTGGATGTTAATACTATGGAATGGTTGCATTGTGAATGTGCAGTGGAACTGTTCTGTGAGGTTCAAGGTACTAGAATACCCTTCATCCCAAAAGTAGATTTTTACGGTGCCTCGGTTCTAAATGTGTTTGTCGATGTTTAAATCAATTGAATTCACAAATATAGAGGTGCTTCTGTCCCCTATGAACAAGGTGTCATGAAATTCAGCAGAGCAGCAAATGACTTTAATGTTTGTTATCATTTTACTGATAACCCTTCAGCTATCTCATAAACAACATATCAATTCTAACCTGCTATTCATTTTTTTTATACTTGCATGAAAATAGAAGTTTTTTGAAGTGAACATGTGTTAAAAACGCGTTAAAATGCCAAATTAAAACTGTTTATTAATGTTTAAAATGTTGTTTTTTTACAGCGACGACCGATAGTGAACGTCTTGAAATTGCCACGAAGAAATTCCCGCTGAAATACGCCCGGCCAGTAGTGGATTGGCTACAGGAGAAAGGTAAACTTAACACAGCTTTAATCTTCTATTGAACTCAACATTGAAGGGATGTTTTCTTTTTGTATTTTCCTGCTGAAACGTAGCACATTTTCCCACTTCAAAAAAATGATTTTAACCTAACATCCTTTCTCACACTTTTTAACACGTAAATCCCATTATAATTCATAAACACTCTACTCAGTTAAATGGACTGCTAACGAATATTACACAATAATATAGTATTTCATATACTCTGTGAATCCTTTGAAATATAGATAATAAATAATAATAAAATAATGAAGTATCTCCTAAAGTCCACACCCATTAAAACCTGAATACCATCTCAATACAAACACAAATAAAGGCATCTAATGCATGAATCAACATGCAGTCATACATCTAAAATATTGAGTCAAATAACAATAGTTTGAATAACAATAATACAATAATAATAATACAATAATTTATTTTTTAATTCATTAACCACAGTGCTATGTTGATACAATTGGAGAATTGCTGCATGAAACTGGGAAAATTATTTCCTAGCGGGTTAACAATTTACTCAATACTTTCTAAGTCGAGTATTACCATTTTGTCGTTTTAAACTTTAAGATTATGAAGATGTGTTACAACTTAGATGTTGCATGTATATATCATTTTATAAATGATGTGTCTCATTTGAAACTTCACAGCCCCTTGTGGTGTACTTATTTACTCCATCAGGTTCCTGCCCCTGATTCCTGCCCCTGATTAGCCATTTACTCCATCAGGTTCCTGCCCCTGATTAGCCATTTACTCCATCAGGTTCCTGCCCCTGATTCCTGCCCCTGATTAGCCATTTACTCCATCAGGTTCCTGCCCCTGATTCCTGCCCGTGATTAGCCATTTACTCCATCAGGTTCCTGCCCCTGATTCCTGCCCGTGATTAGCCATTTACTCCATCAGGTTCCTGCCCCTGATTCCTGCCCCTGATTAGCCATTTACTCCATCAGGTTCCTGCCCCTGATTCCTGCCCCTGATTAGCCATTTACTCCATCAGGTTCCTGCCCCTTATTAGCCATTTACTCCATCAGGTTCCTGCCCCTGATTCCTGCCCCTGATTAGCCATTTACTCCATCAGGTTCCTGCCCCTTATTAGCCATTTACTCCATCAGGTTCCTGCCCCTTATTAGCCATTTACTCCATCAGGTTCCTGCCCCTGATTCCTGCCCCTGATTAGCCATTTACTCCATCAGGTTCCTGCCCCTGATTCCTGCCCCTGATTAGCCATTTACTCCATCAGGTTCCTGCCCCTGATTCCTGCCCCTGATTAGCCATTTACTCCATCAGGTTCCTGCCCCTTCTTTCTATCTTCAGCAGTATTCCTTTTAAACATAACCCATTCTTTGTCTTCATAGTTTTGGCAACAGCTCTAGCCTTTTTAGATACTGCTGATCAGACGCCGTCCCAAAGGGACAGTTTGAGGAGACAGACATAAAGCTTTGACCTTTTCCTCTCCTTTTCTTTCCATCCCTCTCTCTCCTCCTTTCTCAGCCTTAGCTCACATCCCTCTCTCTCCTCCTTTCTCAGCCTTAGCTCACATCCCTCTCTCTCCTCCTTTCTCAGCCTCAGCTCACATCCCTCTCTCTCCTCCTTTCTCAGCCTCAGCTCACATCCCTCTCTCTCCTCCTTTCTCAGCCCTAGCTCACATCCCTCTCTCTCCTCCTTTCTCAGCCTCAGCTCACATCCCTCTCTCTCCTCCTTTCTCAGCCTCAGCTCACATCCCTCTCTCTCCTCCTTTCTCAGCCTTAGCTCACACCCCTCTCTCTCCTCCTTTCTCAGCCTCAGCTCACATCCCTCTCTCTCCTCCTTTTTCAGCCTTAGCTCACATCCCTCTCTCTCCTCCTTTCTCAGCCTCAGCTCACATCCCTCTCTCTCCTCCTTTCTCAGCCTCAGCTCACATCCCTCTCTCTCCTCATTTTTCAGCCTTAGCTCACATCCCTCTCTCTCCTCCTTTCTCAGCCTCAGCTCACATCCCTCTCTCTCCTCCTTTCTCAGCCTCAGCTCACATCCCTCTCTCTCCTCCTTTCTCAGCCTTAGCTCACATCCCTCTCTCTCCTCCTTTCTCAGCCTTAGCTCACATCCCTCTCTCTCCTCCTTTCTCAGCCTTAGCTCACATCCCTCTCTCTCCTCCTTTCTCAGCCTTAGCTCACATCCCTCTCTCTCCTCCTTTCTCAGCCTCAGCTCACATCCCTCTCTCTCCTCCTTTCTCAGCCTTAGCTCGCATCCCTCTCTCTCCTCCTTTCTCAGCCTCAGCTCACATCCCTCTCTCTCCTCCTTTCTCAGCCTCAGCTCACATCCCTCTCTCTCCTCATTTCTCAGCCTCAGCTCACATCCCTCTCTCTCCTCCTTTCTCAGCCATAGCTCACATCCCTCTCTCTCCTCCTTTCTCAGCCTTAGCTCACATCCCTCTCTCTCCTCCTTTCTCAGCCTTAGCTCACATCCCTCTCTCTCCTCCTTTTTCAACCTTAGCTCACATCCCTCTCTCTCCTCCTTTCTCATCCTCAGCTCACATCCCTCTCTCTCCTCCTTTCTCAGCCTTAGCTCACAACCCTCTCTCTCCTCCTTTCTCAGCCTTAGCTCACATCCCTCTCTCTCCTCCTTTCTCAGCCTTAGCTCACATCCCTCTCTCTCCTCCTTTCTCAGCCTTAGCTCACATCCCTCTCTCTCCTCCTTTCTCAGCCTTAGCTCACGTCCCTGTCTCATAATGACAGATAACAACATTATGCCCTTTCTACAGTGATAGCCAGAAGCATTGACCCTGTATATTTTGGGTTCGTTTTCTGGATCCCATGCTACTTATAGCCTCCTCAGTTGATCTTTGTTCATAGTTTCACCATAAATGTATTTCTTTACGACCCACCTCATCGTTGACCTTTTGATTGTCGAGGACTTTTTAAGTACACATGGAAACGTATACTTACCGTACACACATGAACACAAACGGGTACACACACACGCAAGCACACACACACACACACACACACACACACACACACACACACACACACACACACACACACACACACACACACACACACACACACACACACACACACACACACACACACACACACACACACACACACACACACACACACACACACACACCGTAAAGTCACAAAGGTTATATTTATATTCTGACCTGACAACATCTCAACAACTGTTTGGACACTGAATGAAAAAACAGGAACCTTATTTTGCTGCTCTGTCCGTTGTTATTCTTTAATGTGAATGACTATTTGTCTGGTTCCCTCCTCTAGGCCGGCAGCTTACCATATTCAACACCCAGGCCTTGGTGACCATCGGTGGCAGCGACCGCAGTCGGCCCTTCCAGGGACAGCTGTCCGGCCTCTACTACAATGGCCTGAAGGTCCTCAACATGGCCGCCGAGGGCAACCCCAACATCAAAATCAACGGCAGCGTCCGGTTGGTGGGTGACACGCCCTCTGTGGCCGGGTCGGCCCGCACCACCGCCCAGCCGCCCGAGTTATCCACCACCTTTATTGAGACCACCACCATCATGTCCACCACCACCACCCGCAAGCACCGCTCCTCTCCCACCATACAGGTAGGGCTCAGGAATGGGGAGGAGTGGGGAGGGCAGGGGCCGGGGATGAAAGCAGAGAGGGATAGGGACGGGGAGGATGGGAGGAGAGGAGAGGAGAGGGGAGGGGAGGGGAGGGCAGCGGACGGGGATGAGAGCGGAGGGGATAGGGACGGGGAGGAGAGAGGAGGGGAGCAGTGGGAACGAAGCGGAGAGCAGAGGGGAGGGGAGGGGAGGGCAGCGAACGGGGTGGAGAGTGGAGGGGACGGGAGGAGAGGAGAGAAGAGGGAAAGGCAGCGGAGGGAACGAGGAGAAGAGGAGAGTGGAGGACAGTGTTCCCTATACAATACATGTCCCCTGAACAGCTGTGTGTGGTGGACCGCGACAGCCCCATCTACTCCCCTCTCTCTGGGACAGAGGCACGCTCAGAGGCCCTGTGGTCTAGATGGAGGAATTAGCCCTTCATCATCTCTGCCTGCTTAATAACCACCTAGCCTAGATACCAGTTTTTTTAAAGCTTTTTTTCTTCCACTAAATGAGGCCAGGTAAAGAGAAAACTTTAGAAACCCTGCCTGTCTGTCATACCTGTCAACCCCGCCCATCTGGCACTCCAGGAGCAAACGTTTATATGTTTTGATTTGATTTGAACCCAGCTCTCTATGTCTGTTCATAGTTACTGTCACGCTAAACACAGGTCTCTATGTCTGTTCATAGTTACTGTCACACTAACCCAGGTCTCTATGTCTCTATGTCTGTTCATAGTTACTGTCACGCTAACCCAGGTCTCTATGTCTGTTCATAGTTACTGTCACACTAACCCAGGTCTCTATGTCTCTATGTCTGTTCATAGTTACTGTCACGCTAACCCAGGTCTCTATGTCTGTTCATAGTTACTGTCACGCTAACCCAGGTCGCTATGTCTGTTCATAGTTACTGTCACGCTAACCCAGGTCGCTATGTCTGTTCATAGTTACTGTCAAACTAACCCAGGTCTCTATGTCTCTATGTCTGTTCATAGTTACTGTCACGCTAACCCAGACCTCTATGTCTGTTCATAGTTACTGTCATGCTAACCCAGGTCTCTATGTCTGTTCATAGTTACCGTCACACTAACCCAAGTCTCTATGTCTGTTCATAGTTACTGTCATGCTAACCCAGGTCTCTATGTCTGTTCATAGTTACTGTCACGCTATCCCAGGTCTCAAGGTCTGTTCATAGTTACTGTCACGCTAACCCAGGTCTCTATGTCTGTTCATAGTTACTGTCATGCTAACCCAGGTCTCTATGTCTGTTCATAGTTAATATCACACTAACCCAGGTCTCTATGTCTCTATGTCTGTTCATAGTTAGTGTCACGCTATCCCAGGTCTCTATGTCTGTTCATAGTTACTGTCATGCTAACCCAGGTCTCTATGTCTGTTCATAGTTACTGTCACACTAACCCAAGTCTCTATGTCTGTTCATAGTTACTGTCATGCTAACCCACGTCTCTATGTCTGTTCATAGTTACTGTCATGCTAACCCAGGTCTCTATGTCTGTTCATAGTTACTGTCATGCTAACCCAGGTCTCTATGTCTGTTCATAGTTACTGTCATGCTAACCCAGGTCTCTATGTCTGTTCATAGTTACTCTCATGCTAACCCAGGTCTCTATGTCTGTTCATAGTTACTGTCACGCTATCCCAGGTCTCTATGTCTGTTTATAGTTAATGTCATGCTAACCCATGTCTCTATGTCTGTTCATAGTTACTGTCACACTAACCCAGGTCTCTATGTCTGTTCATAGTTACTGTCATGCTAACCCAGGTCTCTATGTCTGTTCATAGTTACTGTCACGCTAACCCAGGTCTCTATGTCTGTTCATAGTTACTATCACGCTAACCCAGGTCTCTATGTCTCTATGTCTGTTCATAGTTACTGTCACGCTATCCCAGGTCTCTATGTCTGTTCATAGTTACTGTCATGCTAACCCAGGTCTCTATGTCTCTTCATAGTTACTGTCATGCTAACCCAGGTCTCTATGTCTGTTCATAGTTACTCTCATGCTAACCCAGGTCTCTATGTATGTTCATAGTTACTGTCATGCTAACCCAGGTCTCTATGTCTGTTCATAGTTACTGTCATGCTAACCCAGGTCTCTATGTCTGTTCATAGTTACTGTCACGGTAACCCAGGTCTCTATGTCTGTTCATAGTTACTGTCACGGTAACCCAGGTGTGTTCAGATGCGCTACGTTTTTTTATGTTATGCAAACCAATGGTATGTATAAAGCT
>NC_060182.1:90859075-90884075 GCF_021184085.1 Oncorhynchus gorbuscha | reverse complement strand
TGGCTTACTGTAAATCATCACTGCAGTGTTCCTCACCTGACTTACTGTAAAACATCACTGCAGTGTTCCTCACCTGGCTTACTGTCAAACATCACTGCAGTGTTCCTCACCTGGCTTACTGTAAAACATCACTGCAGTGATCCTCACCTGGCTTACTGTAAAACATCACTGCAGTGTTCCTCACCTGGCTTACTGTAAATCATCACTGCAGTGTTCCTCACCTGACTTACTGTAAAACATCACTGCAGTGTTCCTCACCTGGCTTACTGTCAAACATCACTGCAGTGTTCCTCACCTGGCTTACTGTAAAACATCACTGCAGTGATCCTCACCTGGCTTACTGTAAAACATCACTGCAGTGTTCCTCACCTGGCTTACTGTAAAAACCAGAACAAAAGATTGATTATTGTACTTCTATATTTCCATCAACCCTGTCTTGGGGATGTGGCCACAGGTTCTCATCCACATCACAATGGATGTTTTCATTAGCCAAACATCTTGGGAAGAATCTTAAGGCGAATCCAGGCCTGACACTGGTCTGCAGTGATGTCATTGCGTGGGTCATCCATGGCCTGGAGAAGGGCGGCTTGTTCGTGAGGGCACCTACATATACCTTCAACCTCCATGTGGAGAGAAATTCCTCAATCGGGTTAAGGAAAGGAGAGTATGGGTGTGAGCACAGGGTGGTAAATTGTGGATGGGCCTGAAACCATGCTTGCACCATTTGAGCATGGTGGAGCCTGACATTATCCCACACAATGACATAGGTCACGCCATCAGCTCAACAGACCTGATTTAGCTCACCAAGGACGGTTACATACGAACAGTGAATCATGTGGTTGCCTGCAACTCAATATATAGAGTATATAGAGTAGAGAGCTTTAGATGTTGTTTGACCAAACATTAGAACAGGCAAGATGAGTAATCTAAGCAACTTTGACCGTGGTATGATTGATGATGCCACACATGGTGATTCCGGCATCTCAGAAACAGCTGCCCTCCTGGGAATTTTATGCACAACAATCTCTAGAGTTTACAGAGGATGGTGCGATAAACAAAACACATTCAGTTAGTGGCAGTTCTGTGGGCTAAAACACTTTGTTAATGAGAGAGGTCAGAAGAGAATGTCCAGACTCATTCAAACTAACAGGAAGGCCACAAAAGCTCAAATAACAGCTGTTTAAAACAATGTTGTGCAGAAGGGTATCTCTTAATGTACAACACCGTGAATAATTCAGGCCGTTGTGGAGGCAAAAGGGGGTCCTACCCAGTACTAGATAGGTGTACCTAATAAAGTGGCCGGTGAGTGAACAGTAATGTCAACTCTGAAAACATGGTCTGGAAATGTAGTACATGGGACCATAGAAAGAGTGACTGATAAAGAATGAGGGTGAAATACTACAGCCATATATAATGAAGTCCAATTTGTTCATGTTCCACGGTAAATTGGTGTCAATGGATCTCGTTATCCTGAAACTTTCATGATCTAAACATGGAATATCATTTGTCAGTTTCCGTAAAACTATGCATTAAGAGTAACGCAACAGTCACTTATCATTTTGAGCAGTTGAATCAATTGATAGTTAGATCATTGTAATGAAATGAATAGACAGTCATCTCAGATGTAATGTGTGAATTGCATTTTGAAATGGTAATACTTTGATGTTTAGTTGTGTCATTTTGAACAGGTGATTTTAGTTCAATGAAGAAATGATCTTAGCTTTATGTGTATTGTTTCCAAGCAATTGGAAAAAAGTGTTAAGAGTTTTAAAACATTTGCACTGTGATCATTGGTTGTGGGTTGTGTATTTTTGAAAAATGACATCAAGGTCCCGAAATTAGTGCCAAAGTGATTGTAAAAAACGGTAAAAAACGGTATTATTACAAATAGTAGTGGTACAAGTCGTAGGGTTGATAGTAGTTTAGTAATGGTAGTGATGGTTGTAGTAGTAATGGTAGTGGTGGTGGTAGTGGTAATGGTAGTGGTAGTAGTAATGGTAGTGATGGTTGTAGTGGTAGTGGTAGTAGTAATGGTAGTGGTAGTAGTAATGGTAGTGGTGGTGGTAGTAGTAATGGTAGTGATGGTGGTAGTAGTAATGGTAGTGGTAGTAGTAATGGTAGTGGTAGTGGTAGTAGTAATGGTAGTGGTAGTAGTAATGGTAGTGGTGGTGGTAGTAGTAATGGTAGTGATGGTTGTAGTAGTAATGGTAGTGGTGGTGGTAGTGGTAATGGTAGTGGTAGTAGTAATGGTAGTGATGGTTGTAGTGGTAGTAGTAATGGTAGTGGTGGTGGTAGTAGTAATGGTAGTGATGGTGGTAGTAGTAATGGTAGTGGTAGTAGTAATGGTAGTGGTGGTGGTAGTAGTAATGGTAGTGGTAGTAGTAATGGTAGTGGTGGTGGTAGTAGTAATGGTAGTGGTAGTAGTAATGGTAATGATGATGGGTGTGGTAGTAGTAATGATGATGGGTGTGGTAGTAGTAATGATGATGGGTGTGGTAGTAGTAATGATGATGGGTGTGGTAGTAGTAATGATGATGGGTGTGGTAGTAGTAATGATGATGGGTGTGGTAGTAGTAATGATGATGGTAGTGGTAGTAGTAATGATGATGGGTGTGGTAGTAGTAATGATGATGGGTGTGGTAGTAGTAATGATGATGGGTGTGGTAGTAGTAATGATGATGGGTGTGGTAGTAGTAATGATGATGGGTGTGGTAGTAGTAATGATGATGGGTGTGGTAGTAGTAATGATGATGGGTGTGGTAGTAGTAATGATGATGGGTGTGGTAGTAGTAATGATGATGGGTGTGGTAGTAGTAATGATGATGGGTGTGGTAGTAGTAATGATGATGGGTGTGGTAGTAGTAATGATGATGGGTGTGGTAGTAGTAATGATGATGGGTGTGGTAGTAGTAATGATGATGGGTGTGGTAGTAGTAATGATGATGGGTGTGGTAGTAGTAATGATGATGGGTGTGGTAGTAGTAATGATGATGGGTGTGGTAGTAGTAATGATGATGGGTGTGGTAGTAGTAATGATGATGGGTGTGGTAGTAGTAATGATGATGGGTGTGGTAGTAGTAATGATGATGGGTGTGGTAGTAGTAATGATGATGGGTGTGGTAGTAGTAATGATGATGGGTGTGGTAGTAGTAATGATGATGGGTGTGGTAGTAGTAATGATGATGGGTGTGGTAGTAGTAATGATGATGGGTGTGGTAGTAGTAATGATGATGGGTGTGGTAATAGTAATGATGATGGGTGTGGTAGTAGTAATGATGATGGGTGTGGTAGTAGTAATGATGATGGGTGTGGTAGTAGTAATGATGATGGTAGTGGTAGTAGTAATGATGATGGATGTGGTAGTAGTAATAGTAGTGATGGTGGTAGTAGTAATGATGATGGTAGTGGTAGTAGTAATGATGATGGGTGTGGTAGTAGTAATGATGATGGGTGTGGTAATAGTAATGATGATGGGTGTGGTAGTAGTAATGATGATGGGTGTGGTAGTAGTAATGATGATGGGTGTGGTAGTAGTAATGATGATGGGTGTGGTAGTAGTAATGATGATGGTAGTGGTAGTAGTAATGATGATGGGTGTGGTAGTAGTAATGATGATGGGTGTGGTAGTAGTAATGATGATGGGTGTGGTAGTAGTAATGATGATGGGTGTGGTAGTAGTAATGATGATGGTAGTGGTAGTAGTAATGATGATGGTAGTGGTAGTAGTAATGATGATGGGTGTGGTAGTAGTAATGATGATGGGTGTGGTAGTAGTAATGATGATGGGTGTGGTAGTACTGATGTAATGATGAGGATGACAGGTTATAAGTTAGTTATCGTTTTAGTAGGTAGAGATATTAGAGGTAGATGTTCTAATAGTGGTAATAGTAGTAGTAGTAGGTGTTGTGGTATTGGGGTTTGTAATAATTATTTTTGAATTCATAACAGTAGCATGTTCATTTTCCAAATGTTGACCTTTATTGTCCATATTATGTATTCTATTTTTTTAATTGACGCTATTGACTGTTAACATTTTATTGTTGATATTTGTATGATTTATTATGTTTTTTTTATTATCTTTTTTTAGTCTTCATAATCTTAGTACAATGTATGTTGAATAAATTGTTGCTTTCGCAACATTGAAGCAAAGGTTTTAATGCCACTATAGCAGCTTGAATTAGAAAAAGAGACAGAGAGAGAGAGACAGAGAGACCGAAAGACAGAGAGAGAAACAGAGAGAAACAGAGAGACAGAAAGAGAGAGAGACAGTCTATCCACCACATTCAGTTGGTCTAATCCACCACAATCAGAAGGTACATTCAGTTGGTCTTATCCATCACATTCAGAAGGTACATTCAGGTTGTCTTATCCACCACATTCAGAAGGTCGATTCAGTTGGTCTTATCCATCACATTCAGAAGGTACATTCAGTTGGTCTTATCCACCACATTCAGAAGGTCGATTCAGTTGGTCTTATCCACCACATTCAGAAGGTCGATTCAGTTGGTCTTATCCATCACATTCAGAAGGTACATTCAGTTGGTATTATCCACCACATTCAGAAGGTCGATTCAGTTTGTCTTATCCACCACATTCAGAAGGTACATTCAGTTGGTCTTATCCACCACATTCAGAAGGTCGATTCAGTTGGTCTTATCCACCACATTCAGAAGGTACATTTAGTTTTTCTTATCCACCACAATCAGAAGGTACATTCAGTTTGTCTTATCCACCACAATCAGAAGGTACATTCAGTTTGTCTTATCCACCACAATCAGAAGGTACATTCAGTTTGTCTTATCCACCACAATCAGAAGGTACATTCAGTTTGTCTTATCCACTACAATCAGAAGGTACATTCAGTTTGTACTGTTTATTTGTCTCTTTGTTTGTTTGCTTTTGTTGTTTCCCATCGGCTGCGGAATAATTTATTTATTTATTTATAGTTATTTGAGATATTCCAGTCAGCACGTGTTTAAATTTATTATGATTAATAATGCTATCCTAGCTCCGGTATTGTTGATGTGCTGTAAGTTCCTATAGACCCAGAAGAGATAAAGAGCCCTCGGGGTATTATGTACAAATAGCACAGTAAACCAGAAACATTGTATGTTTATTTAATCATTATTCAATTACCTGTCATCCAACGTTGTTCAGACTGTGAATTATTAGATGGTCCTTTGGAGGCAGAATAATGTAATTTCTGTAGTTTATCAATCTTATCAGTCTTTATTATTGAATGGAGTTTCTCCTTTGATGCTGGATTCGAATAGTGAGTGTGTCTGGGGCGTATTGAATACCTATCGTCCTCTCTTTATTTTTTATTACAAACTATATTTATTACTCTCTCTCTCTCTCTCTCTGTTTCTCTCTTTCATTATGTGTTTCTCTCTCTGTTTCTGTCTCTCTCCATCGACTCTCTTTTTCTACAACAACCACACATCCTTGTTCCTGCTCTCTTTTGTCTCCCTCTATCTCTCTCTCATTCTCTCCTCCCCTGGGTGTTTATAGGTGTGTTTGTTTGGCGTCATATGTTTGTAGATACCCTCACTGCAGCCTCTGCATTATTGACAACCAGGGAAGAGTGTCCTCTTTCACTGTAGCCTTTACTATTTACCCAGCCCCCCCCCCCCCCCACACACACACACACACACAGAATGGAGCTTTGTCTAATAGAGACTGTAATGGAGACGGTAGGTGTCTAATAGAGACTGTAGATGTCTAATGGAGACTGTAGTGGAGACGGTAGATGTCTAATGGAGACGGTAGGTGTCTAATGGAGACCGTAGATGTCTAATGGAGATGGTAGATGTCTAATGGAGATGGTAGATGTCTAATGGAGATATTAGATGTCTAATGGAGATGGTAGGTGTCTAATGGAGATGGTAGGTGTCTAATGGAGATGGTAGGTGTCTAATGGAGATGGTAGATGTCTAATGGAGATGGTAGTTGTCTAATGGAGATGGTAGATGTTTAATGGAGACGGAAGATGTCTAATGGAGATGGTAGGTGTCTAATAGAGATGGTTGATGTCTAATGGAGACGGAAGATGTCTAATGGAGACTGTAATGGAGACGGTAGTTGTCTAATGGAGATGGTAGATGTCTAATAGAGACTGTAATGGAGACAGTAGATGTCTCATGGAGATGGTAGATGTCTAATGGAGATGGTAGATGTCTAATGTAGATGGTAGATGTCTAATGGAGATGGTAGATGTCTAATGGATATGGTAGATGTCTAATGGATATGGTAGATGTCTAATGGAGATGGTAGATGTCTAATGGAGATGGAAGATGTCTAATGGATACTGTAATGGAGACGGTAGATGTCTAATGGAGATGGTAGATGTCTAATAGAGACTGTAATGGAGATGGTAGATATCTAATAGAGACTGTAATGGAGATGGTAGATATCTAATAGAGACTGTAATGGAGATGGTAGATGTCTAATGGAGATGGTAGATGTCTAATGGAGATGGTAGATGTCTAATGGAGACGGTAGATGTCTAATGGAGATGGTAGATGTCTAATGGAGATGGTAGATGTCTAATGGAGACGGTAGATATCTAATGGAGACTGTAATGGAGACGGTAGATGTCTAATGGAGATGGTAGATGTCTAATGGAGACGGTAGATGTCTAATGGAGATGGTAGATGTCTAATGGAGACGGTAGATGTCTAATGGAGATGGTAGATGTCTAATGGAGACGGTAGATGTCTAATGGAGACGGTAGATGTCTAATGGAGATGGTAGATGTCTAATGGAGATGGTAGATGTCTAATGGAGACGGTAGATGTCTAATGGAGATGGTAGATGTCTAATGGAGACGGTAGATGTCTAATGGAGATGGTAGATGTCTAATGGAGACGGTAGATGTCTAATGGAGATGGTAGATGTCTAATGGAGACGGTAGATGTCTAATGGAGATGGTAGATGTCTAATGGAGACGGTAGATGTCTAATGGAGATGGTAGATGTCTAATGGAGACGGTAGATGTCTAATGGAGACGGTAGATGTCTAATGGAGATGGTAGATGTCTAATGGAGACGGTAGATGTCTAATGGAGACGGTAGATGTCTAATGGAGATGGTAGATGTCTAATAGAGACTGTAATGGAGATGGTAGATATCTAATAGAGACTGTAATGGAGATGGTAGATATCTAATAGAGACTGTAATGGAGATGGTAGATGTCTAATGGAGATGGTAGATGTCTAATGGAGATGTTAGATGTCTAATGGAGACGGTAGATGTCTAATGGAGATGGTAGATGTCTAATGGAGATGGTAGATGTCTAATGGAGACGGTAGATGTCTAATGGAGATGGTAGATGTCTAATGGAGATGGTAGATGTCTAATGGAGATGGTAGATGTCTAATGGAGACTGTAATGGAGACAGTAGATGTCTAATGGAGACGGAAGATGTCTAATGGAGACTGTAATGGAGATGGTAGTTGTCTAATGGAGACGGTAGATGTCTAATGGAGATGGTAGATGTCTAATGGAGATGGTAGATGTCTAATGGAGATGGTAGATGTCTAATGGAGATATTAGATGTCTAATGGAGACTGTAATGGAGACGGTAGATGTCTCATGGAGATGGTAGATGTCTAATGTAGATGGTAGATGTCTAATGTAGATGGTAGATGTCTAATGGAGATGGTAGATGTCTAATAGAAACTGTAGATGTCGAATGGAGATGGTAGATGTCTAATGGATATGGTAGATGTCTAATGGATATGGTAGATGTCTAATGGAGATTGTTGATGTCTAATGGACATGGTAGTTGTCTAATGGACATGGTAGTTGTCTAATGGAGATGGTAGTTGTCTAATGGAGATGGTAGATGTCTAATGGAGACTGTAATGGAGACGGTAGATATCTCATGGAGATGGTAGATGTCTAATGGATATGGTAGATGTCTAATGGAGATTGTTGATATCTAATGGAGATGGTAGATGTCTAATGGAGATGGTAGATGTCTAATGGAGATGGTAGATGTCTAATGGAGATATTAGATGTCTAATGGAGACTGTAATGGAGACGGTAGATATCTCATGGAGATGGTAGATGTCTAATGGAGATGGTAGATGTCTAATGGAGATATTAGATGTCTAATGGAGACTGTAATGGAGACGGTAGATATCTCATGGAGATGGTAGATGTCTAATGGAGATGGTAGATGTCTAATGTAGATGGTAGATGTCTAATGTAGATGGTAGATGTCTAATGGAGATGGTAGATGTCTAATAGAGACTGTAGATGTCGAATGGAGATGGTAGATGTCTAATGGAGATGGTAGTTGTCTAATGGAGATGGTAGATGTCTAATGGAGACGGAAGATGTCTAATGGAGACTGTAATGGAGACGGTAGATGTCTAATGGAGACGGTAGTTGTCTAATGGAGACGGAAGATGTCTAATGGAGACTGTAATGGAGACGGTAGATGTCTAATGGAGACGGTAGATGTCTAATAGAGACTGTAATGGAGACGGTAGATGTCTTGTGGAGATAGTAGATGTCTAATGGAGATGGTAGATGTCTAATGGAGATGGTCGGTGTCTAATGGAGATGGTAGATGTCTAATGGAGATGGTAGATGTCTAATGGAGATGGTAGTTGTCTAATGGAGACGGTAGATGTCTAATGGATACGGAAGATGTCTAATGGAGATGGTAGATGTCTAATGGAGATGGTAGGTGTCTAATAGAGATGGTAGATGTCTAATGGAGACGGAAGATGTCTAATGGAGACTGTAATGGCGACGGTAGATGTCTAATGGAGATGGTAGATGTCTAATGGAGATGGTAGATGTCTAATGGAGACGGAAGATGTCTAATGGAGACTGTAATGGAGACGGTAGTTGTCTAATGGAGATGGTAGATGTCTAATGGAGACGGAAGATGTCTAATGGAGACTGTAATGGAGAAGGTAGATGTCTAATGGAGACGGTAGATGTCTAATGGAGACTGTAATGGAGAAGGTAGATGTCTAATGGAGATGGTAGATGTCTAATGGAGATGGTAGGTGTCTAATAGAGACTGTGGATGTCTAATGGAGACTGTAATGCTGACGGTAGATGTCTATTGGAGATGGTAGATGTCTAATGGAGATGGTAGATGTCTAATGGAGATGGTAGATGTCTAATGTAGATGGTAGATGTCTAATGGAGACTGAAATGGAGACGGTAGATGTCTAATGGAGATGGTAGATGTCTAATGGAGATGGTAGATGTCTAATGGAGACTGTAATGGAGACGGTAGATGTCTAACGGAGATGGTAGATGTCTAATGGAGATGGTAGATGTCTAACGGAGATGGTAGATGTCTAATGGAGATGGTAGATGTCTAATGGAGACTGTAATGGAGACGGTAGATGTCTAATGGAGATGGTAGATGTGTAATGGAGATGGTAGATGTCTAATGGAGATGGTAGATGTCTAATGTAGATGGTAGATGTCTAATGTAGAGAGATGGTAGATGTCTAATGGAGATGGTAGATGTCTAATGTAGATGGTAGATGTCTAATGGAGATGGTAGATGTCTAATGGAGACTGTAATGGAGACGGTAGATGTCTAATGGAGATGGTAGATGTCTAATGGAGATGGTAGATGTCTAATGGAGATCGTAGATGTCTAATGTAGATGGTAGATGTCTAATGTAGACTGAAATGGAGACGGTAGATGTCTAATGGAGATGGTAGATGTCTAATGGAGATGGTAGATGTCTAATGGAGACTGTAATGGAGATGGTAGATGTCTCATTGAGATGGTAGTTGTCTAATGGAGATGGTAGTTGTGTAATGGAGATGGTAGATGTCTAATGGAGATGGTAGATGTCTAATGGAGATGGTAGATGTCTAATGGAGACTGTAATGGAGACGGTAGATGTCTAACGGAGATGGTAGATGTCTAATGGAGATGGTAGATGTCTAATGTAGATGGTAGATGTCTAATGGAGATGGTAGATGTCTAATGGAGACTGTAATGGAGACGGTAGATGTCTAATGGAGATGGTAGATGTCTAATGGAGATGGTAGATGTCTAATGGAGATCGTAGATGTCTAATGTAGATGGTAGATCTGTAATGGAGATGGTAGATCTGTAATGGAGATGGTAGATGTCTAATGGAGATGGTAAATGTCTAATGTAGATGGTAGATGTCTAATGTAGATGATAGATGTCTAATGGAGATGGTAGTTGTCTAATGGAGACTGACATGGAGACGGTAGATGTCTAATGGAGATGGTAGATGTCTAATGGAGATGGTAAATGTCTAATGGAGATGGTAGATGTCTAATGGAGATGGTAGATGTCTAATGGAGATGGTAGATGTCTAATGTAGATGGTAGATGTCTAATGTAGATGGTAGATGTCTAATGGAGGTGGTAGATGTCTAATGGAGATGGTAGATGTCTAATGGAGATCGTAGATGTCTAATGTAGATGGTAGATCTGTAATGGAGATGGTAGATCTGTAATGGAGACGGTAGATGTCTAATGGAGACGGAAGATGTCTAATGGAGACTGTAATGGAGACGGTAGATGTCTAATGGAGACGGTAGTTGTCTAATGGAGACGGAAGATGTCTAATGGAGACTGTAATGGAGACGGTAGATGTCTAATGGAGACGGTAGATGTCTAATAGAGACTGTAATGGAGACGGTAGATGTCTTGTGGAGATAGTAGATGTCTAATGGAGATGGTAGATGTCTAATGGAGATGGTCGGTGTCTAATGGAGATGGTAGATGTCTAATGGAGATGGTAGATGTCTAATGGAGATGGTAGTTGTCTAATGGAGACGGTAGATGTCTAATGGATACGGAAGATGTCTAATGGAGATGGTAGATGTCTAATGGAGATGGTAGGTGTCTAATAGAGATGGTAGATGTCTAATGGAGATGGAAGATGTCTAATGGAGACTGTAATGGCGACGGTAGATGTCTAATGGAGATGGTAGATGTCTAATGGAGATGGTAGATGTCTAATGGAGACGGAAGATGTCTAATGGAGACTGTAATGGAGACGGTAGTTGTCTAATGGAGATGGTAGATGTCTAATGGAGACGGAAGATGTCTAATGGAGACTGTAATGGAGAAGGTAGATGTCTAATGGAGACGGTAGATGTCTAATGGAGACTGTAATGGAGAAGGTAGATGTCTAATGGAGATGGTAGATGTCTAATGGAGATGGTAGGTGTCTAATAGAGACTGTGGATGTCTAATGGAGACTGTAATGCTGACGGTAGATGTCTATTGGAGATGGTAGATGTCTAATGGAGATGGTAGATGTCTAATGGAGATGGTAGATGTCTAATGTAGATGGTAGATGTCTAATGGAGACTGAAATGGAGACGGTAGATGTCTAATGGAGATGGTAGATGTCTAATGGAGATGGTAGATGTCTAATGGAGACTGTAATGGAGACGGTAGATGTCTAACGGAGATGGTAGATGTCTAATGGAGATGGTAGATGTCTAATGGAGATGGTAGATGTCTAATGGAGATGGTAGATGTCTAATGGAGACTGTAATGGAGACGGTAGATGTCTAATGGAGATGGTAGATGTGTAATGGAGATGGTAGATGTCTAATGGAGATGGTAGATGTCTAATGTAGATGGTAGATGTCTAATGGAGATGGTAGATGTCTAATGGAGATGGTAGATGTCTAATGTAGATGGTAGATGTCTAATGGAGATGGTAGATGTCTAATGGAGACTGTAATGGAGACGGTAGATGTCTAATGGAGATGGTAGATGTCTAATGGAGATGGTAGATGTCTAATGGAGATCGTAGATGTCTAATGTAGATGGTAGATGTCTAATGTAGACTGAAATGGAGACGGTAGATGTCTAATGGAGATGGTAGATGTCTAATGGAGATGGTAGATGTCTAATGGAGACTGTAATGGAGATGGTAGATGTCTCATTGAGATGGTAGTTGTCTAATGGAGATGGTAGTTGTGTAATGGAGATGGTAGATGTCTAATGGAGATGGTAGATGTCTAATGGAGATGGTAGATGTCTAATGGAGACTGTAATGGAGACGGTAGATGTCTAACGGAGATGGTAGATGTCTAATGGAGATGGTAGATGTCTAATGGAGATGGTAGATGTCTAATGGAGATGGTAGATGTCTAATGGAGACTGTAATGGAGACGGTAGATGTGTAATGGAGATGGTAGATGTCTAATGGAGATGGTAGATGTCTAATGTAGATGGTAGATGTCTAATGGAGATGGTAGATGTCTAATGGAGATGGTAGATGTCTAATGTAGATGGTAGATGTCTAATGGAGATGGTAGATGTCTAATGGAGACTGTAATGGAGACGGTAGATGTCTAATGGAGATGGTAGATGTCTAATGGAGATGGTAGATGTCTAATGGAGATCGTAGATGTCTAATGTAGATGGTAGATCTGTAATGGAGATGGTAGATCTGTAATGGAGATGGTAGATGTCTAATGGAGATGGTAAATGTCTAATGTAGATGATAGATGTCTAATGGAGATGGTAGTTGTCTAATGGAGACTGAAATGGAGACGGTAGATGTCTAATGGAGATGGTAGATGTCTAATGGAGATGGTAAATGTCTAATGGAGATGGTAGATGTCTAATGGAGATGGTAGATGTCTAATGGAGATGGTAGATGTCTAATGTAGATGGTAGATGTCTAATGTAGATGGTAGATGTCTAATGGAGGTGGTAGATGTCTAATGGAGATGGTAGATGTCTAATGGAGATCGTAGATGTCTAATGTAGATGGTAGATCTGTAATGGAGATGGTAGATCTGTAATGGAGACGGTAGATGTCTAATGGAGATGGTAAATGTCTAATGTAGATGGTAGTTGTCTAATGGAGACTGAAATGGAGACGGTAGATGTCTAATGGAGACGGTAGGTGTCTAATGGAGATGGTAGATGTCTAATGGAGATGGTAGTTGTCTAATGGAGACGGTAGATGTCTAATGGATACGGAAGATGTCTAATGGAGATGGTAGATGTCTAATGGAGACGGAAGATGTCTAATGGAGATGGTAGGTGTCTAATAGAGATGGTAGATGTCTAATGGAGACGGAAGATGTCTAATGGAGACTGTAATGGCGACGGTAGATGTCTAATGGAGATGGTAGATGTCTAATGGAGATGGTAGATGTCTAATGGAGACGGAAGATGTCTAATGGAGACTGTAATGGAGACGGTAGTTGTCTAATGGAGATGGTAGATGTCTAATGGAGACGGAAGATGTCTAATGGAGACTGTAATGGAGAAGGTAGATGTCTAATGGAGACGGTAGATGTCTAATGGAGACTGTAATGGAGAAGGTAGATGTCTAATGGAGATGGTAGATGTCTAATGGAGATGGTAGGTGTCTAATAGAGACTGTGGATGTCTAATGGAGACTGTAATGCTGACGGTAGATGTCTAATGGAGATGGTAGATGTCTATTGGAGATGGTAGATGTCTAATGGAGATGGTAGATGTCTAATGGAGAAGGTGGATGTCTAATGTAGATGGTAGATGTCTAATGGAGACTGAAATGGAGACGGTAGATGTCTAATGGAGATGGTAGATGTCTAATGGAGATGGTAGATGTCTAATGGAGACTGTAATGGAGATGGTAGATGTCTCATTGAGATGGTAGTTGTCTAATGGAGATGGTAGTTGTGTAATGGAGATGGTAGATGTCTAATGGAGATGGTAGATGTCTAATGTAGATGGTAGATGTCTAACGGAGATGGTAGATGTCTAATGGAGATGGTAGATGTCTAATGGAGATGGTAGATGTCTAATGGAGATGGTAGATGTCTAATGGAGACTGTAATGGAGACGGTAGATGTCTAATGGAGATGGTAGATGTCTAATGGAGATGGTAGATGTCTAATGGAGATGGTAGAAGTCTAATGGAGACTGTAATGGAGACGGTAGATGTCTAATGGAGATGGTAGATGTGTAATGGAGATGGTAGATGTCTAATGGAGATGGTAGATGTCTAATGTAGATGGTAGATGTCTAATGGAGATGGTAGATGTCTAATGGAGATGGTAGATGTCTAATGTAGATGGTAGATGTCTAATGGAGATGGTAGATGTCTAATGGAGACTGTAATGGAGACGGTAGATGTCTAATGTAGATCGTAGATGTCTAATGTAGATGGTAGATCTGTAATGGAGATGGTAGATCTGTAATGGAGACGGTAGATGTCTAATGGAGATGGTAGATGTCTAATGGAGATGGTAGTTGTATAATGGAGACTGAAATGGAGACGGTAGATGTCTAATGGAGATGGTAGATGTCTAATGGAGATGGTAGATGTCTAATGGAGATCGTAGATGTCTAATGTAGATGGTAGATCTGTAATGGAGATGGTAGATCTGTAATGGAGACGGTAAATGTCTAATGGAGATGGTAAATGTCTAATGGAGATGGTAGATGTCTAATGGAGATGGTAGATGTCTAATGTAGATGGTAGTTGTCTAATGGAGACTGAAATGGAGACGGTAGATGTCTAATGGAGATGGTAGATGTCTAATGGAGATGGTAAATGTCTAATGGAGATGGTAGATGTCTAATGTAGATGGTAGATGTCTAATGGAGGTGGTAGATGTCTAATGGAGATGGTAGGTGTCTAATGGAGATGGTAGATGTCTAATGTAGATGGTAGATGTCTAATGGAGGTGGTAGATGTCTAATGGAGATGGTAGGTGTCTAATGGACACTATTTTTGTTTCACCAGAGGACATTTCTCCAAAAAGTACGATGTTTGTCCCCATGTGCAGTTGCATACCGTTGTCTGGCTTTTTATGGCCGTTTTGGAGCAGTGGCTTCTTCCTAATTGAGAGTCCTTTCAGGTTGTCTATATAGGACGCATTTTACTGTGGATATAGATACCTTTGTACCTGTTTCCTCCAGCATCTTCACAAGGTATTTGCTCTTGTCCTGGGATTGATTTGCACTTTTCGCACCAAAGTACGTTCATCTCTATTAGACAGAAAGCGTCTCCTTCCTGAGCGGTACGACGGCTGCATGGTCCCATGGTGTTTATACTTGCATACTATTGTTTGTACAGATGAACGTGGTACCTTCAGGCCTTAGGAAATTGCTCCCATGGATGAACCAGACTTGTGGAGGTCTACAAAATGAAATCTGAGGTCTTGGATGATTTCTTTAGATTTTCCCATGATGTCAAACAAAGAGGCACTGAGTTTGAAGGTAGGCCTTCACAGGTACACCTCCAATTGACTCAAATGATGTCAATTAGCCTATCAGAAGCTTCTAAAGCCATTACATCATTTTCTGGAAATTTCCAAACTGTTTAAAGTCACAGTCAACTTAGTGTATGAAAACTTCTGATACAGTGAATTATAAGTGAAATAATCTGTCCGTAAACAATTGTTGTAAAAATTACTTGTGTCATGCAGAAAGTAGATGTCCTAACAGACTTGCCAAAACTATAGTTTGTTAAAACAAGACATTTTGAAAGGGTTGAAAAATTAGTTTTAATTAACGCCTCCTACATAATTGTATGTAAACTTCCGACTTCAGCTGTACATCTTTATTTTACTGTGACGCTGTGCTACCAGATTTGAATAATATCTGTTTTAACACCACATGGAACTTAATCTAACTCTTTTGCGTTACTGCGCTAAATGCCAACACAATGTTTTAGTTCCAAATATCACTGTAGGTCATAACAAGCCCAAGGTGATGCTCAAGGTGATGGTGTTTACGTCTCTCTCTATGGGGATGGAACAAGCTTATTCCTCCAGTGGTATCAACAATTGTGTGTTTAGTGCACACTGGCAGGTGTACTTCCTTAAACTGGGAGAGAGAGAGAGAGAGAGAGAGAGAGAGAGAGAGAGAGAGAGAGAGAGAGAGAGAGAGAGAGAGAGAGAGAGAGAGAGAGAGAGAGCAAACTACCTCAGCCCTGTGTGCCAATCCCACATATTACAAACATATTTAAACAGCCCAGTATGATTTATGTTTGGCTCCGTTAAAGGGAAGGCCGCTCTAATTGTCTTTGTAGGCTGGCTGAGTTGTGTGTTCCACCATGTCAAATTAATACATGGCCACTTCCCTTTTAATGGCTTAATAAAGTGGAACCTTTTAATGCCTCTCTTCTGAGTGGGCTCCTCTTAAAGTCAGCTGATGTCTTAGACACTCGTCTTCCTTGTCTTGGGTGAAGTTGTCCTATTAATGGGCATTTCTTCTCGGCAAAATGTGTGTGAGGGATGTGTGTGTGTGCAAGTGTGTTAATGTGTGTTTGCAAGTATTTCAGGGTAACTGTCCATTCCACACGATTTCATTCATCTGCATCTATAAGGACATTGTGGTAGAACACTTGAGCCCAGTGCTTAATTTTGTGCTTCATTATACATGGTTTCATTATCTACAGAGCTCTACAGTGCCTTCAGTGACCTCAGTCCACCTTAGAATCTGTGGTATGACTTAAAGATTGCTGTACAGCAGTGGAATCCATTCAACTTGATAGAGCTGGAGCAGTTTTGCCTTGAAGAATGGACAAAAATCCCAGTGAATAGATGTGCCAAGCTTATAGAGACATACTCCAAGAGAATCGCAGCTGTAATTGCTGCAAAAGGTGGCTCTACAAAGTATTGGGGGGGGTGAAAAGTCATGCACGCTCAAGTTTTTTGTGTTCTTTTGTATTTCTTTTTGTTCCATCATCTTTGAAATGCAAGACAAAGGCCATAATGTATTATTCCAGCCCATGTGCAATTTAGGTTTTGGCCAACAGATGGAAACAGTGTATGTGCAAAGTTTTAGACTGGTCCAATGAACCATTTACTTTCTGTTCAAAATGTTGTATCAAGACTGCCCAAATTTGCCTAATGTGCGGGTGTACAGGTTAGTCGAGGTAATTTATACATGTACTGTAGGTAGGGATAAATATATCTTTCTGTATATCATTAAACCCATTCTACATCTAATTTTACATCAGAAAAACGTAACAGAGAGAACTGTTTGAAACTGCTGTGGGATCGTAGGAATCAGCATTTTAACTAGGTGCACTAAAATCGATTAGGAGCTGCCGCAGGGAGTTTTGTGTGTGTTTGTGCACAAGCGTGTGTGTATGCGCTTGTATGTTTGTGTGAGAATTAACATCCCTATCTGTCTTTCTACATGATAAAGCTCCTATTTGGACTCCACATCACCACACAGCTGATGTTCTAGGTCCTGTCTGGACCTCACATCACCACACAGCTGATGGTAGGTCCTGTCTGGACCTCACATCACCACACAGTTGATTATCTAGGTCCTTTCTGGACATCACATCACCACACAGCTGATGTTCTAGGTCCTTTCTGGACATCACATCACCACACAGCTGATGATCTAGGTCCCGTCTGGACTCCACATCCCCACACAGCTGATGATCTAGGTCCCGTCTGGGCTCCACATCCCCACACAGCTGATGATCTATTGTCCCGTCTGGACTCCACATCCCCACACAGCTGACGTATAGGGACCTGAGCTAGGCTGGAATAGCATGTAGAGTATGACAACGTGGCTTTGTTTTCAGAGAGTTGTAATACTGGATATAAGCAGATGTTTTGGAAGTTGAGAGAGAAATTTTTAAAAAGCATTTGTGCTAGAAATGATTCAGCAATGAAAGCATATCGGAAGATGCATAAGAGTTGCACTTTGAAAAGATTCACCATGATTCATTCAGTCGACGTGAGTGGGTGTACGTCACCATCTACTATCCCTCTCCACAATAACCCCATCCACTCCTCCCTGTGTTCAGTCAAATTCACAATTCTCAAATGACAGAGTCAAGAGGCGTAGGATAACACCGCAGGTCAGTTGCAGAACTTGATTCCTTTAGGCCCGAGTGTTGTTTTCTTTCTCCCAACGCCCCTCCTCTCTGATCACTCGCTGAAAGCTGTTAAGTCAGAAGCCTCTGTGAACCTGATTTCCTTTTCTCCCTCCTCTGACTCTAGTAGCCGTGTATAATTGCATGTTTAGGCCTGGGGTTGTTGTCAGCTTTATAATGGTCTTCTTCTGTGGTAATGGGTCTAAATCCTTGACTCTGGTTATTCATGACAGTGTTAGTCTAATTGTACCGTCTCACACCAGCAGAGATGTCTGACCTCCTATTCAATTACTGTGAGAGTCAAGTCTACTGTATGCGCAGGTTGAATCCGTTTCACTTCAGAAGCAGGATGTTTTTACATTGTAGGGTCAGCAGCTTTTAGTATCGGCTCCTGCTGTTTTGGACTTTAGTGTTAAGTGTTTTTTTTTTGTCTCTTCCAACTGATTAATTGGTTATGAAAAACTAGTATATCTATTTGTTGGACTGGATGCTGACTGTAAAAAACATAAGGGAATTGTTCCAGGCAATAGAAAAGGACAGTCAATCGTCTGTGCAACCATATCGGTATCTGATGGCCCAGCAAATAGAGGCTCTCAACTAGAGGCTGCATATAAGTCAGAATTTTATATCAAATCAAATTAACTGTTATTGGTCACATACACATGTTTAGCAGATGTTATTGCGGATGTAGTGAAATACTTGTCTTCCTCACTCCAACAGTGCAGTAGTATCTAACAATTAACATCAATACACACATCTAAAAGTAAAATAATGGAATTAAGAAATATATACATATTAGAATTAGCAATATCAGAGTAGTATTGTCTAGAATACAGTATATACATATGAAATGAGTAAAACAGTATGCAAACATGAATAAAGTGATCAGTGATTCCATGACTATGTTCATAGGGCAGCAGTCTCTAAGGTGCAGAGTTGAGTAACCAGGTTGTAGCCGGCTAGTGACCGTGACTAAGTTCAGGGCAGGGTACTGGGTGTCGGCTGGCAAGTGATGGCTATTTAGCAGTCTGATGTCCTTGAGATAGAAACAGTTTTTTTAGGCTCCCGGTCCCAGCTTTGTTGCACCTGTACTGACCTCACTTTCTGTATGGTAGAGGAGTAAACAGGCCGTGGCTCTGGTGGTTGATGTCCTTGATGGTCTTTTTGGCCTTCCTGTGACATTGGGTGCTGTAGGTTTCCTGGAGGGCAGGCAGTGTGCCATTGTTGATGAATTGGGCAGCCCGCATCACCCTCTGGAGAGCCCTGCGGTTGCGGGCAGTGCAGATGCCGTACCCAGGCGGTGATACAGCCTGACAAGATGCTTTCAAGGGTGCATCTGTAAAAGCCTGTCAGGGTGTTAGGGGCCAAGCCAAATTTATTCTGCCTCGTGAGGTTGAAGAGGAGCTGTTGTCAGTTCTTCACCACACTGTCTGTGTGGGTGGACCATTTCAAATGGTCAGTGATGTGTACGCCGAGGAACTTGAAGCTTTTCACCTTCTCCACTCGATGTGGATGGGGGTGTGTTCCTTCTGCTGTCTCCTAAAGTCCAAGATCAGCTCCTTCATTTTGTTGATGTTGAGGGAGAGGTTATTTACCTTGCTCCACTCCGCCAGGACCCTCACCTCCTCCCTGTAGTCAGTCTCGTCATTGTTGGTAATCAGGCTTACCACTGTGTCGTCTGCACACGTGATGATTGAGTTGAAGGCGTGCAGGAACAGGGACTACAGGAGGGGGCTGAGCACACACCCTTGTGGGGCCCTAGTGTTGAGAATCAGCGTAGTGGAGGTGTTGTTTCATACCTTCACCACCTGGGGGCGACTCGTCAGGAAGTCCAGGACCACACTTGCACAGGGTAGGGTTCAGACCCAGGGCCCTGAGCTTAATGAGGAGCGTGGAGGGTACTATGGTGTTGAGGGCTGAGCTCTAGTCAAAGAACAGTATGCTTACACAGATATTCTTCTTGTCCAGATGGGATAGGGCATTGTGCATTGCGATGCTGATTGCATTGTCTGTGGTTAAATTGAATAGGGTGTCGGGTAAGGTGGAGGTGATATGATCATTGACAAGCCTCGCAAAGCACTTCATGATGACAGAAGTGAGTGCTACGGGGCGATAGGTATTTAGTTCACTTACCTTAACTTTCTTGGGTACGGGAACAATGGTAAACATCTTGAAGCAAGTGCGGACAGCAGACTGGGATAGGGAGAGATTGAATATGTCCGTAAATACTCCAGACAGCTGGTCTGCGCATGCTCTGAGGATGCGGCTAGGAATGTCGTCTGGGCTAGCAGCCTTGCGAGGGTTAGCACGTTTACACATCCTACTCACGTCGGCCACGGAAAACGAAAGCCCACAGTCCTCGGGAGTGGGCCGCATTGGTGACACTGTGTTATCCTCAAAGCAGGCGAAGAAGGTGTTTAGCTTGTCTAGGAGCAAGATGTCGGTGTCCGCGACGTGGATGGTTTTCCCTTTGTTAACCATGAATGTCTGGAGTCTCTGCCACATAGGTCTTGTGTCTGAGCCGTTGAATTGCGACATTACTTTGTCTCTGTACTGATGTTTTGTTTGATTGCCTTACGGAGGGCATAACTGCACTATGTGTATTCAACCACGTTCCCAGGCACCTTGCCGTGGTTGAATGTGGTGGTTTGCACTTTCAGTTCTGTCCCTGTCCCCAGAACCCACCAGGGAGGTAGGCTTCACAACACACCTGTCTCTGTTTGAATGTTTGAATGATGTCTGTGAGTATAACAGAACTCATATGTCAGGCGAAAACCTGAGAAAAATCCAACCAGGAAGTGGGACATCTGAGGTTTTTCAAAGCTTTGCCTACCGAGTTGCATTGAGAAATGCATGAGGTTGTACTTCCTAGGGAGTCCACTAGATGTCAACTGTCTTTTGAAAGTTGAATGAGGATTCTACTATAAAGGAGCGGCTCATGAGACCTGTTTGAGTCAGTGGTCTGGCAGAGAGCCTCGGTCTCATGACGCGCTCCCGACAGAGTTACCTCACGTTTCAGTGCTTTCTCTGAAGACAGGAAATCTCCGGTTGGAACATTATTGATGTTTTATGTTAAAAACATCCTAACGATTGATTCCATACATCGTTTGACATGTTTATAAAGGACTGTAATGGAACTTCTCGAGATTTTGGCTGTGTGTATTTTGGACTTGGCGGTGACCTAACATAATCATATGTTGTGCTTTCCCTGTAAAGCATTTATGAAATCGGACACACTGGGTAGATTAATAATATGTTTATCATTCATTTGCCACATTGGACTTGTTAATGTGTGAAAGTTACATATCTCAAAAAAATATTTTTGAATTTTACGTGCTGCTTTTTCAGCGGAATGTTTTTGAGGTAGGTTAAAGGTAAACAAGAGGCGGCGAGGAGAGGGAACGTGGATGAAAATGCGCTTGTATGAAATGAGAATCGGTCTCCACTCCACATCAGGCAAATTACACTTACAGGGGTTAATCCCAAAATAAATATGTAAAGTGATTATGAAGTAAGCTGTGGGTCCTTTCACGTTCAGGATGTACTCCCATGTCCAGTCCTCCTTACCACGCTGCTTGGACTGTTTGTGGTGGGTAGTTCTGTCATGATCGTCGTCAGGGTGGAAATGACCGGACCAAGGTGCTGCGTGGTGAGCGTACATTTTACTTTATTATAAATGTTGCGAACCAAACAATAAACAACAAAAACTAACGTGATGCTTACTAGGGCTATACAGGCCACTAACAAAGACAACTACCCACAACTAAGGTGGTAAAACAGGCTGCCTAAGTATGATTCCCAATCAGAGACAACGATAGACAGCTGTCCCTGATTGAGAACCATACCCGGCCAAAACATAGAAACAGAAAACATAGAAATAAAGAAACACCCTAGTCACACCCTGGCCTAACCAAAATAGAGAATAAAAGCCTCTCTATGGCCAGGGCGTGACAGTGCAATGCATTTCATAGACAACACAAAAGTGTATATGTTTTTCTCCTCTGACCATAAAAACGCTCATTCAAAGCAGGTGTGGAAGATTTCAAAACTGTCACATGAAGGACTCAGGTAGGATACATACAGTGCATTCAGACCCTTTGACTTTGTCCACACTTTTTTAACTTTACAGCTTTATTCTAAAATAGATTACATTGTTTCTCCTCCCCTCATCAACCTACACACAAAACCCCATAATGACAAAGCGAAAATAGTTTGCAAATGTATAATAAATAAATAAATACAATATCACATTTAAATCAGTATTCAGACCCTTTAACCTTTCTAGCGCAGGGTTCCGCTACATTCCGCTGAAATTCAAAAATATTTTTTTGAAATATGTAACTTTCACACATGAACAAGTCCAATACAGCAAATGAAAGATAAACTTCTTGTTAATCTACCCATCGTGTCCGTTTTCAAAATGCTTTACAGCAAAAGCACAACATATGATTATGTTAGATCACCGCCAAGTCCAAAACACACAGCCATTTTCCCAGCCAAAGATAGGAGTCACAATTAATCACTAACCTTTGATGATCTCCATCAGGTGACACTCATAGGACATCATGTTACACAATACATGTATGTTTTGTTCGATAATGTGCATATTTATGTCCATCATTTATGTCAAAATAGCCACTTGTTGTTAGCGTGTTCAGCCCAGTAATCTATCTTCATGAGGCGCGAGCACTTCGTCCAGACAACTCGAAAAGTTCCGTTACAGGTCATAGAAACAAGTCAAACGATGTATGGAATCAATCTTTAAGATGTTTTTAACATAAAACATGAATAATGTTCCAACCAGAGCACTGGAATGCGAGGGAACTCTGTCGGAGAGTGCGTCACGAGCCTGAGACACTCTGCCAGACCACTGACTCAAACAGGTCTCATGAGCCGTGTTTATAGTAGAATCCTCATTCAAGTTTCTAAAGACGGTTGACATCTAGTGGAAGCCGTAGGAAGTGCAACTTGACTCGATAGACACTGTGTATTCGGTAGGCCAAGCTTTGAAAAACTACAAACCTCAGATTTCCCACTTCCTGGTTGCATTTTTCCCAGGTTTTCGCCTGCCATATGAGTTATGTTATATTCACAGACATCATTCAAACAGTTTTAGAAACTTCAGAGTGTTTTCTATCCAATGCCAATAATAATATGCATTTATTAGCATCTGGGACAGAGTAGGAGGCAGTTCACTCTGGGCACGCTATTCATCCAAAAGTGAAAATGCTGCCCCCTATCCCAAAAATGTTTTAACTCAGTACTTTATTGAAGCACCTTTGGCAGCGATTACAGCCTTGTGTCTTCTTGGGTATGATGCTACAAGCTTGGCACACCTGTATTTGGGGGTTTCTCCCATTCTTCTCTGCAGATCATCTCAAGCTCTGTCAGGTTGGATGAGGAACATCACTGCACAGGTCTCTCCAGAGATGATCATTGTCCTGTTGGAAGGTGAACCGCGCTCTGGAGCAGGTTTTCATCAAGGATATCTGTACTTTGCTTCACTTATCTTTGCCTCGATCCAGACCAGTCTCCCAGTCCCTGCCACTGAAAAACATCTCCACAGCATGACGCTCTGCAAGGTTTAATGGGGAGATTTTCTTGAACATTTGCAAAATGTTCTAAAAACGTGTTTTCGTTTTGTCATTATGAGGTATTGTGTGTAGATTGATGAGGGAAAACATTATTGAATCCATTTTAGAATTATTATTTTCCTAGGCAAGTCAGTTAAGAACAAATTCTTATTTTCAATGACGGCCTGGGAACAGTGGGTTAACTGCCTGTTCAGGGGCAGAACGACAGATTTTGTACCTTGTCAGCTCGGGGATTTGAACTTGCAACCTTTCGGTTACTAGTCCAATGCTCTAACCACTAGGCTACCTTGCCGCCCCATAAGGCTGTAACGTAATAAAATGTGGAAAAAGTCAAGTTGTCTAAATACTTTCAGAAGGCACTGTGTTAATATCCTATCGAGGAGGGGTGGAGCCTCTTCCGTCCTCTTCACATACTAATGAATTGATATCTCCTCGACCGGGTCACTGAGGAAAGAGGACAGAGGAGAGAGGGTGGAGGATGGATTTTGAGGAAAGGCCAGTTTCTAGACAGACACCATTCACCCCCCTGCCAAAGCTGTCCATCGTCCCCTGGCAGTGAATATGCTAGGATACATGAGTCTGCATTAGGTATGTAGGAGCAGGTGTCTGGACTGCGAGGCTGTGACTCATCTATACGAAACTAAAACCTCTCTCATCCATATTATTAACTTTATACATCTAATCTTACATGCGATTTCACTCTACTGACTGCTTAATGGCTCCAATCTTTCGCCTAGTCCGTTCCTTCTCTCTTTCTATTCTGTCCCTCCCTCATCCTCTCTCTTCAGCCCCTCCCTCTCTCTGTCTCCCTTTCTCCCTACTACTCTCTCTTCCTCCCTCCTTCTCTCTTCCACCCACCCTCTCTCTGTCTCCCTTTCTCCCTACTACTCTCTCTTCCTCCCTCCCTCTCTCTTCCGCTCTCTTCCACCCACCCTCTCTCTGTCTCCCTTTCTCCCTTTCTCCCTACTACTCTCTCTTCCTCCCTCCCTCTCTCTTCCTCTCTTTGCACCCACCCTCTCTCTGTCTCCCTTCCTCCCTACTACTCTCTCTTCCTCCCTCCCTCCCTCCCTCTTCCTCTCTCTTCCACCCACCCTCTCTCTGTCTCCCTTTCTCCCTACTACTCTCTCTTCCTCCCTCCCTCTCTCTTCTTCTCTCTTCAGCCCCTCCCTCTCTCTGTCTCCCTTTCTCCCTACTACTCTCTCTTCCTCCCTCCCTCTCTCTTCCTCTCTCTTCAGCCCCTCCCTCTCTCTGTCTCCCTTTCACCCTACTACTCTCTCTTCCTCCCCCCTCTCTCTTCCTCTCTCTTCAGCCCCTCCCTCTCTCTGTCTCGCTTTCACCCTACTACTCTCTCTTCCTCCCCCCTCTCTCTTCCTCTCTCTTTAGCCCCTCCCTCTCTCTGTCTCCCTTTCTTACTACTACTCTCTCTTCCTCTCTCTTCAGCCCCTCCCTCTCTCTGTCTCCCTTTCACACTACTACTCCCTCTCCCTCCCTCCTTCTCTTTTCCTTCCTCCCTCCCTATCTCTTTCCCCCTCTCTCCCTACCAGTCTGTCTCCCTCTCTCCCTCAGTGATTAGC
>NC_060182.1:90854075-90856575 GCF_021184085.1 Oncorhynchus gorbuscha | reverse complement strand
GCTAAGATTATGTGCCATGAAACAGTATTTTTATTGAATATTTTCTTGACCAGTGAGATATTAAGCAGATATGATAAATAGTGTTCAGCTCTTTGATCCACTCCAAATATTCATCAGACTCTTTCCCCCTCCCATCCGTCCCTCCGTCCCTCCCACCTTCCTTAGTTCCTTCCTTCCTTCATTCCTTTCTTCTTGAGACAGGGCTTTGGCTTAGCCATTATCCTGTACTGCAGACAGACAGACAGACAGACAGACAGACAGACAGACAGACAGACAGACAGACAGACAGACAGACAGACAGACAGACAGACAGACAGACAGACAGACAGACAGACAGACAGACAGACAGACAGACAGACAGACAGACAGACAGACAGACAGACAGACAGACAGACAGACAGACAGACAGACAGACAGACAGACAGACAGACAGACAGACAGACAGACAGACCTCCAAAGCTCACCTCCGCTTCAAAAGGAACCAATGTTGCATGAAAGCAATAGACGCCTTCATCTCGATTTGATGAGATATTTCTGCTCAGAATAACGCCTGATTTCCTGTAGTTTGGAAATAAATTGATGAGTATTTGTGTGGATCAATTTCCCAGTGTGAAGCCTGGTCTCCTCTCACACTTGAGGAAACAGAGCTAATCTTCTACAGAGGTTTAATACAGACTCCCTCCTCTGTCAGACCTGGGACCAGGGGATAATCTTCTACAGAGGTTTAATACAGACTCCCTCCTCTGTCAGACCTGGGACCAGGGGATAATATTCTACAGAGGTTTAATACAGAGTAATACAGATGTTTAATACTGAATACCGACCAGGCACGCAGGGTATATCTCTGACCTCCAGTGGGCCCCCTTTGATTTTGTGAGTCACTCTCACTCAGATATTTTGCTTTAAAAATGTATTTTTCGCCACATGGCAAAATGGGTAGAATTGCAGTTAATCAGCTGTAAAAAAACTGTTAAAAAAATACTTTGTGCCCCATGGCAACATGAGTGGAATTACAAGGAATGTGTTTTAAAATTGCAGAATGTTCTCTCTGCCCCATGGCAAAATTAGTGGAATTACATGAAATGTGTTATAAAATTGCAGAATGTCCTCTCCGCCCCATTGCAAAATGTGTGGAATTTCAGGAAATTGCAAGGCGTGTGAGGGGAGTTCACTACAACTTGATGTTCTGGTGCCTCACGGCACTTCAAAATGTTGATTGGGGACTACTTTGCTGAGGAATGTGATTGTATATTTGTATTATATTGTATTCAGTAAATTGTGTATCTGCGGGACTCTAAAAAAATTCTGACCTTTGTCTCAATGGAAATACAACTAATATAATTAATTTCCACACATTGTCCCCGGGTGACATGTTGTGATTATTGGCACCATTCTCCTCTAATGAGGGTTACATTATGCCTGGCACTAGTGAGACGCAGCCGCTTCAGGCACATGCAGATTTTTCCACTGGTTTACACAGGAATGTGTATCTAACGCTGACACATACAAGAATAGACCAATGCAACACATGGTTGGACTCCTAGAAAAGATGTATAATTTTACAATTACAGACTCCATTGATTTTAGGTTCAGCCTAATGCGTCTAAGAGAATTATCCCTATATACTGTGGTGTGTATAAGTGAGCTTGCAGACAGCCAATGCATTACTCCTAACTCTTTGAAAGGGACTAGAGGGATCCTGCAGCATTGGGTTGTTTATGACATTAAACACTGTCATTCTCAGCCATTTGGCTGCGAAATCGGAGATAATGACTCATTTTTACCCGGAATCAGTCAATTACATTTCTCATTGCTTTTCACATCTGCAATATACTCCCTCTGAACGACGGCAAGCAGTCTTTTTCCACAATAAATAGATATTCAATGAATCATTTGATATTTACTGAGGGCCTGTATTTGGCAGCACTCCAGTGTGGAACCCCCCAATGCCTGCTTACTCATCTGTGTGCATTAAAATGCATTTTACTATAAACTGAAAAATGACTAAATACGTACATTATAAATGATGTTTTGGACCGATACACTACATATAGAGGAGTATGTGGACACTCCTTCAAATTAGTGGATTCTTCTATTCCAGCCACACCCTTTGCTGACAGGTGTATAAAATCAATCACAGCCATGAAATCTCCATAGACAAACATTGGAAGTAGAATGGCCTTATTGAAGAGCTCAGTAACTTTCAACTTGGCACTGTCATAGAATGCCACCTGTCCAACAAGTCAGTTTGTCAAATGTATGCCCTGCTAGAGCTGCCCAGGTCAACTGTAAGTGCTCTTATTGTGAAATGGAAACCCTAACTGTCTCTGGAAGCAGGAACAAGAACTGCCCATTGGGAGCATAATGAAATGGGTTTCCATGGTCGAACAGCCTAAGATCACAATGTGCCAAGCGTTGGCTGGAGTGGTGTAAAGCACCCCCATTGGACTCTGGAGTAGTGGAAACGTGTTCTCTGGAGTGATGAATCACGGTTCACCAA
>NC_060182.1:90804075-90849075 GCF_021184085.1 Oncorhynchus gorbuscha | reverse complement strand
CTACAAACCCTAGCAGTATATATGGGGCCTACAAACCCTAGCAGTATATATGGGGCCTACAAACCCCAGCAGTATATATGGGGCCTACAAACCCCAGCAGTATATATGGGGCCTACAAACCCTAGCAGTATATATGGGGCCTACAAACCCTAGCAGTATATATGGGGCCTACAAACCCCAGCAGTATATATGGGGCCTACAAACCCTAGCAGTATATATGGGGCCTACAAACCCCAGCAGTATATATGGGGCCTACAAACCCCAGCAGTATATATGGGGCCTACAAACCCTAGCAGTATATATGGGGCCTACAAACCCTAGCAGTATATATGGGGCCTACAAACCCTAGCAGTATATATGGGGCCTACAAACCCTAGCAGTATATATGGGGCCTACAAACCCCAGCAGTATATATGGGGCCTACAAACCCCAGCAGTATATATGGGGCCTACAAACTCTAGCAGTATATATGGGGCCTACAAACCCCAGCAGTATATATGGGGCCTACAAACCCTAGCAGTATATATGGGGCCTACAAACCCTAGCAGTATATATGGGGCCTACAAACCCTAGCAGTATATATGGGGCCTACAAACCCTAGCAGTATATATGGGGCCTACAAACCCCAGCAGTATATATGGGGCCTACAAACCCTAGCAGTATATATGGGGCCTACAAACCCTAGCAGTATATATGGGGCCTACAAACCCTAGCAGTATATATGGGGCCTACAAACCCTAGCAGTATATATGGGGCCTACAAACCCTAGCAGTATATATGGGGCCTACAAACCCTAGCAGTATATATGGGGCCTACAAACCCTAGCAGTATATATGGGGCCTACAAACCCCAGCAGTATATATGGGGCCTACAAACCCTAGCAGTATATATGGGGCCTACAAACCCTAGCAGTATATATGGGGCCTACAAACCCTAGCAGTATATATGGGGCCTACAAACCCTAGCAGTATATATGGGGCCTACAAACCCCAGCAGTATATATGGGGCCTACAAACCCCAGCAGTATATATGGGGCCTACAAACCCCAGCAGTATATATGGGGCCTACAAACCCTAGCAGTATATATGGGGCCTACAAACCCTAGCAGTATATATGGGGCCTACAAACCCTAGCAGTATATATGGGGCCTACAAACCCTAGCAGTATATATGGGGCCTACACTGTACAGTACAATGATGAACCACTGATGACTCCATTACTCCCTTGCTATTTATCATTTCATAAAGCTGCTCCATGACAACACTTAAATTATCCCCTCTCTGATCTCCTCCTGTAAAGACATGCAGAGGCTGAAAAACGAGTTCATCCGGAGCGAGGGAGAGGAGAGATAAATCAGAGATGGAGGTGACGGAGATTGTCAATGATCGAGCCGCCCTACCAGCTCAATAGCCATGATCGAAAGCAATGCAAATCTATGCATACTGTTAGACAGGGTAAGATGGAGGGGGCAGGGGTGAGAAATTGGACCGAGTTAACAACCGAGTTAACATCCGTGAGGAGATGTCGCCAGGGAAATATCATGGTTGGCGTTTGAAAGAAAGGCTTTGATAAAGACAGCAGAAGTTTTTCCATTACCCGACAAAGTAAAGAGTGAAAGATAATGAGCTGGCAGTCGTCAGATCAGACTTAAACTGTACAGTATTATGATGAATACTACACTGTACAGTATTATGATGAATACTACACTGTAGAGTATAATGATGAATACTACACTGTACAGTATAATGATGAATACTACACTGTACAGTATTATGATGAATACTACACTGTAGAGTATAATGATGAATACTACACTGTACAGTTTTATGATGAATACTACACTGTACAGTATAATGATGAATACTACACTGTACAGTATTATGATGAATACTACACTGTACAGTATAATGATGAATACTACACTGTAGAGTATAATGATGAATACTACACTGTACAGTATAATGATGAATACTACACTGTACAGTATTATGATGAATACTACACTGTAGAGTATAATGATGAATACTACACTGTACAGTATTATGATGAATACTACACTGTACAGTATAATGATGAATACTACACTGTAGAGTATAATGATGAATACTACACTGTACAGTATAATGATGAATACTACACTGTAGAGTATAATGATGAATACTACACTGTACAGTATAATGATGAATACTACACTGTAGAGTATAATGATGAATACTACACTGTACAGTATAATGATGAATACTACACTGTACAATATAATGATGAAGAACTACACTGTACATTAAAATGATTAAGAACTACACTGTGCAGTATAATGATTAAGAACTACACTGTACAGTATAATGATTAAGAACTACACTGTACAGTATAATGATTAAGAACTACACTGTACAGTATAATGATTAAGAACTACACTGTACAGTAGAATGATTAAGAATTACACTGTACAGTATACTGATTAATACTACACTGTACAGTATAATGATGACTATTACACTGTACAGTATAATGATGAATACTACACTGTACAGTATAATGATGAATACTACACTGTACAGTATAATGATGAATACTACACTGTACAGTATACTGATGAATACTACACTGTACAATATAATGATGAATACTACACTGTACTGTATAATGATGAATATTACTATGTACAATATAATGATGAATACTACACTGTACAGTATAATGATTAAGAACTACACTGTACAGTATAATGATGAAGAACAACACTGTGCATTATAATGATTAAGAACTACACTGTACAGTATAATGATTAAGAACTACACTGTACAGTATAATGATTAAGAACTACACTGTACAGTATAATGATTAAGAACTACACTGTACAGTATAATGATTAAGAACTACACTGTACAGTAGAATTATTAAGAACTACACTGTACAGTATAATGATTAAGAACTACACTGTACAGTGTAATGCATTAATTTGAGAGGGGAGTTTCACTTTTGTTTTTCTACTGTGCCTGGATATGAACTCAAAGGAAAACTTTACATTGAAAGGTCCTTTATGTATGTTTTCCCTTTAATACTGAAGATTTTCTAGTAAGTCAATAGGAAATGTAAGATTGTGTATGAAATGTTCAATTTTATATTTGTCATTGTTCTCTGACCTCATTGTTCTATAGGGGGGGGGGAATTATATTGAAACTAATTATCTTATTTGTCTGTGTGTTTTTGTCCACTTCCTGTCTATGTCCGTGTGTTTGTACCTGTGTTTCTGTTTCTCCTTTCTTTTGTGTATTTTGTTTTGTTCTTCTTCCGTCATGTGTTTGGCCCATGAAGCAAACGACTGACGACATGGTGTCTTCGGCAGAGTGTTCCAGTGATGACGAGGACCTGGAGGAGTGTGACTCTGGCCGTGCAGGTGGGCTAGGTTAGTTTCCCTCTGCTTGCTCTCACGCTGCTCTATCTCTCACTCCATGCACACCTGAGGATCAAACACTGCATCCTATAAAGCATCGTAACCCCATGGACACACAAAGTGTAACTTCCAAAGATAGGAACCCAAAGGACAAATTATGGCAAGACTGGAGATTTGTTACGTTAAAATCTGACTGAATTACAGAAAACATAATACATAGCAAAGTGGAAAATAGTGAAATCCGTCATGGACTATTCATACTATAAAATCATATATGTTGCTTCCAAAAACACTGTAAACCATATTAGTTTGCTGATTTACACTTGCCCATGGGGTCGTCTGAAGTGGTTAACATGGTCACCAAAACACATGCAAACGTTGTCCTCTCAGCGTTGAATGAGAGAGAGAAAAAAGACACAGTTAGTGTGAAGATGTGCCATGTTCTCTGTGTTGATGCTTCAAAATGCATCATACCCTGTTTAGGTCCAGTGCTCTATCCACGTGGCACTGTCCTGACTTGCATTTTGACTCATGATACATTTTGAGATTATCTTCTTAAATATTTGCTTTCAGTGAAATTACTGCGTGATTAGATATCTAGCAGGAATTAAAGTATTGACTCATTTATGTGTGTTTGTATTTCATTTTTTAAATGTTTCCATATTTAGAGGCTTGCACTGTAAAACATTTAATAGAGAAGAGATATCAATGAATTTCTGTGTAGAGCGCTGTGGTTTTATTGTTGTTGTTTCTGCATCAAGGTGAACATGTTATCCTGCTGTCTTATTGCAGACCAAATAGGAAAAATACAATATTGAGCTGACTTAGACGTCCCAAATCATGTTCCTCTGAGCTTCTTGAGAGAACTTGGGTTTGCCTTATCTTGTTTGGATAAAATCTGAAAAGCCAGCTCTCTGGCACGGAACTGTGTGTACCAAAACACCAACATGGAACTGTGTGTACCACAACACCAATATGGAACTGTGTGTACCACAACACCAATATGGAACTCTGGATACCACAACACCAATATGGAACTGTGTGTACCACAACACCAATATGGAACTGTGGATACCACAACACCAATATGGAACTGTGTGTACCACAACACCAATATGGAACTGTGTGTACCACAACACCAATATGGAACTGTGTGTACCACAACACCAATATGGAACTGTTTGTACCACAACACCAATATGGAACTGTGTGTACCACAACACCAATATGGAACTGTGGATACCACAACACCAATATGGAACTGTGTGTACCACAACACCAATATGGAACTGTGTGTACCACAACACCAATATGGAACTGTGTGTACCACAACACCAATATGGAACTGTGGATACCACAACACCAATATGGAACTGTGGATACCACAACACCAATATGGAACTGTGGATACCACAACACCAATATGGAACTGTGTGTACCACAACACCAATATGGAACTGTGTGTACCACAACACCAATATGGAACTGTGGATACCACAACACCAATATGGAACTGTGGATACCACAACACCAATATGGAACTGTGTGTACCACAACACCAATATGGAACTGTGTGTACCACAACACCAATATGGAACTGTGTGTACCACAACACCAACATGGAACTGTGTGTACCACAACACCAATATGGAACTGTGGAAACCACAACACCAATATGGAACTGTGGATACCACAACACCAATATGGAACTGTGTGTACCACAACACCAATATGGAACTGTGTGTACCACAACACCAATATGGAACTGTGTGTACCAAAACACCAATATGGAACTGTGTGTACCAAAACACCAATATGGAACTGTGTGTACCACAACACCAACATGGAACTGTGGATACCAAAACACCAATATGGAACTGTGTGTACCACAACACCAATATGGAACTGTGTGTACCACAACACCAATATGGAACTGTGTGTACCAAAACACCAATATGGAACTGTGGATACCACAACACCAATATGGAACTGTGGATACCACAACACCAATATGGAACTGTGGATACCACAACACCAATATGGAAATGTGTGTACCACAACACCAATATGGAACTGTGTGTACAACACCAATATGGAACTGTGGATACCACAACACCAATATGGAACTGTGAATACCACAACACCAATATGGAACTGTGGATACCAGAACACCAATATGGAACTGTGGATACCACAACACCAATATGGAACTGTGTGTACCACAACACCAATATGGAACTGTGTGTACCACAACACCAACATGGAACTGTGTGTACCACAACACCAATATGGAACTGTGGAAACCACAACACCAATATGGAACTGTGTGTACCACAACACCAATATGGAACTGTCTGTACCACAACACCAATATGGAACTGTGGATACCACAACACCAATATGGAACTGTGGATACCACAACACCAATATGGAACTGTGTGTACAACACCAATATGGAACTGTGGATACCACAACACCAATATGGAACTGTGTGTACAACACCAATATGGAACTGTGGATACCACAACACCAATATGGAACTGTGGATACCACAACACCAATATGGAACTGTGTGTACCAAAACACCAATATGGAACTGTGTGTACAACACCAATATGGAACTGTGGATACCACAACACCAATATGGAACTGTGTGTACCACAACACCAATATGGAACTGCGGATACCACAACACCAATTTGGAACTGTGGATACCACAACACCAATATGGAACTGTGGATACCACAACACCACAACACACATTTTAACCTTACCTGTTTACTTCCCAAAGAAAATTGAAATTTTTAAAGCAACTTTTGATATAAGCCAGTTAGTCCATCAACCTATTCTATATCTTCAGTTGTATACATGAATCACCCATGGACACGACAGATATAAGCCAGTTATTCCATCAACATGTCCTATAGCTTCAGCTATTTACATGAATGACTCCACGTTTTATAGCCAAGCAAACTGGGTTTGATTTTATTGGCTGTTTAGTATGTCAGGGACACCCACCTCAGGTGCCCTATAGATGCTTTTATTTGTGGCTCTAAATGCCAGGTACCTCACCTGGCATTGCGCAAATGACAGACGACTGAGAGACGGTTCCATGCTGCTCAGGCCAAGGTGTTATCAGCACTACCTGATTATCGTCCTCTGAGTGGTCATTTCCAATTCCTCCCAAAGTTCCTATGAGAGATAGCAGTACTAAAGAGCCCATGTCTGATCTCTACTGTAGCCCTCTGAGCTCTCCAGGTCTCTGAGGACAGATATCATCAGGGCCCCAGTCATCCAATCATCATATGTTTACACAGAAATTCACACCATTCTCCATTCTAGCCCCGACATCAGTTGACGTGGACAGCTGCATGCTACGTGGTCTCGATATTTATTTTCCGTCATTTTCGTGAGTGAAGCGTGTGAGGGATGGTTTTATTTTGTATACTTTCGTTTGACGTTTTGTATGTGACAGGCTCTTTTATATGTTCGGTTCTCTTGGCTTCCGGATTGTGTTTGTTTTGTTTTTGAGTCGTTGCCTTTATCTATCTGCCAATTATCTGAAATACGACATGCCTGTTGTCTCGCCTCATCATGTGCAGCATGAATTTTCGGTGGTTGAAAAAATTGTTTTCCTCATCTCTTTTAGAGCATTTGTTGCCATGAGGCTTTTTAGAGCAAACATTCCTGTGTTTTGATAATCAAAGCAAATAAAAAGGCAACAAAATATGTTCTTGTCATCAACTTTGTGGGCCTCAAGCAGGCAGCCATAACATCTAACTGAAGAAAGTTGTGATTTAAGAATGATATCTTTTTAACCTCCCCTCCTCCCTTCGTTCACTACCTACCTTATTGTCCTCCTAAACCCCTCCCCCTTCCTTGTCAAGCCATTCTGCATTTAAATTGGTTTCAATGAAGATGACATAAAGAGTATTTTATTGCCACAAAAGTATATATGCTTTGCTCATTTGAGCTGCTGTAATTTTGTGGCACACATTAACAGTAGTGGCTAACTCAACCTTAACCCTTCCTCTTCCGGGTCACCTCCCGGTGACCTCCATCACTTCAAAGCATGAACTCTAATTGGCTCATGTGTGTCAGACCCTTGACCCCTAACCCTCCATTTATACTAACTTTGCTTTGTCTTCCGGTCACTTTGAGTTCCGCACAACATTACCTATTGCGACATCGTCTCCCTTTCTGTTCTGCACTCATCTGTTTTTGTCTGTCCGTTTGTCTGTTCCTCTGTCCGTTTGTCTGTTCCTCTGTCCGTTTGTCTGTCTTTCTGTCCGTTTGTCTGTGTTTCTGTTTTGAGGCGTCGTCATGTGACTCTGGTCTCTGTTTGTAAAAGTGTTTTATATTCCCCTTTTCCCCTTAAAGGAATTCCATAAGACAGATACCACTGGTGATGATAATTACACACATTTTAAACTAATAACATAGATTTTATTAATTGATAGGAGATGAAATACCATCACACTCTAAACCTGCTATTCCAATGATAACTGCACGGTAGTGGTAATTTGCAGTACACTCCAATACAATACACAGTACATACCAATCTCAAACACCAAAGAAAATGCAGTCCCAGTGCAAAACTGCAGCAACAGAGATATGCACCGTGGGACCATATTAATGATGCACTTTGGGGCCGTACATGTTGCTGTAGACAGAGTGTGGCCGTTTTAATTACGGAATATCTTGGCATTTATTCCGTAATTAAAATGGCGTATGACATCAGTCAAACTGTGCAAAAGTGAAACCGAAACTCCCTGTTGACTGTTGGGATAAAAATAATAATAAAACAAACTGTGTTCAGTCATCTCTCCGATGGTTTGCAACAACTCTGTGTTTCACTCTGAAGACAAGAAAATGTAATTATCACATAGGAAAGTGCAAAGTCTCTCCAGAGAACGTATTAGCTATGTGACTCATCCATCTATCCACATATCTAAAGGTTCGCTTTCAGTCAGTCAATTTCGGTAAAAAAAATATTATGGGGAACCGCACTCTCGTGACTTCTGTTGAAGCATCTACAATGACGCCTGACAAGGCCAATGAAATCACCACCTCGCTGGAAGCCAAGCCTTTCACAGGTGATAAGCTCGGATTCATCCCTTCAATTATTCCACTCTACACCTCGGCGTGAACAGGAATGATTCAGGCTACTCAAACAAACAATTGGAAAATAAGACTGTCTTATGTTCAGCCAACTAAACTGCCCCAAAGTGGTAGAGCATGTTCACTTCCTGGACTGTCTTATGTTCAGCCAACTAAACTGCCCCAAAGTGGTAGAGCATGTTCACTTCCTGGACTGTCTTATGTTCAGCCAACTAAACTGCCCCAAAGTGGTAGAGCATGTTCACCTCCTGGACTGTCTTATGTTCAGCCAACTAAACTGCCCCAAAGTGGTAGAGCATGTTCACCCCCTGGACTGTCTTATGTTCAGCCAACTAAACTGCCCCAAAGTGGTAGAGCATGTTCACCTCCTGGGCTGTCTTATGTTCAGCCAACTAAACTGCCCCAAAGTGGTAGAGCATGTTCACCTCCTGGGCTGTCTTATGTTCAGCCAACTAAACTGCCCCAAAGTGGTAGAGCATGTTCACCTCCTGGACGTTGTGTGCTGAAGTTTGTACTTATTCTTTTAAGTTTCCATATCACAAACAACAGTTATTCTTAAATTTGCTGGTGCAATAAGTCCGATGGCTAACCCATAACAGTCCTAGCCCTGTCTCAGCAGGTGGAGGGGGGCTCTGAGAGATATAAGAAAGATCAGGAAACTTTTGTATTATTTTTTGCTTGTATTTAACCCCTTTTTTGGCACTAAATAGTCTAAGCCGTGCTAAACTAAAGGGAATAGTTTTAAGCAGATCATACCAAGGATCATTTGGCTATTTGATTTGCAATTTTACCACCCATTGAAGTATTTACATTTGAAGTCGGAAGTTTACATACACCTTAGCCAAGTACATTTAAACTCAGTTTTTCACATTTCCTGACATTTAATCCTAGTATAAATTCCCTGTCTTAGATCAGTTAGGATCTCCACTTTATTTTAAGAAAGTGATATGGCAGAATAATAGTAGAGAAAATGATTTATTTCAGCTTTTATTTCTTTCATCACATTCCCAGTAGGTCAGAAGTGTACATACACTCAATTAGTATTTGGTAGCATTGCCATTAAATTGTTTAACTTGGGTCAAACGTTTCTGGTAGCCTTCCACAACCTTCCCATAATAAGTCAGGTGAATTTTGTCCAATTCCTCCTGACAGAGCTGGTGTAACTGAGTCAGGTTTGTAGGCCTCCTTGCTCACACATGCTTTTTCAGTTCTGCCCACAAATGTTCTATGGGATTGAGGTCAGGGCTTTGTGATGGCCACTCGAATACCTTGACTTTGTTGTCCTTCAGTCATTTTGCCACAACTTTGGAAGTATGCTTGGGGTCATTGTCCATTTGGAAGACCCACTTGCGACCAAGCTTTATCTTCCTGACTGATGTCTTGAGCTGTTGCTTCAACATATCCTCGTAATTTCCCTTCCTCATGAAGCCATCTATTTTGTGAAGTGCACCAGTCCCTCCTGCAGCAAAGCACCTCCACAGCATGATGCTGCCACCCCCGTGCTTCACGGTTGGTGTTGGTGATGGTGTCCTTCGGATTGCAAGCCTCCCCCTTTTTCCTCCAAACATAACGATGGTCATTACGACCAAATAGTTATATTTTTGTTTCATTAGACCAAAGGACATTTCTCCAAAAAGTACAAACTTTGTCCCCATGTGCTGTTGCAAACCGTGATATGGCTTTTTTTATGGCGGTTTTGGAGCAGTGGCTTCTTCCTTGCTGAGCGGCCTTTCAGGTTATGTCAATATAGGACTAGTTTTACTGTGGATATAGATACTTTTGTACCTGTTTCCTCCAGCATCTTCACAAGGTCCTTTGATGTTGTTCTGGGATTTATTTGCACTTTTCGCACCAAAGTATATTCATCTCTAGGAGACTGAACACTTCTCCTTCCTGAGGGGTATGATGGCCGAGTGGTCACATGGTGTTTATACTTGTGTGCTATTGTTTGCACAGATTAACGTGGTACCTTCAGACGTTTGGAAATTGCTCCCAAGGATGAACTAGACTTGTGGAGGTCTACAATTATTTTTCTGAGGTCTTGGCTGTTTTCTTTTGACTTTGCCGTGATATCAAACAAAGAGGCACTGAGTTTGAAGGTAGGCCTTGAAATTCATCCACAGGTACACCTCCAATCGACTCAAATTTTGTCAATTAGCCTATCAGAAGTTTCTAAAGCCATGACATCAAGATCTGGAATTTCCCAAGCTGTTTAAAGGCACAGTCAACTTAGTGTATGTAAACTTCTGACCCACTGGAATTGTGATGTTGTGAAATATAAGTTAAATAATCTGTCTGTAAACAATTTTTGGAAAATTACTTGTGTCATGCACATAGTAGATGTCCTAACCGACTTGCCAAAACTATAGTTTGTTAACAAGAAATGTGTGGAGTGGTTGAAAAACAAGTTTTAATGACTCCAACTTAAGTGTATGTTAACTTCCCGACTTCAAATGTAAAAAATATAGTTAATATATGTCACGGTTTTCATATGGTGAAGGAGAGTCGGACCAAACTGCAGCGTGTATATTGCGATCCATGTTTAATCACACAACGTAAACACGAATAAACACAAACACTACAAAACAATAAACGAAAACAGCCTAGACTTGTGTCAACAAACACGGCACAAGGGCATAAAGACACTCAGGACAATCACCCACAATACAACCAAAGAATATGGCTGCCTAAATATGGTTCCCAATCAGAGACAACGATAAACACCTGCCTCTGATTGAGAACCACTTCAGACAGCCATAGACTCTCCTAGAACACCCTACTAAGCTACAATCCCACTAAACTACAATCCCACTAAGCTACACACCACATACAAAAACCCATGTCACACCCTGGCCTGACCAAATACATGAAGAAAAACACAAAATACTTCGACCAGGGCGTGACAATATACTTACCATAGTAACACATTGAATATCATTGAATAACAGATTCACTACATGGAACAGCAGATAGTCCCATCAAAATAAACTATAATAATCAAGTATTAGTTTTACATATATTTAACCCCTTGTTTTTGTCACTTAAAGGTCTCCATATACTGTAGACTTCCATTCATATTTTCAACTGTTACCGGGGGACAATCAGACGAGTCTTGTGAGGCCGGTGGGTGTCGTAGAGCAAAACAACTGACATGTGCGTATTTTTGAGAGTCTCATCTTTAGTGTGTAGCCAAAACTGTTTGGATGCTACAGAAGTTGGCAGGTACCGACTTCAGACGAGTTCCAAAACGCTTGTGGGGGGTCATGGAGCAAAACCGAGAACACCAATGTGTTCGGGGGAGTATCTCCTTTCCATAAATGGGTATTTTATAGGCCAAACCGTTCTTACACTACAGACAATTTTTTGAGAAGACCAATTTTCAGGATGTTTCATGGTCTGACTAGGGCTGTGGCAATCATGAAATTGTCAAGCAAATAACTGTCGGCCTCACGGTAATTGACCGTGAATTAATTCCACACACAGCCTTTGGAACATCTACATTTTAAAAAGTTGAATAAATCCATGTAAAATAGCCTACACCTTCACAATAAATCCATTATTTATTTTAGACACCGCTAAAGAAGCGTGATATGAAGAAAATGTAGTGTATTTCAGAAGAACGGAATAGCATGACGTGAATTGTCCTCGTGTGTGGTTCTGGATCTGACTATGTCAAATAGCTGTGGGCTACACTAGTTCATTTAGCACACACGATTTGCTTAGAATTATTGTATATTATTTCATAGTATGAAGAATAGAATTGAACACAGGTGAATAAAATAGAAAGTATATTTTCTCAAAACAATTTGTGGGAGTGAACACATGCGGCTAATCTGTGTTGAGCGGTTAACAACAAAATAGGTGCTCCTATATGCTTCATTTAGAGTTATTGATGTAACTTTAGTTTCTACAAACGATGGACTATATGTTTAGATTTTTTAATGCATTGTAAGGCTGCATGAAGCGACTCTAGTGATATTTTGAAAAAAGGCTTGAAAGGCACGAGCTCTGCTTGTTTTTTTGCGCAGACTGTACACACTTCTTCAGTCTCTCATTCCCAATTTGACAAGCACTTGAAAATGAAAATGCCTCAAATTTCACGAAGGCATGGCCTTTGTGTGGCCGTCATGCACCCTATAAAAATCCATGCGGTTTGCGGCCAGTGGCCTTTGTGCCCTTGGCCCGGAGTGCTGCTTTGTTCCTTTCTCCCTGAGTTCTGCACTCTCCGAACCACCTCTCACTCACAGACTGCAAGTGAAGACAGACACTTTGGGGACGCAACTGCGCGCGCGTCCTTAACCAAATCCAAGGTGAATATTGAGGATATTGGAAGAACTGTCCATATTTACTGTGGGATGCGGTCCAAAATTAATAAACCATTAGCATCAAAATAACTTTTTTACACAATGTGGCTGATGCATCATATCACTACGTTTAGCTTTACATGTTGATAAAGTATTAGACAATTTCTTCACGTTATTAGCGCAGCAATGTGCACGGCAGTAGGCTATAAGCGCAGTAGGCTATAAGCGCAGTAGGATATAAGCGCAGTAGGCTATAAGCGCAGTAGGCTATAAGCGTGAATGTTCCATTAACGGGAAAACACCATCATCAAAAGTGACAATTGTTTTATTATGCTAATTAGATTCCCACGGAGCGTGGACATTGACCTTAGGGGGCTAAGAAAGCGACCAAAACTACGATGGAGGCGGGGTCCAGCACCAGGTTGGACCGTCCTGGTTTCCAGGCACAATGTCAGTCTGCCTGGCACAAGCATCGCCCCACTTCCAGGGGCGAGGTGAGAGATGGTTCTGCCACCTTGCGGGGAAGGAGACAGCCCCCCTGCACCTAGCTCGGGGATAGGGGGTGGCACGGGATGGGGTCCTTTCTTGCCAGCCGGCTCAAACATCCTTGGTGACAAAAGTACCCCCAAGTGGCCAATCACGGAACCCAGAGAGGACCTTCAGGTAAATGTTTGCACCTAAAGCCATTGTTTCAACCCCATTGTTTTGGGGTTTCAAGAGTGTCATGTGCTTCTCAAGTTAGTTCAAAAAAGTCCCTCCAAAGCATTCAGACTCAAGGTTGTCAAGAGATGAGGAGATAAAAAAAGATAAAAAATGACCTATTTCTCATCATGGGGTATCATGCCCCCTCAGATGACCTTTACTGGGAGAATTGCTGCCTGCTCCGACCAATGGCACACATGCGCAATGACGCCCTGGTTAATGCGAACAGTAATGTCGAGGAACAGGCTACAATTTGTTGTACGACCCTCAACGTTTTCTCTGCTTCCTCACGTCGACTGTTCCCCTGGCCTCATGTCGACTGTTCCCCTAGCCTCACGTCGACTGTCCCCCTGGCCTCACGTCGACTGTCCCCCTGGCCTCACGTCGACTGTCCCCCTGGCCTCACGTCAACTGTTCCCCTGGCCTCACGTCGACTGTACCCCTAGCCTCACGTCGACTGTACCCCTGGCCTCACGTCGACTGTCCCCCTGGCCTCACGCTCACGTCGACTGTCCCCCTGGCCTCACGTCAACTGTTCCCCTGGCCTCACGTCGACTGTACCCCTAGCCTCACGTCGACTGTACCCCTAGCCTCACGTCGACTGTCCCCCTGGCCTCACGTCGACTGTCCCCCTGGCCTCACGTCGACTGTTCCGCTGGCCTCGCGTCGACTGTTCTGCTGGCCTCACGTCGACTGTTCCGCTGGCCTCACGTCGACTGTTCCCCTGGCCTCAGCACCAGTATTAAGGGAGGAAATATAATCCCTGCTCCAGAAACAGGCAATATGAGTGGTTCAGCCGGTATTTCCTCGTTTCAAAAAGGGACGTGGATTTCCGTCCTGTTCTAAAACTTGCGTGCCCTGAACAAACATCTCAGTTCATATATTCAGGCCCATGCGTAATGGCGATAGGTTCTCCACCATTGAACTAAAAGATACATACTTTCATGTGCCCATGTACCCGAGGATTGGGAAGTTTCTGAGATTCTACTATGGGGCAATAGCCTATAAGATTTTGTTAGTACTGTTTGACTTGTCCATCTCGCCTCGTGTCTTTTCAAAGGTGATGGACGCAGCTCTGGCACCCATGAGGGGCCAGAGGCTGTGGGTATTGGCCTATCTGGAGTCAAAGGAACCACACGATATTGTGCACATCCAGGTGTCCCATGTTCAGTCTCTTGGTTTTATTCTAACCAGAAAAAGAGCTGTCTAATCGCACGCATAAATCATTATTTTCTATCCGAGGAGAAGCTGTTAGGGTTCCAGCTCTATTGGCCCAATTTTGGTTGAGGCTCACAGTACATTTCTGCCAGATCATGCGCCTACAGGGGATAATGATTTCTATGGTCATTCCCATGGGACTATTGTTGTGAAGGCTGTACCACAGTGGCATACAGTATATTCGGAAAGTATTCAGACCACTTGACTTTTTCCACATTTCGTTAAGTTACACAGTCAATCTACACACAATACCCCATATTGACATCACAATAACCCATAATGACATCACAATACCCCATATTGACATCACAATACCCCATATTGACATCACAATAACCCATAATGACATAACAATACCCCATATTGACATCACAATACCCCATATTGACATCACAATACCCCATATTGACATCACAATAGCCCATATTGACATCACAATACACCATAATGACATCACAATACACCATAATGACATCACAAGAACCCATAATGACATCACAATAACCCATAATGACATCACAATACACCATAATGACATCACAATACACCATAATGACATCACAATACACCATAATGACATATCAAAAACAGGTTTTTAGACCTTTTTGAACGGTTATAAAAAAATACAAAACTGAAAAATGACATCTAAAAACGTATTCAGACCCTTTACTCAGTCTTTTGTTGAAGCACCTTTGGCAGCGATTACAACCTCGAGTCTTCTTCGGTATGACGGGTTCGATCCCCGGGACCACCCATACATAGAATGTATGCACACATGACTGTAAGTCGCTTTGGATAAAAGCGTCTGCTAAATGGCATATATTATTATTATTATTATTATGACGCTGTAAGCTTGGCACACCTGTATTTGGGGAGTTTCTCCAATTCTCCTCTGCAGATCGTCTCAAGCTTTGTCAGGTTGGGTATGGAGCGTCGATGCACAGCTATTTTCAGGTCTAGAGATGTTTGCGTCGATGCACAGCTATTTTCAGGTCAAGAGATGTTCGATCAGGTTCAAGTGCGAGCTCTGGCTGGGCCACTCAAGGACATTCAGAGACTTGTCCCGAAGCCACTCCTGCATTGTCCGGGTTGTGTCCTGCTTAGTGTTGTTGTCCTTTTGGAAGGTGGACCTTCTCTCCAGTCTGTGATCCTTATAACTCTGGAGCAGGTTTTCATCAAGGATCTCTCTATACTTTGCTCCATTCATCTTTCCCTCGATCCAGACTAGTCTCTAAATTCAATCTTGATCCCTGCCGCTGAAAAACATCCCCACAGCATGATGCTGCCACCACCATGCTTCACCATAGGGATGTTTCTAGGTGTTCTCCAGTCGTAACACATGGCATTCAGGCCAAAGACTTCCATCTTTGTTTCATCAGACCAGAGAATCTTGTTTCTCATGGTCTGAGAGTACTTTAAGTGCCTTTTGGAAAACTCCAAGCTAGCTGTCATGTGCCTTTTACTGAGGAGTGGCATCCATCTGGCCACTCTATCATAAAGACCGGATTGGTGGCGTGCTGCACAAATGGTTGTCCTTCTGGAAGATTCTCCCGTCTCCACAGAGGAATTCGGTGTGACAATCGGGTTCTTTGTCTCCTCCCTGACCATCGTTACCCATCGCAGAACAAGGGGAAACACTACTTCAAGGTCTCAGAGCAAGTGACGTAACCGATTGAAACGCTATTTAGCGCACACCGCTAACTAAGCTAGCCGTTTCACATCCGTTACATATATACAGGTGGTACCGGTACAGAGTCAATGTGCAGGGGCACCGGTTAGTTGGGCCAATAGCGGTAACATACATGTAGGTAGAGTTAAAAAGTTAAAGTGACTGTGCATAGATGGTAAACAGAGAGTAGCAGGAGCGTAAAAGATGGGTTGGCGGGGGAAGGGGGGGGGTCTATACACAATGCAAACAGTCCAGGTAGCCATTTGATTACCTGTTCAGGAGTCTTATGGCTTGAGGGTAAAAGCTGTTGAGAAGCATTTAGGTTCTAGACTTGGCGCTCTGTATCGCTTCACATGCATGCGGTAGCAGAGAGAACATTCTATGACTGGGGTGGCTGGGGTCGTTGACAATTTTTTGGGCCATCCTCTGACACCGCCTGGTGTAGAGGTCCTGGATGGCAGGCAGCTTAGCCCCAGTGATGTTTTGGGCCATAGGCACTACCCTCTGTAGTGCCTTGTGGTTGGAGGCTGAGCAATTGCCATACCAGGCAGTGATGCAACCAGTCAAGGATGCTCTCGACATTGCAGCTGTAGAAGATTTTGAGGATCTGAGGACCCATGCCAAATCTTTTCAGTTTCTTGAGGGGAATAGGTTTTGTCGTGCCCTCTTCACGACTGTCTTGGTGTGTTTGGACCATTCTCGTTTGTTGAGGATTTGGACACCAAGCAACTTGAAGCTCTCAACCTGCTCCACTACAGCCCCGCCGATGAGAATGGGGGAGTGCTCGGTCCTCCTTTTCCTGTAGTCCATAATCATCTCCTTTGCCTTGATTACGTTAAGAGATAGGCTGTTATTCTGGCACCACCCCGCCAGGTCCCTGTCCTCTTCCCTATAGGCTGTCTCGTCAATGTCGGTAATCAGGCCTACCACTGTTGTGTCGTCTGCAAACTTAATGATGGTGTTGGAGTTGTGCCTGGCCATGCAGTCGTGGGTGAACAGGGAGTACAGGAGGGGACTGAGCTCGCACCCCTGGGGGGCTTCAGTGTTGAGGATCAGCGTGACAGATATGTTGCTACCTACCCTCAGAACCTGGGGGCGGCCCTTCAGGAAGTCCAGGATCCAGTTGCCGAGGGAGGTGTTTAGTCCCAGGATCCTTAGCTTAGTTATGAGCTTGTGCTGAACGCTGAGCTGTAGTCAATGAATAGCATTCTCACGTAGGTGTTCCTTTTGTCCAGATGGGAAAGAACAGTGTGGAGTGCAATAGCGATTGCATCATCTGTGGATCAGTTTGAGCAGCATGCAAATTGGAGCGAGTCTAGGGTTTCTGGGATAATGGTGATAATGTGAGCCATTACCAGCCTTTCAAAGCACTTCATGCCTATGGACGTGAGTGTTACGGGTCCGTAGTCATTTAGGCAGGTTGCCTTTGTGTTCTTGGGCACAGGGATTATGGTGGTCTGCTTGAAACATGTTGGTATTACAGACTCAATCAGGGACATGTTGCCAGTTGGTCAGGACATGCCCGGAGCACACATCCTAGTAATCCATCTGGCCCCAAAGCCTTGTGTATGTTGACCTGTTTAAAGGTCTTACTCACATCAGCTACGGAGAGCGTGATCACACAGTCGTCTGGAACAGCTGATGCTCTCATGCATGCCTCAGTGTTGCTTGCCTCGAAGCAAGCATAGAAGTTATTTCGCTCGTCTGGTAGGCTCTTGTCACTGGTCAGCTCACGGCTGTGCTTCCCTTTGTAGTCTGTAATAGTTTGCAGGCTTGTAAGCAGGAATCAGGAGGATATAATTATCGTCTGATTTACCAAATAGAGGGCGAGGGAGAGCTTTGTACACCTCTCTGTGTGTGGAGTAAAGGTGATCTAGAATTTCTTTCCCTCTGGTTGCGCATGTAACATACTGATAGAAAATAGGTAAAACTGATTTAAGTTTCCCTGCATTAAAGTCCCCGGCCACTATGAGATCCGCCTCTGGGTGAGCGGTTTCCTGTTTGCTTATACAGCTGACTGAATACAGTCTTAGTGCATCTGTCTGTGGTGGTAAATAAACAGCCCCGAAAAAAATAGATGAAAACTCTCTTGGCAAATAGTGTGGTCTACTGCTCATCATCAGATACTCTACTTCAGGTGAGCAACATCTAGAGACTTCCTTAGATTTCATGCATCAGCTGTTGTTTACAAATATACACAGACCACCCCCCTTCGTCTTACCGGAGTGTGCTGTTCTATCTAGCCGGTGCTGCGTATATCCCGCCAGCTGAATGTTTTCCATGCTGTCATTCTGCCACGATTTGGTGAAAGATAAGACATAACAGTTTTTGATGTTCCGTTGGTAGGATATTCGTGATAATACCTCTTCTAATTTATTGTCCAACGATTGTACGTTGGCAAGTATAATTGATAGTAAGGACAAATTTCCCAATAGCCGTGGGCGGATCCTTACGAGGCACCCCGCCCTGTGTCCTCTATACCTGTGTCTCTTTCTCTTGCCAATGACGGGATTTCAGCCTTTTCCGGTGTCTGAAGTACATCCTGTGCGTCCTGCTTGATGAAGAAAAAATCTTTCTCTAATCCGAAGTGAGTGATCGCTGTCCTGATATCCAGAAGCTCTTTGTCTAATCTGAAGTGAGTGATCGCTGTCCTGATATCCAGAAGCTCTTTGTCTAATCCGAAGTGAGTGATCGCTGTCCTGATATCCAGAAGCTCTTTGTCTAATCCGAAGTGAGTGATCGCTGTCCTGATATCCAGAAGCTCTTTTTTGACGTAAGATATGGTGGCAGAAACATTAGTTACAAATAACGTAACCCCCCCTCACACATAATAGCACAATTGGTTAGGCGCCCGTAAAACAGCTGCCATTTCTTCCATCTCCATCTCACACCCTTCCTGTCACCCCAGGCGACTCGAATGTGACATTGCATCCAAATACAGCCTTCGCAGCAAAAATCATGGCCATGTCCTAAAGGTCCATAACTTTTGATCTATTTCCCTATTTGCCTCCTCATTTTGCTTCTGAAGGGCGATAGAGTTCACATGCCCTGTGTCCAATGCTAGCTTTACGCCCGTAAATTGAACAGAACGGGGATATCCGTTTATGTGAGTCGTTTTTTGGCTAATCCAGCTCACGGCAGGGCATTCTCTAAGCAGTGTCTCTCCCACTGGATTGTGGAAGCTATCTCCCTGGCATATAACAGCGAGGGGCAGGGGTTACCTAGCGGTGTAGCGCCCAGGGGTCTGGCAGCGTATTGGTCGTTGTTTAAAAGGTAGATTATAGAAGATATTTGGCGCTGCGGTGAGTTGGATGTCGCTTGGATGACACTGCTCCCAATGTAACCCACAGGGTGTTTACGGCTGAGACAGGGGAACGTCACTAGGCAGCATACCGTGTGCTCAATACCCAGAATACCGTATCTGGCCTGGTCAGGTCTGGGTGGTCTGCCATGGACCGTTTCATTTAGTATCCATGGGGGGCAGCTTGGGGCGTGATTATATTTCTCCAGAGTATGTTGTACCGATGTTTCCCTCGTTCAGGGAACAGTATTTAGTGTCATAATGTATTGTTTTTAGTTGTCTATAAATAGTGCTTCAGACTGGCCTCACTAGCAGGACTAAGTGCTGATCTAAGGAAAGTCTCTTTCTTATTAAATAGTATTAGGATTATTATTATTATTATTATTATTATTATTATTATTATTATTATTATTATTATTATTATTATCATCTTCCCACCAATCACAATCTATTGTACAGTATACTTACAAAGATAAGTAAGCCAGATATTATAATCCTACTACACCTATATTGTAATAATATGTTGGCTTTGAACCTGGGTGGTTTAAACACTTAAAGACTATATTAGATCTCTGAGCCAAAGCCTCTTGCATAGTGGAACCAGGCAGTCACACTGCTGAACACGCTGCTGTCAGAAGGACTTGAAGATATGTGAGGACAGAGGATGCCAACGCCCTGCCGCTAAACTGTAGCAATTAAAGATAGCGTTTAGAAAAGGAATATAACACTGCTTATGGGTAAGACATTCCTTGGCATCATTCTTAAAGTAAACAGTCATTTGTCACCAGCATTCGAATGAACAATGTTTTCACAACTCTAAACTATGCCAGCAATATTGGCAGTGTTAATGTAGCTGCCAGCACAGAATTTCATTGTTCAACATTTTAAATGTGTCGCTTTAAAATGAGCTGAGCTTGTTTTTTGTTTGCAGACAGACAGAATGTTGATGAGTTACCGAAGTGTTCTGAAAAGACCAGGGACTGAATGGTGATGAGTTACCGTAGTGTTCTGAAAAGACCAGGGACTGAATGGTGATGAGTTACCGTAGTGTTCTGAAAAGACCAGGGACTGAATGGTGATGAGTTACCGTAGTGTTCTGAAAAGACCAGGGACGGAATGATGATGAGTTACCGTAGTGTTCTGAAAAGACCAGGGACTGAATGGTGATGAGTTACCGTAGTGTTCTGAAAAGACCAGGGACTGAATGGTGATGAGTTACCGTAGTGTTCTGAAAAGACCAGGGACAGAATGTTGATGAGTTACTGTAGTGTTCTGAAAAGACCAGTGACTGAATGGTGATGAGTTACTGTAGTTTTCTGAAAAGACCAGGGACGGAATGGTGATGAATTACCGTAGTGTTCTGAAAAGACCAGGGACGCAATGTTGATGAGTTACAATAGTGTTCTGAAAAGACCAGGGACTGAATGGTGATGAGTTACCGTAGTGTTCTGAAAAGACCAGGGACTGAATGGTGATGAGTTACCGTAGTGTTCTGAAAAGACCAGGGACTGAATGTTGATGAGTTACCATAGTGTTCTGAAAAGACCAGGGACAGAATGTTGATGAGTTACCGTAGTGTTCTGAAAAGACCAGGGACTGAATGTTGATGAGTTACCGTAGTGTTCTGAAAAGACCAGGGACTGAATGTTGATGAGTTACCATAGTGTTCTGAAAAGACCAGGGACGGAATGTTGATGAGTTACCGTAGTGTTTTAAAAACGTCCAGAGACAGAAAGTTAATTAGACAGCCTTAAATCAAACTCTGTCTGAATCTTACCTTAAGATATAACACCGTTTTCTTGAGATATGGGTGCATTATGGAATGTATAACTCAATGCCGATCCTCCCTTCGGTATCAATGTATGATTTGCACAAAGGTTTGAGGAATGCACGTGTGTATTTCAAGTTCAGATTTAGTCCACTTCACAAACAAGCAAGACAGGAGTCAACAGTGGCAGAGATTAAAGACCATCTCTCGTCGACAGACCCCTCCTAGTTTATCAGACACAGCCAGGCTACAACATACACGGAGTGTTCAAAACATAAAGAACACCTGCTCTTTCCATGACATACACTGACCAGGTGAATCCAGGTGAAAGTTATGATCCCTTATTGATGCCACTTGTTAAATCCACTTCAATCAGTGTAGATGAAGGGGAGGAGTCAGGTCAAATAAATATGTTGAGCCAATTCAGAGGATGAATGGGTAAGACAAAATATTTAAGTGCCTTTGAATGGGGTAGCGTAGTACGTGCGAAGCGCACCAGTTTGGGTGGGTCAAAAACTTCAACATTGCGGGGTTTTGCACATTCAGTTTCCTGTGTGTACCAACAATGGTCCACCACCCAAAGGACATCCAGCCAACTTGACACAACTGTGGGAAGCAATTGAGTCAACATGGCAGTGGGAGAGGGTACCTCTCTCTAATTGGTGTTGTTACTGATGAGTAATGAACATACTGTTTTAAGAATGTGGCCAAATATTTACATCCATTTTTATAGTAATTTTACAATTCCAATGATCAAGTGGTTTGAAGACGTATGCTGCAACTGCAGTTCTGAAATCTGTAAGTCGCTCTGGATAAGAGCGTCTGCTAAATGACTTAAATGTAAATGTAATGGACCAGCATCCCTGTGAAACGCTATCAACAGCTTGTAGAGTCCATGCCCCGACGAATTGAGGGCAAAGCTCAATATTAGGAAGGTGTTAGTAATAGAAGAGATTGGAGTAACTTTGGAATTTACAACACTTCCACTCTTACATATCAAGGCACAAGGCGAGACACAAACGTAGACACAGGAGGCAGATGGTTGGAGTCTTACAATGTTTATTAATCCAAAGGGGTAGGTAAGAGAATGGTCGTGGACAGCCAAAAAGGTCAAAACCAGTTCAGAGTCCAGGAGGTACAGAGTGGCAGACAGGCTCGTGGTCAATGCAGGCAGAATGGTCAGGCAGGCAGGTACAAAGTCCAGAAACAGGCAAGGATTAAAAACCGGGAGGACTAGAATAAGGAGAATCCAAAAAGCAGGAGAACGGGAAACCCCTGGTTGACTTGGAAACAAGAGAGGAACAAAAGACGAACTGGCACAGAGAGACAGGAAACACAGGGATAAATACACTGGGGAAGATCAGCGACACCTGGAGGGGGTGGAGACAAACAAGGACAGGTGAAACAGATCAGGGCGTGACATTACAGGGTTCTGGTTCTATGTTTTTGGTTCTAGATTGTGAGTGTCATGTCAGTCAGGGAGAGTAAAATCACCTGAATGACCCTTCATCATCACTGTGAACAGGATAATTACACGTAATCAACTAATGGCTAAATCACAATTAAAAGCCACTGTCATTTTTATCAAAACCTCTACTTATCCACTTCAAATAACCAGTCTTCATGAGATTTTCATAGCCTCTGAATTCTTATACATTATGTATATTAGCACGAAGGTAAGTAGACATCATTAGCATAGTCTTTGTATAAGATTGAAGAGAAGAAATGTGTAAAAAACACAGTGGAATTTGTATTTTTGAACCTCACAATGATCCTTTTGATTCTTCAGAGCCAGTCACTGTCTCAGTATTCTGTTTGTAGTGAGAGGATCTAGAGCGTTACGGCAGGATAACGTGTACGTTAATAATCGGGAAGCAAGTACAGGGAGTGAATTTAATGAAGAAACGAGCATGGACCAAAACAAGAAACACGAGTAGCGTACAGACATGAAAAATATCAACAGAAACAACAACACCTGAGGAAAGAACCAAAGGGGGTGACAGATATCTGGGAGGTAATCAGGAAGGTGATGGAGTCCAGGTGAGTCTCACGAGGCGCAGGTGCGTGTAACAATGTTGACAGATGTGTGTAATAATGAGTAAACTGTTGACAACAAGCGCCAGAGAGGAGGAGCTGGAGAAGACGTGACAGGCGTCTTAAGGCCTGTTTCAATTATCCTCTATATGGCTGGCCAGCCCCAGGTTAAGGTTAGGGCTAGTGTTAAGGCTAGGGTTAGGGAAAGGGTTATGTTTAGGGTTAGGATAACGGTTAAGGTTAGGGTTAAGGTTAAGGCTAGGGTTAGGGAAAGGGTTATGTTTAGGGTTCGGATAACGGTTAAGGTTAAGGCTAGGGTTAGGGAAAGGGTTATGTTTAGGGTTCGGATAACGGTTAAGGTTAGGGCTAGGGTTAGGGAAAGGGTTATGTTTAGGGTTAGGATAACGGTTAAGGTTAGGAAAAGGGTTAGGGAAAGGGTTATGTTTAGGGTTTGGATAACGGTTAAGGTTAAGGCTAGGGTTAGGGAAAGGGTTATGTTTAGGGTTCGGATAACGGTTAAGGTTAAGGCTAGGGTTAGGGAAAGGGTTAGGGAAAGGGTTACGTTTAGGGTTCGGATAACGGTTAAGGTTAAGGCTAGGGTTAGGGAAAGGGTTACGTTTAGGGTTCGGATAACGGTTAAGGTTAGGGCTAGGGTTAGGGTTAAGGCTAGGGTTAGGGAAAGGGTTATGTTTAGGGTTCGGATAACGGTTAAGGTTAGGGCTAGGGTTAGGGTTAAGGCTAGGGTTATGGAAAGGGTTATGTTTAGGGTTCGGATAACGGTTAAGGTTAAGGCTAGGGTTAGGGTTAAGGCTAGGGTTATGTTTAGGGTTTGGATAACGGTTAAGGTTAAGACTAGGGTTAGGGAAAGGGTTAGGGAAAGGGTTATGTTTAGGGTTTGGATAACGGTTAGGGCTAGGGTTACGTTTAGGGTTTGGATAATGGTTAAGGTTAGGGCTAGGGTTACGTTTAGGGTTTGGATAACGGTTAAGGTTAAGGCTAGGGTTAGGGCTAGGGTTGGTAGAGAGTTGAAATGTTACTGATAGTCTGGGTTAAGGTTAGGGCTAGGGCTAGTAGAGAGTTGAAATGTTACTGATAGTCTGGGTTAAGGTTAGGGCTAGGGTTAGGGTTGGTAGAGAGTTGAAATGTTACTGATAGTCTGGGTTAAGGTTAGGGCTAGGGTTAGGGTTGGTAGAGAGTTGAAATGTTACTGATAGTCTGGGTTAAGGTTAGGGCTAGGGTTAGTGTTGGAGGAGAGTTGAAATGTTACTGATAGTCTGGGTTAAGGTTAGGGCTAGGGTTAGGGTTGGTAGAGAGTTGAAAGGTTACTGATAGTCTGGGTTAAGGCTAGGGCTAGGGTTAGGGTTGGTAGAGAGTTGAAATGTTACTGATAGTCTGGGTTAAGGTTAGGGCTAGGGTTAGGGTTGGTAGAGAGTTGAAATGTTACTGATAGTCTGTCGATCATCTACAGAGGGACTATCCAAATAAAGTGTTTCCCAGGCAGGTAGTAAATCCCTGGTGAAAGACATGGAGCAAAGGATACACGTCCCTGGCCGGGGCCTAGCTCACCGAGGTGCTCACCGAGGTGCTCACCGAGGTGCTCACCGAGGTGCTCACCGAGGTGCTCGAGAGGTGGATCAGGACTCCTCAGGCTCTGCTAGGGGGTTGCAGTAGTGCTACATGTGTTAGACACGGAGGTGAACCCTCAACTCTCAGATGGCAGTCAGTGAAGACCAGACAATCATTTATTAATATAAATCAGGAAGCATACTTATTTATCCCCAAAATACTTGCAACATATGCTCTTCTATATGGTTCTCCTCCTAAGTAGAATATCAAAACATAGCGTTTCTCTGCACTATACAAGAGAAAAAAGCAATGCAAAACCAGCTTCAGACACACTGTTATGGGCATGGTGTGAATTACAGGTAGCCATTGGGGGGGGCTCAGGTCCCCTGAATGAGATGTTAGTTCCCATAAATGCAACAAAATTCAACTTTAGGGAGTCTCTAAATAATCGTAATTTAACCATGCTCCCATTTGTTTAAAATGCAGTGGTGAATATGTTTTACAGTGGTAAATGTGAAAATAAAATCTTCTACTGAAACCAACAACCCCACGTCGCTGTCATGGTTTAAACTCTATATTTCTCTGCCACTCCGCTGTCCATCCAGTAATGCTGAAACTTCAGCTCCATAGAAGTTCCTTTGTACTTCCTCATTTTCACCATTTGTTTGCCATGCGTCCTTGATTATTTAAAAAAATGCCTTTATAATAAATTCATTAGATTTATCCCATGATTTATCATTGTTTGCTTAAGTCAGTCAGCTGTTTAGTGTTATGCAGGTGAAGGAGGACCCAAACGCGACTTAACAGAAACAGAGTTTATTAATGTTCAAAACCGAATAACTGAAATCCTCTAGATTAGTAGAGGGGAAAACAACTGGAGAAGCGGCCACAGACTGCAGGTCGCTTTTCGGGTAGGCGCAGGCCGTAGTCAACTGAGACACCTGCTCACACGCAGCGTCTGAAGAAGGCACAAAACACGACAGGACAGGGTGATACACAATCACGGCAAAAAACACGACAGGACAGGGCGAAACGCAATCACAGCATGGTGAATACAATATAAGGAACTGACGGCACAGGAACGGAACACAAAGGAATAAATAGGGACTCTAATCAGGGGAAAGGATCGGGAACAGGTGTGGGAAGACTAAATGATGATTAGGGGAATAGGAACAGCTGGGAGCAGGAACGGAACGATAGAGAGAAGAGAGAGCGAGAGAGTGAGAGAGGGAGGGGAAGAGAGAGGGCTAGAAGGAGGGAAAGAACCAAATAAGACCAGCAGAGGGAAACGAATAGAATGGGAAGCACAGGGACAAGACAAGATAATAAATGACAAACATGACAGTACCCCCCCACTCACCGAGCGCCTCCTGGCGCTCTCGAGGAGGAACACTGGCGGCAACGGAGGAAATCATAGATCAAACGGTCCAGCACGTCCCGAGAAAGAACCCAACTCCTCTCCTCAGGACCGTAACGAAAAACGATAAAAAAGGGAAACTAGGGTACAACTCCGCAATAGAGGCACAGGCGGTTGGTGATCCTCTGTTCCCTCTCCTTATTCGAGATGCGAATCCCTCCCAGCTGCATGGGCTCAGTCTCAAAGCCAGAGGGAGATGGTTGCGATGCGGAGCAGGGAAACACCGTTGATGCGAGCTCTCTTCCACGAGCCCGGTGACGAAGATCTACCCGTCGTTCTATGCGGATGGCGAGAGCAATCAAGGAGTCCACATCTGAAGGAACCTCCCGGGAGAGAATCTCATCCTTAACCACTGCGTGGAGTCCCTCCAGAAAACGAGCGAGCAGCGCCGGCTCGTTCCACTCACTAGAGGCAGCAAGAGTGCGAAACTCAATGGAATAATCCGTTATGGACCGTTCACCTTGGCATAAGGAAGCCAGGGCCCTAGAAGCCTCCTCACCAAAAACTGAACGGTCAAAAACCCGAATCATCTCCTCCTTAAAGTTCTGGAATCTGTTAGAGCAATCAGCCCTTGCCTCCCAGATAGCTGTGCCCCATTCTCGAGCCCGGCCAGTAAGGAGTGAAATGACGAAAGCAACCCGAGCTCTCTCTCTAGAGTATGTGTGGGGTTGGAGAGAGAACACAATCTCACACTGCGTGAGAAAGGAGCGGCACTCAGTGGGCTGCCCGGAGTAGCAAGGTGGGTTATTAACCCTGGGTTCAGGAGGCTCGGCAGGCCAGGGAGTAACAGGTGGCACGAGACGTAGACTCTGGAACTGTCCAGAGAGGTCGGAAACCTGAGCGGCCAGGTTCTCCACGGCATGACGAGCAGCAGACAATTCCTGCTCGTGTCTGCCGAGCATGGCTCCTTGGATCTTGTAACGAGCGTCTGAAGTCGCTGGGTCCATTCTTTGATCGGTTCCTTCTGTTATGCAGGTGAAGGAGGACCCAAACGCGACTTAACAGAAACAGAGTTTATTAATGTTCAAAACCGAATAACTGAAATCCTCTAGATTAGTAGAGGGAAAACAACTGGAGAAGCGGCCACAGACTGCAGGTCGCTAGGCGCAGGCCGTAGTCAACTGAGACACCTGCTCACACGCAGCGTCTGAAGAAGGCACAAAACACGACAGGACAGGGTGATACACAATCACGGCAAAAAACACGACAGGACAGGGCGAAACGCAATCACAGCATGGTGAATACAATATAAGGAACTGACGGCACAGGAACGGAACACAAAGGAATAAATAGGGACTCTAATCAGGGGAAAGGATCGGGAACAGGTGTGGGAAGACTAAATGATGATTAGGGGAATAGGAACAGCTGGGAGCAGGAACGGAACGATAGAGAGAAGAGAGAGCGAGAGAGTGAGAGAGGGAGGGGAAGAGAGAGGGCTAGAAGGAGGGAAAGAACCAAATAAGACCAGCAGAGGGAAACGAATAGAATGGGAAGCACAGGGACAAGACAAGATAATAAATGACAAACATGACATTTAGAGCGCTCATTGAGTTGTTTTTCAGGTGCACAGTGGGTAATGGTGCTCTCCATGACCAGAAGTAGTAGAACCATTTATAGCGCTTCATTAATTTCTATCAATATATGTTTTCTTTCTTGTATCAGTTGGTGATGGTCAGAAAATATCACTAGACAACTAGCTTCCAGCTAGACACCAATGCACATCCAATCCATTCAACAAGTACACGTTAATGACAGTAGGACTATAGTTCACTCTTTCTGTTAGAAGCTTTCGATTTTTACAATGGCATAAGCCTATAATACACTGAACAAAAATACAACTTGTAAAGTGCTGAGTTGAAATAAAATAACTCAGAAATGTTCCATACACACAAAAGCTTTTTCTCTCAAATTGTGTGCACAAACTTGTTTAAATTCCTGTTAAAGAGCGTTTTATCGGCCTGACTCCCAAGTGGGTGGACCTATGCCCTTCCAGGCCCACCCATAGCTGAGCCCCTGCCCAGTCATGTGAAATCCATAGATTAGGGCCTAATGAATATATTTAAATTGACAGTTTTACTGATATGAACTTTAACTCAGCAAAATCTTTAAAATGGTTGCAAGTCGCGTATATATTTGTATATTTTTTTGTGCCCTTGAGAACTGTTTTCACTGCAAAACCTAATGAAATGTTACCTAGGCCTGTTTTCACTGCAAAACCTAATGAAATGTTACCTAGGCCTGTTTTCACTGCAAAACCTAATGAAATGTTACCTAGGCCTGTTTACACTGCAAAACCTAATGAAATGTTACCTAGGCCTGTTTACACTGCAAAACCTAATGAAATGTTACCTAGGCCTGTTTACACTGCAAAACCTAATGAAATGTTACCTAGGCCTGTTTACACTTGGGCTACAGTGCATTTTCCAAAACCTCCAAGATCCAAATGGGTTGAAGTTCAATGTTTTAATTCAAAATGTGAAATGCTTAATAATGACAAATAACACTGTCATAAATGTCATTAATGTAAGGAAAGATAGTGTTGTATGTTTTTATTTATTTTTATTTTTATTTCACCTTTATTTAACCAGGTAGGCTAGTTGAGAACAAGTTCTCATTTGCAACTGTGACCTGGCCAAGATAAAAGCATAGCAGTGTGAACAGACAACACAGAGTTACACATGGAATAAACAATTAACAAGTCAGTAACACAGTAGAAAAAAAAATGGGCAGTCTATATACAATGTGTGCAAAAGGCATGAGGACGTAGGCAAAATACAGTTTTGCAGATTAACACTGGAGTGATAAATGATCAGGTCATGTACAGGTAGAGATATTGGTGTGCAAAAGAGCAGAAAAATAAATAAATAAAAACAGTATAAAAAAGTATGGGAATGAGGTAGGTGAAAATGGGTGGGCTATTTTCCTGACTATTACAGCTGCAGCGAAAGCTGCTCGGATAACTGATGTTTGAAGTTGGTGAGGGAGATAAAAGTCTCCAACTTCAGTGATTTTTGCAATTGTTCCAGTCACAGGCAGCAGAACTGGAACCGGCCAAATGATGTGTTGGCTTTAGGGATGATCAGTGAGATACACCTGCTGGAGCGCGTGCTGGATGGGTGTTGCCATCACCAGTGAACTGAGGTAAAGCTTTACCTAGCATGGAAGATGACCTGGAGCCAGTGGGTCTGGCGACCCAGCCGACTAGAGCATACAAGTCGCAGTGGTGGGTGGTATAAGGTGCTTTAGTGACAAAACGGATGGCACTGTGATAGACTGCATCCAGTTTGCTGAGTAGAGTGTTGGAAGCCATTTTGTAGATGACATCGCCGAAGTCGAGGATCGGTAGGATAGTCAGTTTAACTAGGGTTTACGTGAGTGAAGGAGGCTTTGTTGCGGAAAGAAAGCCTCTTGATTTGATTTTCGATTGGAGATGTTTGATGTGGGTCTGGAAGGAGAGTTTGCAGTCTAGCCAGACACCTAGGTACTTATAGATGTCCACATATTCAAGGTCGGAACCATCCAGGGTGGTGATGCTATCGGGCATGCGGGTGCAGGCAGCGACGGTTGAAAAGCATGCATTTGGTTTTACTCGCATTTAAGAGCAGTTGGAGGCCACAAGGAGTGCTGTATGGCATTGAAATAGCACAGTGTCCAATGACGGGCCGAATGGTGTACTGCGTAGAGGTGGATCAGGCCTGAGCAACATCATTGATATACACAGAGAAAAGAGTCGGCCCGAGAATTGAACCCTGTGGCACCCCCATAGAGACTGCCAGAGGACCGGACAGCATGCCCTCCGATTTGACACACTGAACTCTGTCTGCAAAGTAATTTAGGCAAGGCAGTCATCCGAAAACCGAGGCTGTAGAGTCTGCCGATAAGAATATGGTGATTGACAGAGTCGAAAGCCTTGGCGAGGTCGATGAAGACGGCTGCACAGTACTGTCTTTTATCGATGGCGGTTATGATATACCTTGAGTGTGGCTGAGGTGCACCCATGACCGGCTGGAAACCAGATTTACATTCGAGATGGTCAGTGACCTGTTTGTTGACTTGGCTTTCGAAGACCTTAGATAGGCAGGGCAGGATGGATATAGGTCTGTAACAGTTTGGGTCCAGGGTGTCTCCCCCTTTGAAGAGGGGGATGACTGCGGCAGCTTTCCAATCCTTGGGGATCTCAGACGATATGAAAGAGAGGTTGAACAGGCTGGTAATAGGGGTTGCCAATGGCGGCAGATAGTTTCAGAAATAGCGGGTCCAGATTGTCAAGCCCAGCTGATTTGTGGGTCCAGGTTTTGCAGCTCTTTCAGAACATCTGCTATCTGGATTTGGGTAAAGGAGAACCTGGAAGGCTTGGGTGAGGAGCTCGGGGGCGGAGCTGTTGGCCGAGGTTGGAGTAGCCAGGCGGAAGGCATGGCCAGCCGTTGAAAGTGTTTATTGAAGTTTTCGATAATCATGGATTTATCAACCGTGTTTCCTAGCCTCAGAGTAGTGGGCAGCTGGGAGGAGGTGCTCTTGTTCTCCATGGACTTCACAGTGTCCCAGAACTTTTTGGAGTTGGAGCTACAGGATGCAAACTTCTGCCTGAAGAAGCTGGCCTTAGCTTTCCTGACTGACTGTTGGTTCCTGACTTCCCTGAACAGTTGCATATCACGGGGGCTATTCGATTCTATTGCAGTCCGCCACAGGATGTTTTTGTGCTGGTCGAGGGCAGTCAGGTCTGGAGTGAACCAAGGGCTGTACCTGTTCTTCACATGATTTGTGAAGACGCCAGTCATTAATTCACGGCTCATGGTGTAAACATGTTTTGATTCAGCTCATGTATTATATTGAATGTAAGCTACCTGTTCTGCGTAAGTTGATGTGTTTAAAATAGCCTTGGCTGAGAGGGTAAACTACTGGCAGTAGTGTAGGTGTAGTGGAGGGTAAAACCATCTTTAAAGCTTTTTTTACCACGACCTGCAACCACTCATTTTTTTATAACATCACTGGCTACCAGCTATATCAAGTTCATTGTAATACACATTGTATCCTAATCTAGTAAAATCACCATGTGTGTTAGGGTGACCATTCTGTTTTTCCAGGGACAGTTTCAGTCCTATTTCAGGTGTCCCGATTTTTCAGCCAACAAAGAAATGTTGGCAAGACACATCAATTAATGTTGGGCTATTCGATGACAATCGCTGAATGTCATTAGACACACTTTTTTGGTGTTTTGTAATAGATTTCTATTCATCACATGGCATGAGTATACATGCAGTTTGGATGCTGCGATTCTTTCGGAGTGGATGAACACTTTTTGAAGATATTTGTTTGACAATCAGATGAAAATATCATAAATGGTTGTGTTCATGCCACAACAAAAGGAAATACCTTATTACCGTTTAAATAACGTCTTTATTAGGCCAATGAAAATAAGTTGCATTCAATAAAGACCCCCCCTGAATGTCATGGTGTAATTCACACTCTGGTTATGGGTGAAATCTGTCAGTGTCCTCTGCCTCCTCCACTGTCTGCAGTGCTGTCTGTTTTTACAAGATAAGAGCTCCTGTATCTGTCTTCCGAGTGCTTCTCAGACATTCGCTAGCTACTATCTCACTCAGGGAAGGATTGTTTACCCTCATGCCAATATTAATGTTCCATTTGACATTGCACAATTTTATGATGCGATTATTTGCATCCACAAGAATAATATCTCGCCGTACACACCTCTGTAGCTGTCCACACCTCTGTAGTTGTCCACACCTCTGTAGCTGTCCACACTTCTGTAGCTGTCCACACCTTTGTAGCTGTCCACACCTCTGTAGCTGAGTGACATTGACATGATGAAATGTGTCAGAACACCCTCAAAATGAAGTTAAGCTCCTGGTGAAATTACCGATAATAACAAAAAAATGATCTTGTTAGTGAGATCCTCAGTGTTTATCAGATACATTTTGTCTGCATTTAACTTCAGAAAAAATACAACAAAGAGTTTCATATCTTCTTGTGGAATTCCTCTGTCTGTTGCTGTCTAGCTATGAAACTAAAGGGCTGTGGGAATCAAGCTTTATCTTGAATGTTTCTTTTTGTTAAATTTAACTTGGCAAGTCCGTTAATTCTTATTTTCAATGACCACCTACCCGGGAGCTGTAGGTTAACTGGTCTAGGAACAGTGGGTTAACTGGTCTAGGAACGGTGGGTTAACTGGCCTCGGAACAGTGGGTTAACTGGTCTAGGAACAGTGGGTTAACTGGTCTAGGAACAGTGGGTTAACTGGCCTAAGAACAGTGGGTTAACTGGTCTAGGAACAGTGGGTTAACTGGTCTAGAAACAGTGGGTTAACTGGTCTAGGAACAGTGGGTTAACTGGTCTAGGAACAGTGGGTTAACTGGCCTAGGAACAGTGGGTTAACTGGCCTAGGAACAGTGGGTTAACTGGTCTAGGAACAGTGGGTTAACTGGCCTAGGAACAGTGGGTTAACTGGTCTAGGAACAGTGGGTTAACTGGTCTAGGAACAGTGGGTTAACTGGTCTAGGAACAGTGGGTTAACTGGTCTAGGAACAGTGGGTTAACTGGTCTAGGAACAGTGGGTTAACTGGTCTAGGAACAGTGGGTTAACTGGTCTAGGAACAGTGGGTTAACTGGTCTAGGAACAGTGGGTTAACTGGCCTAGGAACAGTGGGTTAACTCGTCTAGGAACAGTGGGTTAACTGGTCTAGGAACAGTGGGATAACTGGTCTAGGAACAGTGGGATAACTGGTCTAGGAACAGTGGGTTAACTGGTCTAGGAACAGTGGGTTAACTGGTCTAGGAACAGTGGGTTAACTGCCTTGTTCAGGGGCAGAACAACAGATACTTTTTTACCTTGTCAATTCATGGATTTGATCCAGCAACATTTCAGTTACTGGCCCTATGCTCTAACCACTAGGCTACCTAGTAATGACTTCTCTTTCCATCTGCTACTGTAGAATACATCATTATGGGTCAATGTCATTCTTATACTGCTCCAGCCCTTGGTTGAACTGCACCCCTGCACTTCTCTAACCTTACTCAACGGTCGATGTCTTACTTTATCTGACACCGGCATGCCATATGTTCTTTTGACTTTCCCTAAAAGCAACTTACTCCAAGCATGCGTCAACATCTTGCAGTACAACCAAAAAAATATTATAAACTGTGTGCTTTGAGCCCTGAATGCTGATTGGCTTGCACCCGTGGTATATCAGACCTTATACCACGGGTTTGACAAAACACTTATTTCTTAGTGCTCGAATTACATTAGTAACCAGTTTATAATAGCAATAAGGCACCTCAAGGGTTTGTGATATATGGACAATATACCACGGCTAAGGGCCTAAGATGTGTTGTGCCTGAGAACAGCCCTTAGCCGTGGTATACTGGCCATATACCACACTTCCTCGGGCCTTATTGCTTAATTAACCCATTCTCAGCCAGTATGTTCTCCTCTCTGACCTACACCCAGACTGCACGCCGGGTCCATGTCTTAAGACTAACATAAACAGATCTATTTGTCATCCAATGCCAATGACCGAGGGAATGTCGTCACCTGACTGCTCATCCCGACTGTCTGTTTTATAGCCTCTGGTTGTAGTGTGTACAAATTGAAGTGGCTTTGTCCTCTCATTTTATATTTTGATAGTTTATCATATTTTATACAATTTTTTGTGTCGATGTTCAAATTGATAAATTACATTTTTATTATGAATATGATTTTTTGGGAGGGGAAGTATTTAGTTTACTTTGCTACTTTGTTACGGTAAACATTAGTTTTGACCACGTTGAATCAGATGTGAGTTTTTGGAATCACATTTTTTTTAAATAATTTTATAGAATAATTTAAATGTTCATCTTATTTTGGGAGATTTGGAACTACTTCAGCGAATGGACTGTGTGCTTTAGACCACTGCTTATAATCTAACAACAAAAACATCAAGTTGTCCTCCATTTTGTTAAAACCAGTCCATTTAAGTTGACACAACATTTGGTGAAGTGGTGTCAGATCTATATAATGGTCCTTGGTTTTTCAGATTTTTGAAGAGCAATTTTTTTTTAAATTGAATGAATGATTGATTTCATTAAAAAACAAAAAAAACTGCATGGCTAAGAAGGTGCAGTTCAGGGTTTGTCAGACTGTCAGTGTTAGTAGAGTTCTGTGATTCTCTGTAGATGGGCATGTGTGCATAAGCTCACTGGTTGTATGTCCCCATCCCTTCCTTACAGCCAAAAGCTCTAACGCCGCCCGACTTCCTCGTACTGCCTTTACATGGACATGGCAACTGACTTACACTATCACCCTCATCATCCTCATCTCCTCTGTAGTATGTTCATAGGCCCCTCCCCCTTGGACAGTCTTCCATCCATTCTAAATTAAGGAACAAATACAAACTAATAAAAAACTTCAACTGAACAGAAAGTACATATTTATTGAGAAGTCAATGCGAAAACGTACAGATGTACAGTTTTCTTTTGAAAAAAAGAAAAAAATAGTATTTATGTTGCCATTTATTTTTCATGTTATATGGTGTGGATGTAAGTGTTGTTCCCTCGCTGCACCATCACATCTAAAGAAAAAAATACACAAGATGTCCAATTGCTGAATTATTTTTGATCAAAACTATACTGAGCCAAGAACATTCTCACACAACCTTCTTTTGTAAACTCTTTTTTTTTCATGCCAAAATCATGCGGTGATTGTTGATGTAAGTTGACAAAGACTATGTGGTTTCTTCCTTGAATAATGTTTTAGTGGGCTGTTATGATGTTTAAAACAGAGTTGTTTTTTTAACGTTTGCTTTGTACAACATGTAGCTAATCTTAATGTATTAGATCCAACTGTTCTCTTAGTTTTGTATGTTTGATTTAAATTCTTTATTTTTAATCATTTGAAATTTGCATCTGTTTGTAATGCTTAGTGATAAGCCTTGGTAGTGTACCGTATACACACACCTTGATGGCAGTGGGATTTGGTAGCTGCAATGACAACCTGAATGTTCATCATTTCCCTTTTGAGAAACAGACCATACCTACACTCGCCTTTTAACACTACACCAAACTCAGCATGTGATTGGATACCACTTAGAAAACAATGGGGATTTGTTACTTCATACAGTATGTTGGCCTCCACATACACACACACTCAAACACACACACACATAAATGCACATTATGTATCGTCATTCTCCTCTAAAATGAACCAAGTGCTGACAACGTGTGGATTTGCAAGTCTAATTTCAACCTGTTGGTTCCCAGTGCAGCTCTAATCACTACAAAAGCTCTTCATTGTTTTCTTAGGTTTTTAATGAAATACTTTGTTTGAAGCTGGAAAACAATGTTGCTGGTAGAATTGTGTATTGCGTGGCTTGCTTCATAGTTAGAATAATGCGCTTTGAAGTGCAAGGAGATCCGCCCGGATGGTTATTTGTTTACAGTCACTGATTACTTACAGTTAATTAGTGGGCATATGAAAGAACCTGTTGTTTGTTAATTATTCAATGTAGATACTCACAAGGCATTTGTTGACTTTTCAGAAATTATAAAGTGCTATTGAAACCTTATTTAGTTTCAAGTGCAGGCTAAATTATTTTGGTATCATTTTCAATAAAGGCACCCTTTAGGGGTGGGGTGAAAAAAATGATTTTAATTGAATAACAAGCTCTTGAATTGAATTGTGCAAGTGTAACTTGGTTATGAAAGCCCCCAGTGATTCATGATACACGACATCATATTGTTGATCACTTGGTTACATTGCAAATACACCCAAATACTCACACAGGTATGACACAGACAACCCCTCCAGAATTATACAGTCACCCTCCATAATAATAGACACCCCCCCCAGAATGATACAGACCCCCTCCAGAATGACACAGACACTCCCTCCAGAATGATACAGACACTCCCTCCAGAATGATACAGACCCCCTCCAGAATGATAGACACCCCCAGAATGATACTGACACCCCCTCCAGAATGATACAGACACCCCTCCAGAATGATACAGACACCCCTCCAGAATGATACAGACAACCCCTCCAGAAGGATACAGACAGAATGACACAGACATCCCCTCCAGAATGACACAGACACCCCTCCAGACACCACCTCCAGCATGATACAGACCCCCTCCAGAATGATACAGACACCCCCTCCAGAATGATACAGACACCCCCTCCAGAATGATACAGACAACCCCTCCAGAAGGATACAGACAACCCTCCAGAATGACACAGACATCCCCTCCAGAATGACAGACACCCCCTCCAGAATGATACAGACACCACCTCCAGCATGATACAGACCCCCTCCAGAATGATACAGACTCCCCCTCCAGAATGATAGACACCCCCTCCAGAATGACACAGACACCCACCCCTCAGAGTGATGCAGACAACCCCTCCAGAATGATAGACACCCCCTCCAGAATGATAGACACTCCCTCCAGAATGATAGACACCCCCTCCAGAATGATAGACACTCCCTCCAGAATGATAGACACCACCTCCAGAATGATAGACACCCCCTCCAGAATGATACAGACACCGGACATAAAGCACCCAAGGGTACATGACACATGCACAGAAAGGGGATCAGAGAGTGAACATTCAGCCGTCATTGATCTGCCCTATGAAATCCTGTCACTATGGAAGCCATTCAAAATGATAGAGGCTGGGGTCGACTGGGGAGCCAGATCTTTCCAGATCCTTCCTTGGGGGTTACTGACACTGTATGGTAATCTAGCCAGTTAGGACTTCTGTCCGTCACACATATCATATTGTAGAATTATAAATACATCCAGGTTTAAGCCACTGTGCTGCTTGTTTTCCGTTTTCAAATAGGGATACCGTTATTACACATCAGCTACGTGATAACTTCAGTGTCAGATGAGAGAGAATATTTTCTTTTCAAAAGGTAAAATCCACTAAAATCCACATTATCCTGGCCTCTATTGGTTATATATTTTCTTAAGTTATTTTTGTAGTTGTTGATTGAACCTTAATGTCTGGCTCACCCTCACACCTCTAGCCTTTTGATCCTTTTTAACGTTGCCTTTTGTTCTGTTTTCTGGCATGTTTATTCTTATTTAAAGCTGTGTTATGTAGGTACGGTGTGTGTGCATGTTTTGTTTTGTACAGTATCGTGTTGTGCTTTTATTTGCCCTCTTGTCCATTCTGGGTGAATGTGATAGCTAGATAAATGTGTATGGTTGCCAAGATGTCCTTACTTCTCTCTAACATGTATTTTGTCTGTCTCTACATCTAGGAGGTGAATTAGTTATCCCTGTACTCTTAGAGGACCAATTAGTGTTACCCCCGTCCATCCCCCTCCCAAACCTCTGCCCACCCCTCACCATAATTGAAACCACCAAAGAGTCCCTGTCCAAGGCCACTGAGGCCGGGGTACCTTGCTTGTCGGACCGAGGCAGCGATGATTGTGATGATTGTGATGATGATGATGGCTTGGTGATATCTGGGTATGATTTCGACTCTAACCTGCCTCCTACTGATGATGAAGAGCTTTACGCCACCTTCTCCTTGGTAACAGATATGACCATGTCCACGTCGGCTTTTGAAGGTGGCTACAAAGCTCACCAGCCCAAGTGGGAAACCAAGGACTTTAGACCTAACAAACCATCCTCAGACCGCGGTAGGACTACCACTACCGCCGTGCTGCCACTAGCGCCCGACCAGAGCCGCTACACCTCCACCGCAGCCCTGCACCACACGTCACCCGCCAAGCTGCCTGCCGGCAAAATGAATAACCGCGAGCTAAAACCCCAGCCAGACGTAGTGTTGCTCCCGTTGCCCACACTACCCTATGAGGTAGACAGCACCAAGCAGAGGGCTGTAATAACCTCCCCCATGTTCCATACTGTACCCACAGCCCTGCCCACCCAGCCCGTCGTCAACAGAGTCCCGGGACCCCCGGAAGTGTCCCGCCAGTCTAGCAGCACCATCGGGATGGTCGTGGGGATAGTGGCTGCCGCAGCCCTGTGCATCGTCATCCTCCTGTACGCCATGTATAAGTACAGGAACAGGGACGAGGGTTCCTACCAGGTGGACGAGAGCAGGAATTACATCACCAACTCGGCAACGCAGAGCAACGGAGCCGCCGTGAAGGAAAAACAGCAAAGCTCGAAAGCTGTCAAAGGAAAACAGAAAAACAAGGACAAGGAGTATTACGTTTGAGTGACGGACGTTGAGAGATGAAAAGAGAGAGGAAGAGATATTCAGGTATAGAGAAATATAGAACTGTATTTAATTAACAGTTACCTTCTAAGGAGCTGCAATGACAAAACATGGTAAAAACTAGAACCGTTACTTGATGCTGTGTAGAGTGGTTGAACTATGACTATGTGTAGTAATATGAAGAAGACTTACTATTGTAAGCACACAGAGAAGGATAATAGCATCTTTAGAGGCCTTCCTCTTCTGCCGAGTTCGTGTCCAACTACTTCACAGCGACTGCATCATCATCCTATGGGACTTTTAGAACTATGTGATCCTTGGCGTAAAAAAAAGAAAATTTGGTTTGTTTTTGTAAACCTGTAAAAAATGAAAGATGTTCGTTAATCTTGACCGTCTTCAGCATGTAAGCAACATGTAGTGCTTTAGCAAGAGTGGTTCAGGATAAAAAGGATCATTGTAAAGTCAATGGGAAAAAAATGGACTACTGCTGTTTAAAGATATCGTACATGTTTTTATTGTATGTATGGTTTGGGGATGATAAAAGTGTCTACGCAACAACAACAAAAAAAGATCTACTACTCTGTATCAAATGACACCAAGTGAGCTCTAATGGCTGAGGAAAGATCTCTTAGGATCTCTTCAGATCTCAGAGCTCTGTTGTCTGTCCTCTAATCTCAACATGATTACTCTCGCTGTGTGACAGAAGGACAGAGTGACACTGACGTGTGGTGCTGGCGAGAAGTGGTTGCTTGTTCTTGTCTCGGTTAAAAGCAACTGATTGTAATGCATGTAATCCATTCTACCAAAACTGTACAGTACAGTACAATATACCACTAGAGTACAATATACCACGACAGTACAATACATACCAGTACAGTATATTGTACAGTACAGTACAATATATAAACTTAGCTTGAACAGTCCTTTTCTCTCTAAAGGCCAAACTTTATACTTTGTCATCATCAAGACACCACAACTCTTTCGATTTTATTCCCTAAAAACGTCAACAATGAAAATATGAGTATCCCTAAAGATAAAAAGGTCTGTTGGTTTGCAGTCGTGCTGGTTGTGTCTTTTGCAGGCCTCTGTGTGTTGGTTAATCACCTCTTGTTCTATTTTCTATGGAGCTGTCCCATCGAGGACAGAATGCAGTACTATAACACTGTTAAAAATGTCTATACAGAAATAAATCTAACGTGAAAAGTGTGAATTCTATCTGTCACAGTCAAAACTGTGTCAAAACAAACACATTTGTTTACATATTTTATTACATTATAGCCGTTGTACTTTGTAGGTACTAGCTATTGTACATACCATCTAAGTTGTCATTTTTTTGTAATTATATTGTACAGACTGATCACATGGTTTATCAGTGTATTTCATGAAGAAACATCTATAACTATTAACTAACGTGAAGAAAGTCTTTGAAGCATTGAGAATACACATTTAGTAAAGAAAAGAGAACACTATGTTAAGATAGAAACATCTGCAATTAGAGCTCTAAGTGTCAATCAAATACAAGATGGCCGATCTTAATTGTACCAATGCTTTCTTCTTCTTCTCTGGTTATTTTCGTGTTAGTTATATTTTGAAAAGATTAAAGAGAAGCTATATTAATCGAAGACTATAGCTGTTGGATGCGGAGGCACAGTTCAGACAATCTCCCAAAAGTCTTTACACTAACATTCATGACAAATCATTCGCTTTTCATATTTGTTTTACATATTTTTGTTATACAGTGCCTTGAAAAAGTATTCATCCCCCTTGGCGTTTTTCCTATTTTGTTGCATTACAACCTGTAATTTAAATATATTTTTATTTGGATTTCATGTAATGGACATATACAAAATAGTTCAAATATATGAAGTGAAATGAAAAAAAATCACTTAAAACGGAATAGTGGTGCGTGCATATGTCTTCAACCCTTTTGCTATGAAGCACCTAATTAAGATCTGGTGCAACCAATTACCTTCAGAAGTCACATAATTAGTTAAATAAAGTACATCTGTGTGCAATCTAAGTGTCACATGATCTCAGTATATATACACCTGTTCTGAAAGGCCCCAGAGTCTGCAACACCATTAAGCAAGGGGCACCACCAAGCAAGCGGCACCATGAAGACCAAGGAGCTCCAAACAGGTCAGGGAAAGTTGTGGAGAAGTACAGAGATCAGGGTTGGGTTATAAAAAAATATCCAAAACTTTGAACATCACACAGAGCACCATTAAATCCAGTATTAAAACATTAAAACATTGTGGCACCACAACAAACCTGCCAAGAGAAGGCCACCCACCAAAACTCATGGACCAGTCAAGGAGGGCATTAATCAGAGGCAACAAAGAGACCAAAGATGACCCTGAAGGAGCTGCAAAGCTCCACAGCGGAGATTGGAGTATCTGTCCATAGGACCACTTTAAGCCGTACATGCCACAGAATTGGGTTTTATGGAAGAGTGTCCAGAAAAAAAGACATTGCTTAAAGAAAAAAATAAGCAAACGCATTTGGTGTTCGTCAAAAGGCATGTGGGAGACTCCCCAAACATATGGAAGAAGGTGCTTTGGTCAGATGAGACTAAAATTGAGCTTTTTGGCAATCAAGGAAAACACTATATCAGGCACAAACCTAACACCTCACATTACCCCTAGAACACCATCCCCACAGTAAAGCATGGTAGTGGCAGCATCATGCTGTGGGGATGTTTTCATCGGCAGGGACTGGGAAACTGGTCAGAATTGAGGAAATGATGGATGGCGCTAAAGTATGGGGGGGTTAATAGTCATGCACGCTCAAGTTAATTTTTGTGTCTTATTTCTTGTTTGATTCACAATCAAAAATATTTTCCATCTTCAAAGTGGTAGGTATGTGATGTAAATTGATTGATTTCAAAATTTCAGTTTACAAGGCAACAAGATAGGAAAAATTCCAGGGGTGTGAATTCTTTCGCAAGCTACTGTATATATATGTATATATATTTTCAGGATCCTTATATTTTTATATTTTTTATTTCATTTAATTTGTGACTATGGCCAGACTGTTTGTAATCACTGACACTTTGGTGTTTTTGTCATCTTTAGTTTTATTAGATTATTATAATTTTTTTGTATTTTAATATTGTTTTCTATTAGTTTTTATATTTTTTTCATGCTCTTTCTTTCCATGAATTGTTTGCAATAAAATGCTCTTCCCAAACGTGTGTTCAAGTCACTTCTTTGAACAACGAGTTCAGCTGACATTTTGTCTGTCTAGCAAGAGGGAAATATTTGATTCATGTCGTAGTGTTTCCCCCACCTAGAAAGCTATAACCTTTGACTTTTTCCTGGAATAGTTTATTTAGGTCTGAGAAACCCATATGATCTAGCATAAACAAAAGTATAATAACACATATTGTTTGATGATACTATATAAAAAAGGTAATTAAAAATACTTTTCACGCTAATATGTCCCTCTCCTCGCCCCATAGTTCTAATCTCTTTTCATACTAATATGTCCCTCTCCTCGCCCCATAGTTCTAATCTCTTTTCATACTAATATGTCCCTCTCCTCGCCCCATAGTTCTAATCTCTTTTCATACTAATATGTCCCTCTTCTCGCCCCATAGTTCTCTTTTTATACTAATATGTCCCTCTCCTCGTCCCATAGTTCTAATCTCTTTTCATACTAATATCTCCATACATAGTTCTAATCTCTTTTCATACTAATATGTCCCTCTCCTCGCCCCATAGTTCTAATCTCTTTTCATACTAATATGTCCCTCTCCTCGCCCCATAGTTCTAATCTCTTTTCATACTAATATGTCCCTCTCCTCACCCCATAGTTCTAATCTCTTTTCATACAGTCAGGCATATGTGTATAGGTGGCAGGGAAGTCAGGCGCAGGAGAGTCAAACGGAGTGTAAAATGGAGTCTTTTAATAACGTCATAGTAACATGCTCCATAACACTAAACAGGAAAAGAACAAACAAATATGGGTACGAAGACCCGTCGCGCACCTATACAACAAACAACACTACACTGACAATAAACAATCTCTGACAAAGACATGAGGGGAAACAGGGGGTTAAATACACAACAGGTAATGAATGGGATTGAAAACAGGTGTGTGGGAAGACAAGACAAAACCAATGGAAAATGAAAAATGGATCAATGATGGCTAGAAGACCAGTGACGTCGAACGCCGAGCACCGCCCGAACAAGGAGAGGCAACGACTTCGGTAGAAGTCGTGACACATACTAATATCTCCATACATAGTTCTAGTCTCTTTTCATACTAATATGTCCCTCTCCTCACCTCATAGTTATAATCTATTTTCATACTAATATCTCCATACATAGTTATACTCTCCTTTCATACTAATATGTCCATACATAGTTATAATCTCTTTCAGGAATATTTACCCAAAATATTTCACCTTCTTTGTTACTTTACCAAACATATCATGACATTAGTGAGAGTCAAAATCTGTTATATTTGTGAACATTTAACTCAACATTTGGGCCATTTAAACATGGCGTGTCCCTCCTGTAGACAAGGGGAGAAGGACTGTGTGAAAAGATAGATTTTGTCGTTCTGAGCATATGTCATGTGTCTGCATCTGACGTAAAACAAATGTTAGACTTCCACACAAACTTACTTCTTTACTTATTTTAAGTTCAAGGAAGTGTGTACGTCCCATTTTTTTTATCGTAGAGCTATGAAAGTTATGCTCCAGACAAATTCAGCGATTGCTTTGCCATGTCTGTGTCGTGAATCAGTCGAGCTGGATATACAGTACCAGTCAACAGTTTGGACACACCACATCATTCAAGGGTTTTTCTTTATTTTCACTATTTTCCACATTGTAGAATAATAGTGAAGATATCACATCTATTAAATAACACATATGGAATCATGTAACCAAAAAGTCTTGAACAAATCTAAATATGTTTTATATTTTAGATTCGTTAAAGCAGCCACACTTTGCCTTGATGACAGGCTTGCACATTCTTGGCATTCTTTCAACCAGCTTCATGAGGTAGTCACCTGGAATGCTTAAAACATGTTGGTATTACACACCTGGACAGGGAGAGGTTGAAAATGTGAAGTGAAGTGAAGACACTTTCCAATTGGTCAGCGCATGCTCGAAGTACACATACTGGTAATCTGTCTGGCGCTGCGGCCTTGTGAATGTTGACCTGTTTAAAGGTCTTACTCACATCGGGTGCGGAGAGTGTGATCACACAGTCTTTCGGAAAAGCTGGTGTTCTCATGCCCAAGAATAACAAGACTATTATCTGATACCATAATATACTGTTACCCAGGTATAACAAGACTATTACCTGATACTATAATATACTGTTACCCAGGTATAACAAGACTATTACCTGATACTATAATATACTGTTACCCAGGTATAACAAGACTATTACCTGATACTATAATATACTGTTACCCAGGTATAACAAGACTATTACCTGATACTATAATATACTGTTACCCAGGTATAACAAGACTATTACCTGATACTATAATATACTGTTACCCAGGTATAACAAGACTATTACCTGATACTATAATATACTGTTACCCAGGTATAACAATACTATTACCTGATACTATAATATACTGTTACCCAGGTATAACAATACTATTACCTGATACTATAATATACTGTTACCCAGGTATAACAATACTATAATATACTGTTACCCAGGTATAACAAGACTATTACCTGATACTATAATATACTGTTACCCAGGTATAACAAGACTATTACCTGATACTATAATATACTGTTACCCAGGTATAACAATACTATTACCTGATACTATAATATACTGTTACCCAGGTATAACAATACTATTACCTGATACTATAATATACTGTTACCCAGGTATAACAATACTATAATATACTGTTACCCAGGTATAACAAGACTATTACCTGATACTATAATATACTGTTACCCAGGTATAACAAGACTATTACCTGATACTATAATATACTGTTACCCAGGTATAACAAGACTATTACCTGATACTATAATATACTGTTACCAAGGTATAACAAGACCATTACCTGATACTATAATATACTGTTACCCAGGTATAACAATACCTGATACTATAATATACTGTTACCCAGATATAACAATACTATTACCTAATACTATAATATACTGTTACCCAGATATAACAATACTATTACCTAATACTATAATATACTGTTACGAAGGTATAACAATACTATTACCTGATACTATAATATACTGTTACCCGGGTATAACACTACTATTACCTGATACTATAATATACTGTTACCCAGGTATAACAATACTATTATC
>NC_060182.1:90784075-90799075 GCF_021184085.1 Oncorhynchus gorbuscha | reverse complement strand
GTCAAAACTGTTCGCTGCTCTGGCCCCCCCAATGGTGGAACAAACTCCAGCACGACGCCAGGACAGCGGAGTCAATCACCACCTTCCGGAGACACCTGAAACCCCACCTCTAAGGAATACCTAGGATAGGATAAGTAATCCCTCTCACCCCCCCCCCCCCTTTAAGATTTAGATGCACTATTGTAAAGTGACTGTTCCACTGGATGTCATAAGGTGAATGCACCAATTTGTAAGTCGCTCTGGATAAGAGCATCTGCTAAATGACTTAAATGTAAATGTAAATGTAAGCCAAGAAGAAAAATACACAACATTACTTTATAAGGACTGAATTCTAACATAATTCTGTCAAGCTTGATACAGCTTCAACTAGCACTGACGTGTCAAGTGAGAGGTGTCAAAGCCCATTAGCCCAACAATGGCAGGAGAGTCACAGTCTACCCCAACCAAATGGAGAGGCCTTAGAAGCTCCCTCCCGCTGTTCAGAGGTAATTAAAATACAGTACCCTTTGCATGTAAAGAATAATAAGGCAAGAAAAGATTACAAAATGAAGCTCCTTATGGAAAATCAAGAGACACTTTTTGCTGACTATTACAAAAATGGGAACATCAGCAACCTTATCTTCCATACAAACCATCCCCTGGCATGGCACAGTGCTATATTAGCACACTACCCCTCTGTTAGAGGGGGGGATAACGAGGGGTGGAAACTCAGAATACTTGATAACGAGGACTCTGAGTCAAGTAATATAAATATCTATAAATCCGGAACAGAAATGGTACAGAGTAACCCCAAACAGTTTCAGCTGGACTTTCACCAAATCAAAGAATTAGCCCAGCAGGAGAAGTTCTCCCTTGAAAAAGATACCCCCACCCCAAGCGGGTCAGACCAGACCTCTTCATTATGTAACCCCACAGACGAGCAACCCCCAGCGGAGAGTCAACCTCCCAGCACAGATTACCACTCCCTCATTGAAATGAAGGACAATTTCACCCAGCTGGAGATAAGGCAGGTGGAGCTGGAACAGCAGGTGATTACACTTCAGTCAGCACAGACCCAGACAACAGTCCAGCACAACAACAGCCCCTTAACCAGACCCAGAGAGCTGGAGGTGGACAGAGACATATCTGCACTTTGGACAGTGGTGAGACAAATACAACAGGAGAAAGAGGAGCAGAACAGAGCACTAGAGGAGAGTATCAGACTGCTGGTGGAGGAGAGGTTGAGGGGGATGGAGGAGAAGTTGAGGGGGACGGCGTGTGACAGAGAACAACCCACTAGAGAGGTGGCCACCCCACAGAGAAGCCAACAGAACAGCCCACCTCAGCACCCAACGAAAATCTCGACACCACAGCAAAACAGTCCACACCAGACCCTGACCATAGAGTCGACATCACAGCAGAACAGATAAATGAAGAACCCCAAGCCCAGAGGCTCCCACCCCCTCTGAGCACCCCCCCTGTCAGCCACCCTGATAGCCCTTCTGACAACCCCCCCACACCCACTGAGGACAAACACAAGACACAGCTTGTATTACTTATGTACTCAAATGGGAAATATATAGAAGAAAAAAATACTTTTTCCCAAACAGTGTGTCTAAACTCTGGTGTCCAAACACCCAGCGCGCCCTAGACCTTCTGTCTAATGCCAAACTAGGCTCACCCAGCCACATAATAATACACACAGGCACAAACGACTTGAGCACAGCAGGAAAGAGTGGCCACAGCACTGAAGGGAGTGATTGAAAAGGCTTCTTCTACTTTCCCCAACGCACAAGTGGTTATCTCCACCCTGCTACCACAAAAAGACTTCCACCCTGCCACAATACAGCGGGTAAATGCAAGTATTTCCCGTGACTGTGCCTCAAAACCAAATGTTTTCCAGGCCCACCACTCCACCCTGGACTTGAACAGCCTCTATGACCAGGTCCACCTCTACAAGGCAGCAGTGCCCACCTTTGCCCAAACTCTAAAGGACATCGCTCTCAAACGTATCCCCAACACTTCACACAGGAGCAACAGATCAATAGACACCCCACCCAGACCAGCGAGACACCCTCCCAGATCTGCAGGACCCCCCCCCCCTGGACCTACACATAGAGGATCCACGCCAAGAGGAATTACATCCAGACCACAGTACACCCAGACACATCCACACCCCCACCCCAACCAATCAACACTCCCCCACGTCAACCTTGCCCACACCCCATTTAGGCCCCCTCAGATCAGACCTATGCCACTCCTGCCCACCCCATGCACCCCACCCCCGCAAAGAGGGCCTCAACATGGAAGCTACACATACGCCCAGGTAGTGAGCGGGCAAACAGGCCCAACCCCCACTCTCACACTCGCCCAAGCCAATGGCATGTACCAGATGCTCAGCAGGCTCTGCTCACACTTACTGGCCCGAGGCCAAACCACGACCAACAACATTAGACACTATGGAACAAAAAGCCTTCACTATATTATCCTGGAATATCCAAGGCCTGAGGTCATCTGCCTTTGGCCTAAAGTGCAGAAACCCAGACTTCAAAGAAATCGGTAATACAGACATTGTCATCCTGCAAGAAACCTGGTATAGAGGAAACGGACCCACTGGTTGCCATCTAAAAGCGTCTGCTAAATGGCATATATTATTATTTATTATTTTATCTAGGTTACAGAGAGCTGGTAGTCCCATCCACCAAACTACCAGGTGTGAAACAGGGAAGGGACTCAGGGGGGATGCTAATTTGGTATAGAGCAGACCTAACTCACTCCATTAAATGAATCAAAACAGGAACATTCAACATTTGGCTAGAAATTCAAAAGGAAATTATCCTAACAGAGAAAAATGTCCTCCTGTGTGCTACCTATATCCCCCCACTAGAATCCCCATATTTTAATGAAGACAGCTTCTCCATCCTGGAGGGGGAAATCAATCATTTCCAGGCCCAGGGACATGTACTAGTCTGTGGCCAGAAATGCCAGAACCGGACAAGAACCTGACACCCTCAGCACGCAGGGGGACAAACATCTGCCTGGAGGTGACAGCATTCCCTCCCACATATGCCCCCCTAGGCACAACTATGACAACATAACCAACAGAAACGGGTCACAACTCCTGCATCTCTGTCGCACACTGGGTATGTACATAGTCAACGGTAGGCTTCGAGGGGACTCCTATGGTAGGTACACCTATAGCTCATCTCTTGGCAGTAGTACTGTAGACTAATTTATCACTGACCTCAACCCAGAGTCTCTCAGAGCATTCACAGTCAGCCCACTGACACCCCTATCAGACCACAGCAAAATCACAGTCTACTTAAACAGAGCAATACTCAATCATGAGGCATCAAAGCAAAAGGAACTGAGTAACATTAAGAAATGCTACAGATGGAAGGAATGCAGTTTGGAAACCAAAAAAACAAAAAACAATTAGGCAACAACAAATTCAATCCCTTTTAGACAATTTCCTGGGTAAAACGTTCCACTGTAATAGTGAAGGTGTAAACTTGGCAGTAGAAAATCTTAACAGTATATTTGACCTCTCAGCTTCCCTATCAAATCTAAAAATCTCAAATAGAAAACCGAAGAAAATTAACAATAATGACAAATGGTTTGATGAAGAATGCAAAAATCTAAGAAAGAAATTGAGAAACCTGTCCAACCAAAAACATAAGGACCCGGAAAACCTGAGTCTACGCCTTCACTATGGTGAATCACTAAAACAATACAGAAATACACTATGGAAGAAGAAGGAACAGCAGGTCAGAAATCAGCTCAATGCAATTGAAGAATCCATAGACTCTAACCACTTCTGGGAAAATTGGAAAACACTAAACAAACACAAAGAATTATCTATCCGAAATGGAGATGTATGGGTAAACCACCTCCAATCTTTTTGGCTCTAAAACACAGAATAAAGAGCAAAAATATATACATGATCAAATACAGATCTTAGAATCAACTATTAAAGACCCAATGGATTCTCCAATTACATTGAATGAGTTACAGGACAAAATAAAAACCCTCCAACCCAAAAAGGCCTGTGGTGTTGATGGTATCCTCAATGTAATGATCAAATATACAGACAACAAATTCCAATTGGCTATACTAAAACTCTTTAACATTATACTTAGCTCTGGCATCTTCCCCAATATTTGGAACCAAGGACTGATCACCCCAATCCACAAAAGTGGAGACAAATTTGACCCCAATAACTACCGTGGAATATGTGTCAACAGTAACCTTGGGAAAATCCTCTGCATTATTATTAACAGCAGACTCGTACATTTCCTCAATGAAAACAATGTACTGAGCAAATGTCAAATTGGCTTTTTACCAAATTACCGTACAACAGACCATGTATTCACCCTGCACAACCTAATTGACAACCAATTGTTGGGGGTAAAACATACGACATTATAAAATCCATGTACACAAGCAACAAGTGTGCGGTTAAAATGAGCAAAAAACACACACATTTCTTCACACAGGGTCGTGGGGTTAGACACAGATGCAGCTTAAGCCCCACCCTCTTTAACATATATATCAACAAATTGGCGCGGGTGTAACAGTATAATTTTAAACCGTCCCCTCGCCCATACCCGGGCGCGAACCAGGGACCTTCTGCACACAATGACAACAGTCACCCTCGAAGCATCGTTACCCATCGCTCCACAAAAGCCGCGGCCCTTGCAGAGCAAGGGGAACTACTACTTCAAGGTCTCAGAGCAAGTGACGTAACCGATTGAAACGCTATTTAGCGCACACCGCTAACTAAGCTAGCCGTTTCACATCCGTTACACGGGCACTAGAAAAGTCTGCAGCACCCGGCCTCCCCTGCTAGAATCCGAAGTCAAATGTCTGCTGTTTGCTGATGATCTTGTGCTTCTGTCAGCAACCAAGGAGGGCCTACAGCAGCACCTAGATCTTATGCACAGATTCTGTCAGACCTGGGCCCTGACAGTAAATCTCAGTAAGACCAAAATAATGGTGTTCCAAAAAAGGTCCAGTCACCAGGACCACAAATAAAAATTCCATCTAGACACTGTTGCCCTAGAGCACACAAAAAACTATACATAACTTGGCCTAAACATCAGCGCCACAGGTAACTTCCACAAAGCTGTGAACGATCTGAGAGACCAGGCAAGAAGGGCATTCTATGCCATCAAAAGAAACAAATTTCAACATACCAATTAGGATTTGGCTAAAAATACTTGAATCAGTCATAGAGCCCATTGCCCTTTATGGTTGTGAGGTCTGGGGTCCGCTCACCAACCAAGAATTCACAAAATGGGACGAACACCAAATTGAGACTCTGCACGCAGAATTCTAATGCATGCAGAGCAGAATTAGGCCGATACCCACTAATTATCAAAATCCAAAAAAGAGCCGTTAAATCCTACAACCACCTAAGAGGAAGCGATTCAAACCTTCCATAACAAAGCCATCACCTACAGAGAGATGAACCTGGAGAAGAGTCCCCTAAGCAAGCTGGTCCTGGGATTCTGTTCACAAACACACCCTACAGAGCCCCAGGACAACAGCACAATTAGACCCAACCAAAGAGAAAACAAAAAGATAATTACTTAACACATTGGAAAGAATTAACAAAAAAGAGCAAACTAGAATGCTATATGGCCCTACACAGAGACTACACAGCGGCAGAATACCTGACCACTGTGACTGACCTGTAAGGGTTTTCTGGTGAAAGAGAAGCGGACCAAAAAGCAGCATGGTGGTTATTCATTTTCTTTAATTTATAAAGAAACTACACATGAGATAACTAACAAAAACAACAAACGTGCGCAAACCTAAAACAGTCCTATCTGGTGCAAACACAGAGAGGAACAATCACCCACAAACACACAGTGAAACCCAGGCTACCTAAGTATGATTCTCAATCAGAGACAACTAATGACACCTGCCTCTGATTGAGAACCATACTAGGCCGAAACATAGAAATTCCCAAAACCTAGAAAAACAAACATAGACTGCCCACCCAACTCACGCCCTGACCATACTAACTAAATACACAACACAGGAAATAAAGGTCAGAACGTGACATGACCCAAAATTACGGAAAGCTTTGACTATGTACAGACTCAGTGAGCATAGCCTTGCTATTGAGAAAGGCCGCCGTAGGCAGACATGGCTCTCAAGAGAAGACAGGCTATGTGCTCACTGCCCACAAAATGAGGTGGAAACTGAGCTGCACTTCCTAACCTCCTGCCCAATGTATGACCATATTAGAGAGACATATTTCCCTCAGATTACACAGATCCACAAAGAATTCGAAAACAAATCCAATTTTGAATAACTCCCATATCTACTGGGTGAAATTCCACAGTGTGCCATCACAGCAGCAAGATTTGTGACCTGTTACCACGAGAAAAGGGCAACCAGTGAAGAATAAACACCATTGTAAATACTACCCATATTTATGCTTATTTATTTTATCTTGTGTCCTTTAACCATTTGTACATTGTTAAAACACTGTATATATATATATATATATATATATATATATATATATATATATATATATATATATATATATAATATATAATATATATAATATATAATACTGTTTTGAAACTTCTGTATGTGTAATGTTTACTGTTAATTTTTCTTCTGTATGTGTAATGTTTACTGTTAAAGTTTTTCACTTTATATATTCACTTTGTATGAGAGAGACAGAGAGAGACAGAGAGAGACAGAGAGAGAGAGAGAGAGAGAGAGAGAGAGAGAGAGAGAGAGAGAGAGAGAGAGAGAGACAGAGACAGAGACAGAGAGAAAGAGAGACAGAGAGAGAGAGAGAGAGAGAGAGAGAGAGAGAGAGAGAGACAGAGAGAGAGAGAGACAGAGAGAGAGAGACAGAGATTGAGATTGACACGATTATGTTAGCAGAAAAATGTATAGGTAATCAAATTGTACAACTGAATCCAGAAAAGAGCTGGGGTTTTAGGCTGGGTTTCTGTACAGCACTTTGAGATATCAGCTGATGTACGAATGGCTATATAAATACATTTGATTTGATTTGATTTGATCAACACAGGAGGAAAAGATTGACAGAGAGTTAAATGACCAATCTTAATCGTGCTAGCAAGCCAAATTCAAATTTGTCAGCTAGCTTACCATCTAGCGCCAACTGTTTACTGGTGGTAACCATAGCATAGGACAGCGATAAGGACCAGGAAAACAGGTTCCTGACGGTCAACATGTGTCAGAACGGCACTGTCCCGGTCCAGGGCAGTGTGGCTGCACTCAGCTCTGTTATGCAGGACTTCCCCACCCTAACGAGGATAGCAGAAAGCAAAAAAGACAAGGGCGGCACCCCGACCTCTCCCCTCACCTCAGGCACCCCTATATATATATATAACTACAAAATCCAATTTATCCCCTCAAAATTGGTAAATATCACATTTGGTTAAAACTGAAAATAAGAACTTTGTGTTCATTTGCGCAATATATATCCCCACCCCCTCCGAATCTCTATATCCTCCCCACCCTTGAGGAAGAGATGTACCATTTCCAGTCCCAGGGAAATGTGCTCATCTGTGGGGAGACAAATGCGCGCACAGGAACACTACCTGATCTAACAAGCACATGAGGGGACAGCTTTATTACAGGCCATAGTGTCTCTAACTGTCTTAATCTCCCCCATAGAAACAACAGTGACAGACCACATGAGGGGACAGCTCCATTACAGGCCATAGTGTCTCTAACTGTCTTCATCTCCCCCATAGAAACAACAGTCACAGCACCATCAACAACAACGGAAGGGATCTGTTGCAGCTCTGTAGAAGCCCTGGTCTGTACTTTGTCAATGGTAGGTTACAGGGGGACTCTTTGGGGAGATTCATCTATTTCTCCCCTCTTGGCCACAGTAAAGTAGACTATATGATTACAGACATTGACCCTTTCTCTCTCAGCTCATTCACTGTCAAGCCACTAACACCTCTGTCTGATCACAGCCAAATTATGCTGTTCCTCAAAATTACAGACATGGAAACAAACAGACATTCACAGCCCAGTAAGCTGTACAACATCATAAATTCATACAGATGGGCCCAAATCAGCACAGAAGAAAAGCAGAAAGCAACCTGTAAGCAAAATATCCAAACACTCTTAGATAACTTTCTGGATACCACATTCACTCACAGTAAAGAAGGCATCAATCTGGCAGTACAAAACATCAACTATATATTCAGGCAAACGGCAAAAGAAGCACAATTGAAATTGATAAAAAATAAAAAATAAAAAAAAGATCACAATGACAACTGGTTTGATGCAGATGGTAAAATTCTAAGGAAAAAATGTAGAACACCTCCAACCAAAAGCACAGAGACCCAAATAACGGTGAATTACGACTTCATTACTGTGAGACTTTAAAACCCAGAAACAAAACAGCCCAGTACAACAGCAAGCAGCTGACACTAATTGAGGAGTCCATAAACACCAACAACTTCTGTCAAAATTGGAAAAAATAAAATAAAATCTAATCAATAGGAATTAGCGATACAAAATAGTACAAATATGGTGACATATGGACAACCGATTTTAAACACTCTACAACACCGTTCAAACAGACACAAACGCAGAACAACGCCAAATTCATGAGAAGTTAGATGGATTTGAAAAGTCTATAAAGGACAATCAAAGTCCATTGGACTCACCAATTACAGACCAGGAGCTCTATAAGAAATGTCAGGCCCTCAAATTTAAAAAAGCATGCGGACCTGATGTCATCCATCCTGAGGATGAATTATTCGGAGAATGGACATGGGAAGACGTGTTGGATGGCAAAGGTTGTTACACATGGGAGAAGATACTGGCCGGAACAGATCGCCTCCCATGGGAACAGGTGGAGGCACTTAGGAGAGCAGAGGCAGCAGGAGATAGGAGCCGACGATACGAGGGAACACGGTTGGCAAGGAAGCCGGAAAAGCAGCCCCAAAAATGTATTGGGGGGGGCTCAGAGGGAGAGTGGCTGAGTCAGGAGTCAGACCTGAGCCAACTCTCCCTGTAAATCGTGAGGAGCAGCGATCAAAGGACTTCTGGACTTGGGAGGAGATATTAGACGGAAAAGGACCCTGGGCTCAGCCTGGAGAATATCGCCGTCCCAAGGAAGAACTGGAGGCGGTAAAAGCGGAGAGGCGCTGGTATGAGGAGGCAGCACGGCGACGTGGATGGAAGCCTGAGAGTCAGCCCCAAAAAATAATTGGTGGGGGGGCTTACAGGGAGTATGGCTATGCCAGGTAGGAGACCTGCGCAAACTCCCTGTGCTTACCGGGGGGCTAGAGAGGCCGGGCAGGCACCGTGTTATGCTATGGAGCGCACGGTGTTTCCAGTGCGGGTGCATAGCCCGGTGCGGTTCATACCAGCCCTTCGTATTGGCCGGGCTAGAGTGGGCATCGAGCCAGGTAAGGTTGGGCATTCTCGGTGCTCAAGAGCTCCAGTGCGCCTGCACGGTCCGGTCTGTCCAGAGCCACCGCCACACACCAGTCCTCCTGTAGCAGCTCCCCGCACCAGGCTTCCTGTGCGTGTCCTCGATCCAGTATCACCAGTGCCAGCACCACGCATCAGGCCTACAGTGCGCCTCGCCTCTCCTGTGCTGTCGGAGTCTCCCACCTGTTCAGCGCTATCAGAGCCTTCCTCCTCTACAGCGCTGCTGGAATCTCCTGTCTGTTCAGCACTAACAGAGCCTTCCTTCCCTCCTGCGCTGTCGGAGTCTCCCACCTGTTCAGCGCTTCTAGAGCCTTCCTCCTCTACAGCGCTGCCGGAGCCCCCTGCCTGTTCGGAGCAGCCTGAGCTGCCAGTCTGCATGAAGCAGCCAGAGCTGTCAGTCTGCAAGGAGCTGCCAGTCTGCAAAGAGCTGACAGTCTGCAAGGAGCTGCCAGTCTGCAAGGTGCTGCCAGCCTGCATGGAGCAGTCAGAGTTGTCAGCCTGCATGGAGCAGTCAGAGCTGTCAGTCTGTATGAAGCAGCCAGAGCTATCAGTCTGCATAAAGCAGCCAGAGCTGTCAGTCTGTATGAAGCAGCCAGAGCTGTCAGCCAGAAAAGAGCTGCCAAACTGCAAAGAGCTGACAGTCTGCAAGGAGCTGTCAGTCTGCAAGGAGCTTTCAGTCTGCAAGGAGCTGCCAGTCTGCAAGGAGCTGCCAGTCTGCAAGGAGCTGCCAGTCTGCAAGGAGCTGCCAGTCTGCAAGGTGTTGCCAGTCTTCATGGAGCAGCCAGAGCTGTCAGTCTGCATAGAGCAGCTAGATCCGCCAGTCAGCCATGATCTTCTAGATCTGCCAGTCAACCAGATTCTTCCAGATCTGCCAGTCAACCAGTCTCTTCCAGATCTGCCAGTCAACCAGAATCTTCCAGATCTGCTAGTCAACCAGAATCTTCCAGATCCGCCAGCCAGCCAGGATCTACCGGAGCCTACTACCTGCCTGAGCTTCATCTCAGTACTGGGCTTCCTCTCAGTACTGGGCTTCCTCTCAGTACTGGGCTTCCTCTCAGTACTGGGCTTTCTCTCAGTACTGGGCTTCCCCTCAGTACTGGGCTTCCCCTCAGTCCCGGGCTGCCCCTCAGTCCCGAGCTGCCCCTCAGTCCTGAGCTGCCCCTCAGTCCCGAGCTTCCCCTCAGTCACGAGCTGCCCCTCAGTTCAGTGGGGTTCTGGGTGAAGACTATTAGGCCATGGTCGGCGGCGAGGGTGGATTATCCCAGGACGCGAAGGGGAGGAACTATGACATTAATGGAGTGGGGTCCACGTCCCGAGCCGGAACCGCCACCATGGACAGACACCCACCCGGACCCTCCCTATGGTTTTGAGGTGCGTCCGGGAGTCCGCACCTTAGGGGGGGGGGTTCTGTCACGCCTTGGTCAAAGTGCTTTGTGTTTTCGTTATATATTTGGTCAGGCCAGGGTGTGACAGGGGTTTAATGTTGTGTTTCGTATTGGGGGTTTTGTAGGTATTGGGATTGCGGTTGAGTAGGGGTGTAGCATAGGTTGGCTGCCTGAGGCGGTTCTCAATCAGAGTCAGGTGATTCTCGTTGTCTCTGATTGGGAACCGTATTTAGGTAGCTGGGGTTTCACTGTGTATTTCGTGGGTGATTGTTCCTGTCTCTGTGTAGTGTTCACCAGATAGGCTGTAATTAGTTTTCACGTTCCGTTTGTTGTTTTGTATTTGTATCAGTTATTTAATGTATGGCGATTCATTCATTAAAGACATGAGTAACCAACACGCTGCATTTCGGTCCGACTCTCTTTCAACAAACGAAGAACGCCATTACAGTAAACCCCAAAAAGACAAAAATAATGTTTTTCCAGAGAACATCCAGATCTCATGGAATTAGACCAAAGTTCTCAATTGGTACAAAAATATAGAGTACTGCACACACTACAATTACTTTGGTTTAAAAATAAGCTCAAATGGACACCTTAATGAGGCAGTGAATGAACTGAGAGAGAAAGCATGCAGGGCATTCTACGCCATTAAAAAACAAATTCAAATTGAAATACCTATTAAAAACTAATTGAATGTGTCATTAATCCAATTGCACTTTATGGAAATTAGGTGTGGGGTCCACATGCAAAACAAGATTTCACCAAATGGAACAAACACCCCATTGAAACCCTGCATGCAGAGTTCTGTAAGATTCTCCTACATGTCCAGAGGAAAACTACAAACAACGCATGCAGGGAAGAATTAGGCCCATATCCACTAATTATAAAAACTCAAGAAAGAGCAATTAAGTTTTGGAAACATCTCAAATACAGTGACCCCCTCTCAAATCATTACCACTGATCAGATAAACCTTGACAAAGTACAGGCTCAGTGAGCACAGTCTTGCCATTGAGAAGGGTAAACACAGGAAAACCTGGCTCCCTGTAGATGAAAGGATGTGCATCCACTGCACAGCAGCAAAACCTGAGACAGAGCTGCATTTCCTGACAAAATATAAAAAATATAAAACAATTAGGGACTGTCATTTCCAAAAATGTGAAACCCTTATTCAAGGTTCACTGATACCTGGGGTCCCTCCTTCAGAAGTGTCCATACACAGTACGCAGAATACGGCCATGGTTCAATTCGATTTCACTTTTCGGCCATGGTCCATTTCAAGGCAATGTTAACATACGCGCGGAGATCACAAATGCACGCTGCAGATGTGAGCTCAATCAGAAATTACCTTATAATGCCAAGCACACTACCACGCGGATCTTCATGATTTAATCTAGACATGAGGTTTGATTTGGCATTAGACAGGGGTGACCATTCTCCCTGTTCCCCATCCTACCTGAGGTAAACTCTCTGGGCCGTAACTACCCATCTCCCCTTTTTCCCAGTCTGAAAGCCCTCTCTGATTGGCTGTATTGATCCGGGCCTACAGCTGTAGTTTCTCCCAGGTGATGAAGCACACGGAGCAATAGAACCCTGTGTGAACCTGCTCACGTCACAGAGACGACCCTCAATCAAGTGGATCTACAAACCACATTCAGCTTGAGTTAGGATCTTAAGTTAGAATTCAGCCCTTAGAGAGGATATGGGAAAGACAGGTATTTGAAAGACATGCCCCTAATTGATAGATTCCTTCTGTAGAGAGAGAGAGAGAGAGAGAGACATCTGTTTGCTTTAAGTGTGGGAGTCTATATTAAAATGGAGGGAGTGGGTAGGGGGAGAGGAGGGGGGGAAGATAGTTTTCTTCAGACTCGGTGAATTGCCTCATCTGTCCCTGGAGCTTTGACTCCAAATGAGATTTCATATTGGTGTTACTGCAGGTACACACAGCGCTCTGATGTTAACATGAAAGCCAGTTAAAGATAAACTACTCCACACAGGCAGAGATGTTGACTGAGACAATTTCATATCCACCGCAGCAATCACAGACATGGCACTGTGGCTTTTATATAACTCAAGTGAGTTTGTCAGCACGTGTCAGTTTGTGTGGATTTCCAGGGATCCTGTGAACATGGTTACATTAGTCATTGCTTGAGCGGAGGGGATGCTCAGAACATACCTGAGAATTATCGGTACGCAACAGACCCATAACTTCATTGTACAGTCCCTGTTCAGCTTGTGTTAGCTGGTAATGACTAGGAATCTGCATACTCTGGTACAAAAATTATCATACTGTAGTTTTTCTCACTAGGATCAATGGAAGGATACTATTTTCTGTTATTCAAATATTACAAACGATCTAACTGACTAAAATCGTCCAAGTTCGCTTTACTTTGAGATTTTTCTGAAAGGTATTGTGCTTTTACTGCTATCATATTTACAGGATAGAGTAATGTCCCCTATATATCATTTTGTGAATACAGTATGTCTTTACAGTCATTCACAATAGCAACCCCATCTTTTAGAAAACGAAATGAAACTATGCTATTTGGTGTATGGCCATTTCGTCCGTCTATTCTGTAACATGGGAGAGAGGGCTTAGAGGGAATCTCATGGGTGTGAATGTCAGTTACAGAATCGTCACAGTTACCCGAGCCTGCCTCAGAGTCCATTCTGACAGGAACAGTGTTCCACATAATGGAACCTACATTTCTTAAAATTGCTGTCTGCTGTGAAGTGCATGTGCAATTGTAACTCACAGTTTATTCTAACTGAAAATCATGTCCCTCTCAGCATGAGGTGAAACCTAAGCAATTCTATGAGTAGTCTCCTCATTTTTGAAGATGTAAGTTAGCTATTGACATGAAACTGGAATGGCAAAATAATGACAATACTTTCATACTTTTGACAGTCTTTCAGAAGTCACCCTGGTCAGGGGAAATCTACATTAGGTTAGTTCTCTGTCCGTCCGTCCATCCGTTGATACTTAAGTATATTTTAGCAATTACATTTACTTTGGATAGTTAAGTATATTTAAAACCAAATACTTTTAGACTTTAACTGAAGTATTATTTTATTGGGGGTCTTTCACTTGATGTGACTCATTTTCTGTTTTGGTATTTTACTCAAGTATGACAATTGGAAACATATGTAATCTTTGCCAAAGCAAGGGAAGTAGATAATAAACAAAAGTGAAATAAACAATAAAACTTGATATTAAACATTACACAAACAAAAGTTACAAAATAATAAAGACATTTCAAATGCGATATATTGTGCAAATAGCTAAAGTACAAAAAATAAAATAAAATCTCTCTCTCTCTCAATTCAGTACAATTGAAAGGTCTTTATTGGCCAACGTGTTTACATTGAAAGGTCTTTATTGGCCAACGTGTTTACATTGAAAGGTGTTTATTGGCCAACGTGTTGACATTGAAAGGTATTTATTGGCCAACGCGTTTACATTGAAAGGTCTTTATTGGCCAACGTGTTTACATTGAAAGGTCTTTATTGGCCAACGTGTTTACATTGCCAAAGAAAATATTATTGGCTATGTACAGTGTTGTAACAATGTGCAAGTAGTTTAAGTATGAAAGGGAAAATAAATAAACAGGTTTTATTTACAATGTTGTTTGTTCTTCACTGCTTGCCCTTCTCTGATGGCAACGGGCCACAAATCTTGCTGCAGTTGCTCTCTTTTTCTCTCGCGCTTGCTCTCTCGATTTCACTTCTCTCCCTCTCTTTCTTATTCTCCAGCTATAAAGAGCAGAGGGCAAAATAAAACAAACATGTTATTACATGGATGGCTGCCTTATTGAGCGCCATTGAGCGAGGGAAGGAGGGAGGCCTTTTCACTGGTGGAAAGTTCATTAAAATTCTTCCAAGGCTGAGAGTTCAATCATCCCCCTACCAGCTCCAGATGAGCTCCCTTGATTAGAAAGATTCAATAGAGTGTATTTTCTCTCTTTCCCTCTCTATCTATCTATCTATCTATCTCTCTCTCTCTCTCTCTCTCTCTCTCTCTCTCTCTCTCTCTCTCTCTCTCCATCTTTCTCTACCTATAGATATATATCTTGCTTTGAAGAAACCATCTTATCATATTCAGTGGTACTGTAGTAGTCAAGACAGATTTCAGCCACAGACGCTGATTTAGAGGTTTAGGTGTATTGTTGTGCTTTTTCCTCACAC
>NC_060182.1:90539075-90779075 GCF_021184085.1 Oncorhynchus gorbuscha | reverse complement strand
CGCATCTTACCGCCTAAACCGAGTGAGGCTAGTTTTGATCAGGAACGTCAATGATCGCTGGAGCTATTGAACCCAGAGGGAGCCAGGCTTTAGGCAAACTTGGCACATAAACACAATTTTTTCAACTGAGATCCACAATGTTCACAGTTGTCAAATTGTTATATTACCTTCATGTTTGATGAAAGATTTCCCTTCTCCACATTCAGACACACGGTTACCAAGAGTGGTGTAAATGGAAGAAGAAGCCATATCTCCCACTCCACAAGGTGCCGCCCACCTACTTCAGATGGCACTTCACGGAAGTCCCCCTCTTTGCTCCAACCAATGGCACGCATGTGCAGTGTCACCCTGGATCTTGCGAACAGGCTACAGGCTACAAAAGAGCTGTCTGACTCCATCTTAGGGCATTCTGTTTCTGGGTCTCAAGCTAGACTCGCATCGCACTTTTCTATCCCCACAGTGTTCCGTCTGTGATTTTGTCTGGCTCACACAGTGTGTTTTCGTCAGTGCCTGCGCCTACTGGAGAGGATGGCCCTGTCAGGCCTACGGTCCATGGCCCAGGGATGGGACCCTCTTCTATTGTCAGGGGACCCTGATGGGCTGAGTTGTATCCTGCGAGGTGATTATGACAGAGTACATCCCCTCGAGGCTGAGGTGCGCTGTACGGAGGTTGGTGGGTATGGACAATGGTGTTATGCTTGTCAATTACTCTAAGTTCCTAACATTTTATCTTGCAATCAGGTGCTTCCCCCTGCTTTTGTGCTTGTCATAACCAATTTTATGTCAGTGGTGGCATGCATCAACAGACGGGGAGAGAATCTGCCTCTATCCCTCCTAACCTTGGCTCGCTCCCTATGGCTGATGAGCAGTGAGTACATGCTTTCGCTTCGTTTGACACACGTCCGCAGTTACCTTATCTAGGTGTGGCCCTCTCTTTCAGCAGTGGAGGCTACACCCCTGGAGGGTCTCCCTAAGATGGGAAATGTTTGGCACGGCCGACGTAGATCTTTAGGCATCGTGAGAAAACAAGCAGTGTCTTTTTTCTTTTTGTAGATGAGGGACCCGAGTGCCCTGTTGGGAACATTCTGGTGCACCTATGGCGCCGGACCCTCCTTCCCACCAGTGGTTCTGATTCAGTCCAGGAGGGTTTATCATTCATTTGTGTGGCTCCCCAGGAAGCCTTGGTTAATGGAGATTGTTTGCCTCCCATTTCTCATGGACCTATTGTTCCAGGTGAACGGGCAGGCTTGGCATGCGAGACAGGTGATTTACCTCTGAATGTTATATTGCTGACATTCAGTCTGCAAGGGCGCCCTCCGTGAGAGGGCTGTATGAGTATGAGTAGCAAGTGTTTGAGCTCTGGTGTCAAGATGAAGGGCTGATTCCTTTTGAGTGCTCTGTGAGGGCTTATGTTCCTACGGGAGCTTTTCAAGCATTCTCAAGTTAAAAGTGTACATGGCCACTATCTCAGCGTGTCATATGGGATTTGACGGAGCCTCACAGGGGGCCCCCCCCCCGGTGATGTGGTTCCTGAAAGGTGTATGTCGTCTCAGACCGGTCTCTAAACCTATTGCGCCCACATGGGACTTAGCACTAGCTTTGTAGTCACTGTGTGTGGTCTGCTTTGAGCATCTCGAGTCGGTGGATCCGAAGACCCTCTCCTACAAGACCTCCCTGCTCATTGCTTAGGCCTCGGCTAAACATGTTGGGAACCTCCACATGTTATCCGTACACCCTTCCTATACTCAGATCGCCCCGGGTTAATCTAAGGGGATGTTACGTCCAAATGCCCTGGAAGTAAAATATATTTTGACCTTTTGTCAGCCATTTCCTTCAGTCACCATGCATATCTCTGTGTCAGTGAAGGGCTTGGTGTGTTAGGTTAAAACCAAGGCTCTAATTGAGGGGTTATGTGAGGGTATTGTGGCTTGTTAAAGAAAATGGCTGAAAGCATAAGCCAGCCCCTTGTTTCACATCACTACAGACCCTGGTTCTATTCAAGGCCGGACGTCGGTGAAGACGCTTCTGCTAGCCCCGGCCTGCTAACTTTATGAACGCTGTGTCTCCCACTTGCTAGCACAGTAACGAATACCCAACGTCTTCCCTGTTTCATCTATTGTTGGCCACTGGACCTTATGATCAGTTGGATACATAGTTGATGCCTGCTGTACTGTTAATTTATCATGGTACTCAATTTAGTTTATTATGCAGGCCTTTCTAATCAACCTGGACCGGGTATCCTGGAAGGATATTGACTTCATCCCGTCAGTAAAGGATGATCGGTTGTTCTTTAAAATACATTTCCTCACTATCTTAAATAAGCATGCCCCATTCAAAAAATGTAGAACAAAGAACAGATATAGCCCTTGGTTCACTCCAGACCTGACTGCCCTCGACCAACACAAAAACATGCTGTGGCGCATTGCACTAGCATTGAATAGTCCTAGCACTATGCAACTTTTCAGGGAAGTCAGGATACACACAGTCAGTTTGGAATGCAAAGGCAAGCATTTTAAAGCAAAAATGTGCATCCTGTAGCTCTAAACCCAAAAGGTTTTGGGACACTGTAAAGTCCATGGAGAATAAGAGCACCTCCTCCCAGCAGCCCACTGCACTGAGGCTAGGAAACACTGTCATCACTGATAAATCCACGATAATCGAGAATTCCAATATGCTTCTCTCCAGGTTACGCCAACCCCGGCCAACAGCTCTCAACCTCCACAGCTACTTGCCCAAGCCTCCTCAGCTTCTCCTTCACCCAAATCCAGATAGCAGATGTTCTGAAAGAACTGGAAAACCTGGACTCGTACAAATCAGCTGGGCTGGACAATCTGGACCCTCACTTTCTAAAATTATCTATGGCCATTGTTGCAAGCCCTATTACTAGTCTGTTCAACCTCTCTTTTGTATCATCCAAGATTCCTAAAGATTGGAAAGCTCTTCAAAGGGGGTGACACCCTAAAGACCTAAAGACTTCAAAATCCAAGTTGTGCAATCCGGTTTCTGAGCTGGTCACATGTTCACCTCAAACACTCAAAAAGCTATCCGCCATCCATAAAAGACAGTGTTGTGCAGTTGTCTTCATCGACCTTGCCAAGGCTTTCGACTCTGTCAATCACCATATTCTTATTGGCAGACTCAACAGCCTTGGTTTCTCAAATGACTGCCTCACCTGGTTCACCAACTACTTCTCAGATAGAGTTCAGTGTGTCAAATCAGAGGGCCTGTTGTCCGGACCTCTGACAGTCTCTATGGAGTACCACAGGGTTCAATTCTCGGGCAGACTCTTTTCTCTGTATATATCAATGATGTCGCTCTTGCTGCGGGTGATTCCTTGATCCACCTCTACGCAGACGATACCATTCTGTAAACATCTGGCCCTTCGTTGGACATTGTGTTAACAAACCACCAAACGAGCTTCAATGCCATACAATACTCCTTCCATGGCCTCCAACCGCTCTTAAATGCTAGCAAAACTAAATGCATGCTCTTCAACAGATCGCTGCCCGCACCAGCCCGCCCGAGAGAATGATTTATTTCAGCTTTTTTTTTCTTTCATCACATTCTTAGTGGGTCAGAAGTTTACATATACTCAATTAGTATTTGGTAGCATTGAATTTCAATTCTGTAACTTGGGTTCAACGTTTTGGCAGGCCTTCCACAACCTTCCCACAATGAGTTGTGTGAATTTTGGCCCATTCCTCCTGACAGAGCTGGTGTCACTGAGTCATGTTTGTAGGCCTCCTTGCTCGCACACGCTTTTTCAGTTCTGCCCACAAATGCTCTATAGGATTCAGGTCAGGCTTTGTGATGGCCACTCCAATACCTTAATTTTGCCACAACTTTTGAAGTATGCTTGGGGTAATTGTCCATTTGGAAGACACATTTGCGACCAAGCTTTAACTTCCTGACTGATATCTTGAGATGTTGCCTCAAAATATCCGCAAGATTTTCTGTCCTCATGATGCAATCTATTTTGTGAAGTGCATGAGTCCCTCCTGCAGCAAAGCACCGCCATAACATTATACTGCCAGCCCCGTGCTTCACAGTTGGGATGGTTTTCTTCGGCTTGCAAGCCTCCCCCTTTTTCCTCCAAACATAATGATGGTCACATCTGTGGTCTGGCTTTTTTATGGCGGTTTTGGAGCAATGGCTAATTCCTTGCTGAGCGGCCTTTCAGGTGAAATAGGACTCTTTTTACCGTGGACATAGATATTTTTGTACCTGTTTCCTCCAGCATCTTCACAAGGTCCTTTGCTGTTGTTCTGGGATTGATTTGCACTTTTCACACCAAAGTACATGAATCTCTAGGAGACCTGAGTGGTATGGAGGCTGCATGGTCCCATGGTGTTTATACTTGCATTCTATTGTTGGTACCTTCAGATTTTTGGAAATTGATCCCAAGGATGAACCAGACTTGTGGAGGTTTACAATTATTTTTCTGAAGACTTGGCTGATTTCTTTTGATTTTCCCATCATGTCAAGCGAAGAGGTACTGAGTTTGAAGATAGTCCTTGAAATACATCCACAGGTACACCTCCAACTGACTCAAACGATGACAAACAAAGCTTCTAATGCCATCATATAATTTCTGGGATTTTCCAAGCTGTTTCAAGGCACAGTCAACTTTGTGTATGTAAACTTATGACGCACCGGAATTGTGATACAGTGAAAGTGAAATAATATGTCTGTAACAATTGTTGGAATAATTACTTGTGTCATGCACGAAGTAGATGTCCTAACATCCTTCCCAAAACTATAGCTTGTTAACAAGAAATATGTGGAATGGTTGAAAAACGAGTTCTAATGACTTCAACCTAAGTATATTAAGTAAACTTCCGATTCGCCTAGCCTGCTATGTTAATTATACTAATCAACTGTATAAATCCTACTAGCCTGCTATGTTAATTATACTAATCAACTGTATAAATCCTACTAGCCTGCTATGTTAATTCTCCTAACCTGCTGTACAAGTCCTCCTAGCCTGCTATGTTAATTATACTAATCAACTGTATAAATCCTACTAGCCTGCTGTCATGTTTGTCATTTATTATCATGTCTTGTCCCTGTGCTCCCCATGCTATTCGTTTCCCTCTGCTGGTCTTATTTGGTTCTTTCCCTCCTTCTATCCCTCTCTCTCCCCCTCCCTCTCTCACTCTCTCGCTCTCTCTTCTCTCTATCGTTCCGTTCCTGCTCCCAGCTGTTCCTATTCCCCTAATCATCATTTAGTCTTCCCACACCTGTTCCCGATCCTTTCCCCTGATTAGAGTCCCTATTTATTCCTTTGTGATCCGTTCCTGTCCCGTCGGTTCCTTGTTTTGTATTCACCATGCTGTGATTGCGTTTCGCCCTGTCCTGTCGTGTTTTTTGCCTTCATCAGATGCTGCGTGTGAGCAGGTGGCTCTATCAACTACGGCCTGCGCCTACCCGAAGCGACCTGCAGTCTGTGGCCGCTTCTCTAGTTATTCCCCTCTACAGACTAGAGGATTTTTGTTATTCCCTGTTTTGGATTTAAATAAACTCTGTTTCTGTTAAGTCGCTTTTGGGTCCTCTTTCACCTGCATGACAGAAGGAACCGACCAAGGAATGGACCCAGCGACTACAGACGCTCGTTACACTGCCGTCAGGATCCAAGGAGCCATGCTCGGCAGACACGAGCAGGAATTGTCTGCTGCTCGCCATGCCGTGGAGAACCTGGCCGCTCAGGTTTCCGACCTCTCTGGACAGTTCCAGAGTCTACGTCTCGTGCCACCTGTTACTTCCTGGCCTGCCGAGCCTCCAGAACCTAGGGTTAATAACCCACCTTGCTACTCCGGGCAGCCCACTGAGTGTCGCTCCTTTCTCACGCAGTGTGAGATTGTGTTCTCTCATCACACTGGCCGGGCCCAAGCTACATATTGCTCTAACAAATTCCAGAACTTTAAAGAGAGATGATTCGGGTTTTTGACCGTTCAGTTTTTGGTAGGGAGGCGGGCCCTGGCTTCCTTATGCTAAGGTGAACGGTCCACGTCATTTCACTCCTTACTGGCCGGGCTCGAGAATGGGGCACAGCTATCTGGGAGGCAAGGGCTGATTGCTCTAACAAATTCCAGAACTTTAAAGAGTATTGAGATGATTCATTTTCCGTATCACAGTTTTTGGTAGGGAGGCTTCTAGGGCCCTGGCTTCCTTATGCTAAGGTGAACGGTCCATAACGGATTATTCTATTGAGTTTACTTTAAAGAGGAGATGATGTTCTCCGGGCTTCCGGGTTTTTTATTTGAGCCCATGCAGCTGGGAGGGATTCGCATCTCGAAAAGGAGAGGGAATGGAGGATCACCAACCGCCTGTGCCTCTATCAGTTTTTGGTAGGTCCTTCATCTAGATCTTGTACTACTTGTCGGTCCATCTACGCTGGACCGGTTCGGTGCTAGGCTGGGGCTGAGGTTGTTTCATGGACGAAGCATGGGCTCGGAAACATAACATTCCTTTCAGACCGTTAGACAGGCCTACGCCCATGTTTGCCTTAGATGGTAGTCATCTTCCCAGTTATCTAAGGTTGAGATGGACCTTTAACTCCACAGTATCTGGCGGTGAGACTCTTTTTGATTTTCCTATTGAGTTTCACCTGTTGTTTTGGGTCATGCTGCCTCTGTATGTCAAATCCTGTTTTAATTGGTCGGTAATTCCGCCTATCCTGGAACGTTTCTTGTCATGTGAAGTGTTTAATGTCTCCATCCTCCCGTTTCTTCTGTCCCTACTTTCAGGAGGAACCTGGCGATTTGACAGGAGTGCCGGACTCCTGATCTGCCACGGTCTTCAGTCGGTGACCAACTAAGGATCCTCACCGGTCGTATGATTGTATTTTCTCCTCCCCTGGAGCGCACTCTCCTGAGGGTATACTCTCTGTCGGCTCAGATGGCTCTCGAGGATTCTTTGTCTCTTGGATAAGAACCTTCTTCTCTCCGCCATCTTAATGCCCGTTCATTTTGTTAAAAAGAAGGACGGTTTTCTGCGCCCCTGCGTTTCGAGATTTCTCGAGGGCTGAATGACATAAGGTAGATGTCTTCAGTGGCTTCTACCTGGGGATTCTTCCTTATGGGCGTGTTGTCGGGTTAAGTCTGGGGACCTTGAAAGCTTAAGCCATCACGTGCGCATCAGTTTCCCTGCTCCCTGTTTCCACTCCGTTAGGGCATTTTGGGCTACCCGTTCGGTCTCCCCAGCTGTTTTTCAGGCATCTGGTTAATGAGACTGAGCCCATGCAGATATCCTGATTTTTTCTCCGTCACTCGGATTCATGTTCAGCATCGTTCGAATACAGCGCCTTTTAGAGAATTGTCTCTACGTAAAGGCTGGAGAAGATGTCTCCTCCGTTACTTTTCCGCCTTCCTTATTTCCGTGCCATCAGATTGGATTCCGAATTCAAGCTGTCAGTGATTGGCCCGTGGACATTTCGAGTGTTTTAGGTTTCGCTAATTCATGGTCCCCTCTCAGTCTTACTTCTGTCAAGACGTGTTTTAAGTGGTCCGGTTCCGCCCAGGAGCTTTTGATCTTCTAAAAGAACGTTTTAAGTTACTCCTGACGTCACTAGGCCAGAGTCACTCGAGATTCATGTTCATAGTTGCACGCTTTTAGGTTTCGTAAAGGCTGATTCTATTTCAGTCGAAGGCTTGACGCTCTTACTCTTACTTCTGTCAGACGGTTTTAAGTGGTCAGGTTCCCAGCCCAGGAGCTTTTGATCTTCTAAAAGAACGTTTTACGTCCGCTCCTATCCCTCGTTACTCCTGACGTCACTAGACAATTCATTGTCGAGGTTGACGCTTCAGATCAGTAACCGTGAACTGCTCGCCATCCGCTTAGCCCTAGCGGAGGACCATAAGAACCTTGAGTACATCCGCTAAACGACTTAATGCCCGTGAACACCAAGCCTGATGCCTTATCCCGTCTGTTTAGTTCTTCTGTGGCTTCTACTGATCCCGAGGGGATTCTTCCTTATGGGCGTGTTGTCGGGTTAACAGTCTGGGGAATTGAAAGACAGGTTAAGCCACTCACGCACACTCATCTAGAACCTCTTTTCGTTCCTGTTTCCACTAGTGGGCTCACTCTGCCAAGTTAGCTGGTCCCCGGTGTTCGATCTTGCGTCTATTCGCTGGGTGGCCGACTCAGGAGCGTGACACGCGCCGTTTCGTGGCTGCTTGTTCGGACTGCGCGCAGACTAAGCAACTCTCCTCCTGTCGTCTCAGACCGCTTTCCTTCTCGACCATGGTCTCACATTGCCTTAGACTTCATTACCGGTCTGCCTTTGTCTGAAGACTGTGATTCTGACGGTTGTCGATAGGTTCTCTAAGGCGGCACATTTCATTCCCCTCGGCTTCCTTCCGCTAAGGAGACGGCACAAATCATTATTGAGAATGTATTCAGAATTCATGGCCTCCCGTTAGACGCCGTTTCAGACAGAGGCCCGCAATTCACGTCACAGTTTTGGAGGGAGTTCTGTCGTTTGATTGGTGCGTCCGTCAGTCTCTCTTCCGGGTTTCATCCCCAGTCTAACGGTCAAGAGAGAGGGCCAATCAGACGATTGGTCGCATACTCGCAGCCTTTCTTCAGAAACCCTGCGTCTTGGGCAGAACAGCTCCCCTGGGCAGAATCAAATTTTCCTTCGTCTGCTACCGGGTTATCTCCGTTTCAGAGTAGTCTGGGTTACCAGCCTCCTCTGTTCTCATCCCAGCTTGCCGAGTCCAGCGTTCCCTCCGCTCAGCGTTTGTCCAACGTTGTGAGCGCACCTGGAGGAGGGTGAGGTCTGCACTTTGCCGTTACAGGGCACAGACGGTGAGAGCTAATAAACGCAGGATTAAGAGTCCAAGGTATTGTTGAGAGAGTTGGCTTTCCACTCGTTCCTCTTACGACAGCTTTAAGTTGACTCCGCGGTTCATTGGTCCGTTCCGTGTCTCCCAGGTCGTCAATCCTGTCGCTGTGCGATCCTTCTTCCGCGACATCTTCGTCGCGTCCATCCTGTCTTCCATGTCTCCTGTGTTAAGCCCTTTCTTCGCACCCCCGTTCGTCTTCCCTCCCCCCCCTCCCGTCCTTGTCGAGAGCGCACCTATTTACAAGGTACATAAGATCATGGACATGCGTTCTCGGGGACGGGGTCACCAATACCTAGTGGATTGGGAGGGTTACGGTCCTGAGGAGAGGAGTTGGGTTCCGTCTCGGGACGTGCTGGACCGTTCACTCATCGATGATTTCCTCCGTTGCCGCCATTCCTCCTCGAGTGCGCCAGGAGGCGCTAAATAGCTGTTCCTATTCCCCTAATCATCATTTAGTCTTCCCACACCTGTTCCCGATCCTTTCCCCTGATTAGAGTCCCTATTTATTCCTTTGTGATCCGTTCCTGTCCCGTCGGTTCCTTGTTTTGTATTCACCATGCTGTGATTGCGTTTCGCCCTGTCCTGTCGTGTTTTTTGCCTTCATCAGATGCTGCGTGTGAGCAGGTGGCTCTATCAACTACGGCCTGCGCCTACCCGAAGCGACCTGCAGTCTGTCTCTAGTTATTCCCCTCTACAGACTAGAGGATTTTTGTTATTCCCTGTTTTGGATTTAAATAAACTTTATGATTGTAGTATTGATCCTTACGACTATACTCTCTGTCGGCTCCCGCTAAGCTTACCATAGTGCCTCGTTCTCCGGGGCGGGGTTCTTTTTGTTAAAAGAAGGACGGTACTCATCTGTTAAGTCGCTTTTGGGTCCTCTTTCACCTGCATGACACCTGCTATGTTAATTATACTAATCAACTGTATAAATCCTACTACCCTGCTATGTTAATTCTCCTAACCTGCTGGTATTTGGTTCTTTCAAGTCCTCTTCTAGCCTGCTAGCTGTTAAATTATTTAGTCTTCCCACACCTATCCTTTCCCTGATTAGAGTCCCTACTGTATAAATCTGCTGTGACAGGTAGCCTGCTATGTTAATTATAGAGGATTTTTGTTATTCTAATAAACTCTGTTTCTGTTAACTGTATAAATCCTACTACCCTGCTATGTTAATTCTCCTAACCTGCTGTACAAGTCCTCCTAGCCTGCTATGTTAATTATACTAATCAACTGTATAAATCCTACTAGCCTGCTATGTTAATTATACTAATCAACTGTATAAATCCTACTACCCTGCTATGTTAATTCTCCTAACCTGCTGTACAAGTCCTACTAGCCTGCTATGTTAATTATACTAATCAACTGTATAAATCCTACTACCCTGCTATGTTAATTCTCCTAACCTGCTGTACAAGTCCTACTAGCCTGCTATGTTAATTATACTAATCAACTGTATAAATCCTACTACCCTGCTATGTTAATTCTCCTAACCTGCTGTACAAGTCCTCCTAGCCTGCTATGTTAATTATACTAATCAACTGTATAAATCCTACTACCCTGCTATGTTAATTCTCCTAACCTGCTGTACAAGTCCTACTAGCCTGCTATGTTAATTATACTAATCAACTGTATAAATCCTACTACCCTGCTATGTTAATTCTCCTAACCTGCTGTACAAGTCCTACTAGCCTGCTATGTTAATTATACTAATCAACTGTATAAATCCTACTAGCCTGCTATGTTAATTCTCCTAACCTGCTGTACAAGTCCTCCTAGCCTGCTGTGTTCCTTCTAGCTGTGACCCATCAGCTCCATCCAGAATGTTAAGAAGCAGCCTGCCTGTTGGCTCTCTTGACCTATCCTTCTCCTTCAACTTTTAATTTCATAATTTTCATTCCATTTTCTCGTAACTTTTGCCACACATGGAAGGAGGCTATATGACTGCAGCCTATTGCCGCTTTGATGACTTATGATTGGCCAACAACAAGCTGCATGCGCCAAGCACCACTCTTATGAAAAGCAAGAGCAGCAGCATAAATGTTATTTGTTTTCTCTCTATATATTTATTTAACTCGGCAAGTCAGTTAAGAACAAATTCTTATTTTCAATGACGGCCTAGGAACAGTGGGTTAACTGCCTGTTCAGGGGCAGAACGACAGATTTGTACCTTGTCAGCTCGGGGTTTGAACTTGCAACCTTCCGGTTACTAGTCAAACACTAGTCCAACTAGGCAACCCTGCTGCCCCATATATATTTATATATATATACTGCAGTAGTTGAGATCGGATCTGTACGTGCCCTTACAGACATGTCAGTTAAAAAATTACACATACCCGAGACCTGTGACCCTCAGATCTGACCCAGACCCATAACATAATTTAGAATTCCCGCTCGGGTCCCAAACCAGGTATTGGGTACAGGTGGATCCGTGAAGACCTCTGGTACAGGCTATGGATAATTTAATTGGGACACCACTAGGGACACTTATTGTGTGGCCAGCAGAGAATCAGGGATGAGGGGCAGAGGGGCAGCATCAGGCACACATCGAAAAATAATAAGCAACTAATTATCAAACATAGAGACAGGTAGACAGGTAGACAGGTAGACAGGTAGACAGGTAGATAGGACATTTAATTGATTACAAATGACACGATCCTCCCCTGGACTATATCAAGAATTACTAAGCCTTCTCCCGAAATCAAATTGAAAAATCATGACCCCGAACTGTGCTGTCTGTGTAAACACAACCTGTGATATGTGGTTGTCTCACCTAGCCACCTGCAGACGAATGCACTAACTGTAAGTAGATCTAGATAAGAGTGTCTGATAAATTACTCAAATATAATGTCAAAGTGGTAGGATTAAGGCAGAATCTAGATGGAAACTATTGAAGTGCTGCCACAAGTGTTTTACATGGGAGGATTTCCATACGGACTGTAATTCTAAACATGTGGATAATCCATCTGAAGATACTCTACAGACCATCTACTGACAGTAACATGTTAACTGCATGTCTGTTGATTTTCAACAAGAACGTGTCTGTAGTCCATCTACAGATGTTCAAGTACACTATCAGCAGCATTTCAACAGCATGTCTTTGGCCTTTCAGAAGGATCTCAACAGAACAGTGCCGTGCAAAAGTATTCATCCCCCTTAGCGTTTCTCCTATTTTGTTGCATTACAACCTGCAATTTAAATGGATTTTTATTTGGATTTCATGTAATGGACATACACAAATAGTCCAAATTGGTAAAATGGAAAAGTGGTGCGTGCATATGTATTCGCCCCCTTTTCAATGAAGACCCTAAATAAGATCTGGTGCAACCAATTACCTTCAGAAGTCACATAATTAGTTAAATAAAGTCCACCTGTGTGCAATCTAAGTGCCACATAATCTCAGTATATATACACCTGTTCTGAAAGGCCCCAGAGTCTGCAACACCACTATGCAAGCGGCACCACCAAGCAATCAGCAACACCAAGCAATCAGCAACACCAAGCAATCAGCAACATGAAGACCAAGGAGCAATATGAAGACCAAGGAGCAACATGAAGACCAAGGAGCAACATGAAGACCAAGGAGCAACATGAAGACCAAGGAGCAACATGAAGACCAAGGAGTAATATGAAGACCATGGAGCAATATGAAGACCAAGGAGCAACATGAAGACCAAGGAGCAATATGAAGACCAAGGAGCAACATGAAGAACAAGGAGCAACATGAAGACCAAGGAGCAACATGAAGACCAAGGAGCAACAGCAAGCAACAATATGAAGACCAAGGAGCAACACCAAGCAAGCAGCAATATGAAGACCAAGGAGCAACAGCAAGCAAGCAACAATATGAAGACCAAGGAGCAACACCAAGCAAGCAGCAATATGAAGACCAAGGAGCAACACCAAGCAAGCAGCAATATGAAGACCAAGGAGCAACAGCAACAAGCAGCAATATGAAGACCAAGCAGCAACACCAAGCAAGCAGCAATATGAAGACCAAGGAGCAACGTGAAAACTATTTTTAGGAAGACATATAGGAATATATTTACTGGGGTATAGGGGAAAAAGCTTGCCTGGATATAGAACAAATAGGTTCTGAGTTTATCCTGTGAGAGAAGGGCCTGATAAAATACCTGCTTCATTATTTATACTTGACTGGAGATCAGCTGCTATTTCTCCAGAATACTGACACACATGACTGTCTGAAGTTTTGTGGGTGTGTGTGGATGTGTATGTGTGTGCGCGTGTGTGCGTGCGTGCGTGTATGCTCCCTGTGCTGTGCTGTCCTGTGTACAGTTGTGGCCAAAGGTTTTGAGAATGACACAAATATTCATTTTCACAAAGTCTGCTGCCTCAGTTTGTATGATGGCAATTTGCATATACTCCAGAATGTTATAATGTTATGAAAGGGTGATCAGATGATTTGCAATTGCAAAGTCCATCTTTGCCATGCAAATTAACTGATTCCCCCAAAAACATTTCCACTACATTTCAGCCCTGCCACAAAAGGACCAGCTGACATCATGTCAGTTATTCTCTCGTTAACACAGGTGTGAATGTTGTAGAGGACAAGGCTGGAGATAACTCTGTCATGCTGATTGAGTTCGAATAACAGACTGGAAGATTCAAAAGGAGGGTGGTGCTTGGAAACATTGTTCTTCCTCTGTCAACCATGGTTACCTGCAAGGAAACACGTGCCGTCATCATTGCTTTGCACAAAGAGGGCTTCACAGGGAAGGATATTGCTGCCAGTAAGATTGCACCTAAATCAACCATTTATCGGACCATCAAGAACTTCAAGAAGATCGGTTCAATTGTTGTGAAGAAGGCTTCAGGGTGCCCAAGAAAGTCCAGCAAGCGCCAGGAACGTCTCCTAAAGTTGATACAAGCTGCCGGACCGGACAGACACCACCAGTACAGAACTTGCTCGGCAGCAGGCAGGTGTGAGTGCATCTGCACGCACAGTGAGGCGAAGACTTTTGGAGGATGGCCTGGTGTCAATGAGGGCAGCAAAGAAGCCACTTCTCTCCAGGAAAAACATCAGCGACAGACTGGTATTCTGCAAAAGGTACAGGGAATGGACTGCTGATGAATCCCCTTTCCGATTGTTTGGGGCATCCGGAAAAAAGCTTGTCCAGAGAAGACAAGGTGAGCACTACCATCAGTCCTGTGTCATGCCAACAGTCAATCATCTTAAGACCATTCATGTGTGGGGTTGCTTCTCAGCCAAGGGATTGGGCTCACTCACAATTTTGCCTAAGAAGACAGCTATGAATAAAGAATGGTACCATCCTCCGAGAGCAAATTCTCCCAAACATCCAGGAACAGTTTGGTGACTAATAGTGCCCTTTCCAGCATGATGGAGCACCTTGCCATAAGGCAAAAGTGATAACTAACTGGTTTGGGGAACACAGCATTAATATTTTGGGTCCATGGCTATGAAACTCCCCAGATCTTAATTCCATTGAGACCTTGTGGTCTATCCTCAAGAGGCGTGTGGACAAACAAAAACTCACAAATTCTGACAAACTCCAAGTATTGATTATGCAAGAATGGGCTGCCATCAGTCAGGATGTGGCCCCGAAGTTAATTGACAGCATGCCAGGGAGGATTGCAGAGGTCTTGAAAAAGAAGGGTCAACACTGCAAATATTGACTCTTTGCATCAACTTAATGCAATTGTCAATAAAAGCCTTTGACACTTATGAAATGCTTGCAATTATACTTCACTATTCCATAGTAACATCTGACAAAAATATATAAAGACACTGAAGCAGCAAACTTTATGGAAATTAATATTTGTGTTATTCTCAAAACGTTTGGCCACGACATACTGACCCCACAACACACCACGCCTCTTGTAAATCCAGCCCTCACGTTGTTACTCTCATGCCTTGAAACATGTCAACCGCCTGATTAAAGACACCTGTCAGAACCCGGAATCTCCTCCCCGGAAGACACTATTGGTCAATAACATTCCCCAAGGACCAACCTATCAGCTTTCTACAACCTCTAGTAGGTCAGTTTGCTTAGTGAGTCATCAAATGAGAGTGACATTCATTAATTCATTGGCAGACACATTAAAAATGATCTTTGTTCAAGTGGATAATGTTGTTGGCTTTTTCTGTTGCTCCTCGAGGTACAGGATGTGAATATGAATAGGATTACACCGTAATTAATGTAGAGGGCAGGAATATCAGCTGGAATTACAGAGAAGACTGTATTCGCCTTCTCCCCGGAAAATCTATAAAATCTATCATTGAAAAGTTAATCGGACATGGTATCATGAGCATCGCAATTGACCCACAGTTGTTGATTAAAGTTTGCTTATTAGCATTGATTAACAACAGTTTAGCTAAATATCTAAACAGTTTAATCGAAAAACGATTATATTTTCCACCAGTTTAAGCCAGAATCCTAATTTAAAATCCATGTGTAATGTTTGTCGTAGGAAGTTTAGACTTTTTGGAATACAGGTCAAGATTACAGAAAATGTAATCAAGTACAACATGTATATTAAGGCCTGTAGGCCTAATGACATGAATGTATGATTTAATGAGACCACCCATATGTAAAATGTATGTGTTACTTTAAGTGGCTTTTGATAAAATGTTATTATGTTATGTGTTTTCCTCCTACCAGTTACTGCTGATAATTTAACTCAGCAAAAAAAGAAACTGACCCTGTCAGTCAAAGATAATTCATAAAAATCCAAATAACTTCACAGATCTTCATCGTAAACAGTTTAAACACGGTTTCTCATGCTTGTTCAATGAACCATAAACCAATCGTTAAGACACTAACATCTTACGGACGGTAGGCAATTAAGGTCACAGTTATGAAAACTTAGGACACTAAAGAGGCCATTCTACTGTCTCTGAAAAACACCAAAAGAAATATGCCCAGGGTCCCTGCTCATCTGCGTGAACATGCCTTAGTCATGGTGCAAGGAGGCATGAGGACTGTAGATGTGGCCAGTGCAATACATTGCAATGTCCATACTGTGAGAAGCCTAAGACAGTGCTACAGCGAGACAAGACGGACAGCTGATCGTTCTCGCAGTGGCAGACCACGTGTAACAACACCTGCACAGGATCAGTACATCCAAACATCACACCTACGGGACAGGTACAGGATGGCAACAAGAACTGCCCAAGTTACACCAGGAACGCACAATCATTGCTCAGACTGTCCGCAATAGGCTGAGAGAGGCTGGACTGAGGGCTTGTAGGCCTGTTTTAAGGCAGGTCCTCACCAGACATCAACAGCAACAACGTCACCTATGGGCACAAACCCACCGTCACTAGACCAGACAGGTCTAAAGTTATCTTCGCTGACGAGTTGTCGTTTTGTCTCACCAGTGTGATGGTTGGATTCACGTTTATCATATAAGAAATGAGCATTACACCGAGGCCTGTACTCTGGAGCGGAATCGATGTGGAGGTGGAAGGTCCATCATGGTATGAGGCGGTGTGTCACCACATCATCAGACTGAGCTTGTTGTCATTGCAGGCAATCTCAACGCTGTGCGTTACAGGGAAGACATCCTCCTCCTTCATGTGGTACCCTTCCTGCAGCTCATCCTGACATGACCCTCCAGCATGACAATGCCACCAGCCATACTGCTCGGTCTGTGCGTGATTTCCTGCAAAACAGGAATGTCAGAGTTCTACCATGGTCAGCGAAGAGCCCGGATCTCAATCCCATTGAGCACGTCTGGGACCTGTTGGATCGTAGGGTGAGGGCTAGGGCCATTCCCCCCAGAAATGTTTGGGAACTTGCAGGTGTCTTGGTGGAAGAGTGGGGTAACATCTCACAGCAAAAAATGGAAAATCAGGTGCAGTACATCACACTGGGTATATAATAGTTTTTATATTTTTTAAAATAATATTATATATATATTATGATTAGTAGCAGGTCTCTGTCTGACAGTGGAACATGTTTAGCATGAATCTGTTTGTCCTATCTTTGTAAGACCTCATCTTCCTTGGCAAGATAGCATAGATTCATGTTTACAGCTGTTTGAACGGCAGCCTCTCACAGGACCATTTGGTCTTCATTTTTATTTCTATTCAGCCAGGCAGCTTTGGAAGTTTCGCAGTCAGAGCTGCATCGCTCCACTTGAATTATTGATTAAATACATAAAATATATACATTAGGATTCCATTCAATCTTGACCTGACTTGAATTCCAAAAGCCACAATTCCAACGTGATTCCGAGGGAACTGCCAAAGATATGAAAACAACATAGAGCTCCATATGAAATGATGCTACCAATGCATCATGAATACACAGAGACATACAGATAACTGATAAATCAAGGGAACACCAACATAAAGTGTCTTGGGCCACCAAGAGCCAAAACGTCTTCAATGAACCCTGGCATAGATTCTACAAGTGTCTGGAATTCTATCGGAGGGATGCGACACCATTCTTCCATGAGAAATTCCATCATTTGGTGTTTTGTAGATGATGGTGTAAAACACTGTCTCAGGCGCCGCTCCAGAATCTCCCATAAGTGTTCAATTAGGTTGAGATCTGGTGACTGAGACAGCCATGGTGTATCTTCTACATGCTTATCAAACTATTCAGTGACCACTCGTGCCCCGTGGATGGGGTCATTGTCATCCTATAGGGCCATCGCCATGGTAGACAAACTAATGGTCAAAACAATGAATGGCCTGACCAGTATTTTATCCATGACCCTAAGCATGATGGGATGTTAATTGCTTAAATAACTCAGGAAACACACCAGTGTGGAAGCACCAGTGTTACATATATTTATTCATTTTAGACTTATCTGGTTCAGCCTGAGGATACATTTTAATTATAGTAGTGAATAGTGTACACACATTGTACAATTCAGTATCATTAAGTCTAATAGACTTTAGCCTTGAGCATGTAAATACACATTTGGACCAATGGTGAAAACACAACCTGAGGTTGCAACATTACTACGGAATATCTGGTCCACAGCGCCCTCTTGTCTCCTATGTGTGAACTGCATGTATGGGCAAGGAGGCTCCCCAGAGCTGGGTCAGGACATATGTTTAACTTGGCAGTATCGGTGGGTGGGGTAGGAGAGTGCCAAAGACTGACACATCCTCTGTCTGTCTGTCTGTCTGTCTGTCTGTCTGTCTGTCTGTCTGTCTGTCTGTCTGTCTGTCTGTCTGTCTGTCTGTCTGTCTGTCTGTCTGTCTGTCTGTCTGTCTGTCTGTCTGTCTGCCTGCCTGCCTGCCTGCCTGCCTGCCTGCCTGCCTGCCTGCCTGCCTGCCTGCCTGCCTGCCTGTCTGTCTGTCTGTCTGTCTGTCTGTCTGTCTGTCTGTCTGTCTGTCACACATGGTAAGCAGACAGTAACTGCTCCAGTGTCCTTTCAATGATCTGAGAGTATAATATATAGTGCTCAGGTAACAGATATGAATGACACTTTAATGATACTGTAACTCTCCATAATCTGTACTGTAAAAACACGTCCTGGTGCATTCCTGTCTCCTTTGTTGGCACCCACACACACACAAACACCCTGCATGAATGAGGGGGGGTGTTTATGCAAGTCACTGCAAAACTTTTTAACAAAGACCCATTCAGACTTGTAGAAACAGGAATTCCATCTGCCTTACTGTACACCCCAACAACAATGTTTTTGTATACAAGACATTCACATTTCTTTTCTCACCTTTATTTAACCAGGTAGGCCAGTTGATAACAAGTTCTCATTTACAACTGCGACCTGGCCAAGATAAAGCAAATCAGTGCGACAAAAACAACAACACAGAGTTACATATAGGATAAACAAACATAGTCAATAACCCAATAGAAAAATCTATGTACAGTGTGTGAAAATGTAGTAAGATTAGGGAGGTAAGGCAATAAATAGGCTAATTGCAATTTAGAATGAACACTGGAGTGATAGATGTGCAGATGAGGATGTGCAAGCAGACATACTGGGATGCTAAAGAGCATTTAAAAAAATAGCAATATGGGGATGAGGTAGTTGGGTGTGCTATTTACAGATGGGCTATGTGCAGGTACAGTCATCGGTAAGGTGCTCTGACAGCTGATGCTTCAAGTTTGATAGAGAGATATAAGTCTCCAGCTTCAGTGATTTTTGCATTTCGTTCCAGTCATTAGCAGCAGAGCTACGGGTGGGTGTTGCTATAGTGACCAGTGAGCTGAGATAAGGTGAGGCTTTACCTAGTAAAGACTTATAGATGACCTGGAGCCAGTGGGTTTGGCGACGAATATGTAACGAGGGCCAGCCAATGAGAGCATACAGGTCGCACACAGTGTGACCTCCAAATGGAATATGTGTAAATATACAGGCGCTAGTCTATACACCCCTTGCACAGTCTTCACATTTTGTTGCCATAAAATCTTATCTAAAAATGGATTCAAAAGCATTTTTCCTCTATCAATCTACACAACCTACTCAACATTTTCAAAGTATAAGAAAAATTATAGAACATTTTCCAAATGACTGAGAAATACAAAATGAGGATGTATTGATTGCGTACAGTACTAGTCAAAAGTTTGGACACACCTACTCATTCAAGGTTTTTTGTCTGTATTTTTACTATTTTCTACATTGTATAATAATAGTGAAGACATCAAAACTATGAAAATCACCACAATTCCACAATCACCCAACCTCAACCCAATTGAGATGGTTTGGGATTAGTTGGACACCTGAGTGAAGGAAAAGCAGCCAACATGTTCTCAGCATATGTGGGAACTCTTTCAAGTCTGTTGCAAAAGCATTCCTGGTGAAGTTGGTTGAGAGAATGCCAAGAGCTGTCAAAGCTCTCATCAATGCAAAGTGTGGCTACATTGAAGAAATATAAAATATATTTTGATTTATTTAACACTTGTTTGGTTACTAAATGATTCCATATGTGTTATTTCATAGTTTTGATGTCTTCACTTTTATTCTACAATGTAGAAAATAGCACAAATAAATAAAAACCTTTGAATGGGGTGTGTCTAAAACGTTTAACTGGTAGTGTATATGTTGCCCTAAGAGTTGTGCACAGTTGGTTGAATTGTATTAAAAATGATTTATTGAAAGCTGTAGTTGCTTTCAATAAGTGCTTCCACCAAGTAGTACCTCTGGAGTGTGAAGACATACAGAATCAAGACATCTTCATTTGTTTTTTAATTCATGTAGAACATATACTATCATTTGTATTTTAAAGTAGGTGTCACGGTTTTCATGTGGTGAAGGAGAGTCGGACCAAACTGCAGCGTGTATATTGCGATCCATGTTTAATCAAACAACGTAAACATGAATAAAGACAAACACTATAAAACAATAAACGAAACGAAAACCGAAAACAGCCTATACTTGTGTCAACTAACACAGCACAAGTCACTCAAGACAATCACCCACAATACAACCAAAGAATATGGCTGCCTAAATATGGTTCCCAATCAGAGACAACGATAAACACCTGCCTCTGATTGAGAACCACTTCAAACAGCCATAGACTCTCCTAGAACACCCCACTAAGCTACAATCCCACTAAGCAACACACCACATACAAAAACCCATGTCACACCCTGGCCTGACCAAATACATGAAGAAAAACACAAAATACTTTGACCAGGGCGTGACAGTAGGTCCCTCAGGTCCTTTTAACGATCACAAAGCCTAATACCAAGAGGCATGGAGAGGCAGCCTTTAGTTATTATGACCACAGCCTCTTGAATAGCGTTGCCAGAGACCCTGAGGGGGGCCGAAACTGTGGACATATTTAAAAGATATCTTAAAACACATTTTTAGCTTTTCTTTTTCTTAGTCATTCAGTTTGGTAAATTCTTTTGATTTTATCTTGTGTTTATTATGTAAATATTTCAGCTTTTATTTAGGCTTTTTATAGTTTTTTTTGTTTCCCTGTAAAGCAGTGTGTTGCATTCCATGTATGAAATGTGATGGATAAATAAAGATTATTTAGCTAGGCATCTTTATTTGATTTGATTTGAAAATGTGGAGAAGGTCCCTTTTTAGATTGAATTTTAAGGCAGCCAAATGTGAAGATTGTGCAAGGGTGTGTAGACTTCCACCAGTGACTATAGATCAACACGCTTTTAATATATTCCAGAATGTCATTATAAATAGGAATTTGTTCTTAACTGGCTTGCCTGGTTAAATAGAGGTTGAATCAAGACTTGCCTGGTTAAATAGAGGTTGAATCAAGACTTGCCTGGTTAAATAGAGGTTGAATCAAGACTTGCATGTTTAAATAGTAGTTGAATCAAGACTTGCCTGGTTAAATAGAGGTTGAATCAAGACTTGCCTGGTTAAATAGAGGTTGAATCAAGACTTCCTGGTTAAATAGAGGTAAAATCAAGACTTCCTGGTTAAATAGAGGTAAAATCAAATCACACCATACAGGGAGAGGAGCAACATAACATGTGGTTATTTACCCAGCAGGCCCTGTCAGTGACATCACATTCCAGACTGACTTAAATAACTCAAAATTCTTTCACTTTTCTACTCTCAAACAGCGTTGTATTATTTTATTTTGTGGCATTAATCATTGTGAGAAGGTCATAGGTCATAGTGTTACGCAATCTTAGAAATAGGAGTAGAAGCAGGTGGCAGATACAGATTGAGGGAAAGTTGTACAACTCAATGCATTCAACTGAAATGTGTCTTCCGCATTGAATCAGGGAGTTGCGGAGGCCATAATTGACATCCACGTCTTCGGCACCCAGGGAACAGTGGGTTTCTCAGAGGCAGAACGACAGATATTTACCTTGTCAGCTCTGTTATTTGATCCAGCAACCTTTCAGTTACTGGCCGAACGCTCTAACCACTAGGCTCTAACCACTAGGCTTGGTGTGTGTGTGTGTGTGTGTGTGTGTGTGTGTGTGTGTGTGTGTGTGTGTGTGTGTGTGTGTGTGTGTGTGTGTGTGTGTGTGTGTGTGTGTGTGTGTGTGTGTGTGTGTGTGTGTGTGTGTGTGTGTGTGTGTGTGTGCGTGCGTGCGTGCGTGCGTGCGTGCGTGCGTGCGTGCGTGCGTGCGTGTGTGTGTGTAATCTGTGTGCGTAAATATGTTTATGGAGTGAGAGAGAAAGAGAGAGACAGAAAGGGAGAGAGAGAGAGAGAGAAAGAGAGGAAGAGAGAGAGAAATAGAGAGAGAGAGAGAGAGAGAGAGAGAGAGAGAGAGAGAGAGAGAGAGAGAGAGAGATGAGATAATGGCACCCTGCAGAGGTCTGCTCCTGTTTCCTCTCTCTGTCCTGGAAATCTCTGGCAGACCACTGTGTCCACTATGCACCCTCTTTAACCAGCCAACACCACACACACTACCTCATTGTGCTACCAGTTACAAAACCAAATCCCAATCTATTGATGTGGGATGAAACAAGGGACAAGCACAAGGTGCTATAGTCGGACCATAGCCCCCCTCTCCTGCCAAAGATGGACCCTCTTTTCACTGTCCCAATAAGATTACCTCTATAGGGGCGGCAGGCAGTCTGGTGGTTCAAACCAAACGTTATTTTTCACAAACGCCGAATACAACCTTACCGTGAAATGCTTACTTACAAGCCCTTAACCAACAATGCAGCTCAAAAAAATAGAATTAATAAAATATTTACTAAATAAACTAAAGTGAGAACAAAAATGTATCAATCAAAAAGTAAATGTACCGTACATAACAATAACGAGGCTATATAGAGGGGGTACTGGTACCGAGTCAGTGTGCGGGGTTACAGGTTAGTCAAGGTAATTTGTAAAGTGACTATGCATAGATAATATATGAGCATTGGACCAGTAACTAAAAGTTTGTTGGTTTGAATCTACGAGATGACTAGGTGAAAAGTCTATTGATGTGCCCTTGAGCAATGCACTAAACACTAATTGCTCCTGTAAGTCGCTCTGGATGTGATATACGTTAGATGATCAAGATGGCCCCGCCCCGAGATGGTCGCCTCGCTTCGGATTCTTAGGAAACTATGCAGTATTTTCTTTATTTTGTATTATTTCTTACATTGTTATCCCAGGAAATCTTAAGTTTTATTACACACAGCCGGGAGGAAATATTGGATATAAGAGCAACTTACCAACATTACAACCAGGAATATGACTTTCCCGAAGCAGATCATCTCTTCGGACCACCACCCAGGGCAATGGAACTAATCCCAGCAACAGCAACGCAGAATGGGCAGACGGAGCGGTCTTCTGGTCAGGATTCGTAAATGGGCACATTGCTCACCACTCCCAAGTATACTACTCGCCAATGTCCAGTCTCTTGACAACAAGGTAGATGAAATTCAAGCAATGGTTGCCTTCCAGAGAGGCATCATGTAACATTCTCTTTTTCACAGAATCATGGCTCTCTCGGGATATGTTGTCCATGCATCATTCCGACAGAGATAAACACCTCTCTGGGAAGAGGAATGGCGGGGGTGTATTCTCTATGATTAACAACTCATGGTGCAATCATAACAACACACAGGAACTCAAGTCCTTCTGCTCACCCAACCTAGAATTCCTTACAATCAAATGCTGCTCATTCCACCTACCAAGAGAATTCTTGTCAGTTATAGTCACAGCTGTATACATCCCCCCTCAAGCGAACACCAAGACGGTCCTCAAGGAACTTGTAAACTCTATGTAAACTGGAAACTATATAACCGGAGGATGCATTTATTGTACCTGGGGATTTTCACAAGGCAAATTTGAGATCAATGTTACCTAAATTTTATCAGCATATTGACTGCACGACAAGTAGGGCTAATACTCTCGACCACTGCTACTTTAACTTCTGCGATACATACAAAGTCCTCCCCCGCCCTCCCTTCGTCAAATCCAACCACAACGCCATCTTGCTCGTCACAGCTTATAGGCAGAAACTCAAACAGGATGTACCAGTGACGAGAACCATTCAACGCTGGTCTGACCAATCGGAAGCCACGCTCCAAGATTATTTTGATCAGGCGGACTGGAATATGCCTCACAGAATGACATTGATCTGTACGCTGACTCGGTGATTGCCTTTTATAATTTAGTGCATTGGAGATTTCATAACCACTCTGACTATTACAACCTGCCCTAACCAGAAACCGTGGATGGATGGCGGCATTCGCTAAAAACTGAAAGCGCAATCCACCGCATTTAACAATGGAAAGAGGTCTGCAGATATGGCTGAATATTAACAGGGACAAGGTGGAGTCGCAATTCAACAGCTCAGACACGGCACATATGTGGCAGGGTCTACAGGATGTCAGGGACTACAAAAACAACAACAGCCACGTCACGGATACCGACGTCCCACTTCCAGATAAGCTAACCACCTTCTTTGACCACTTTGAGGATAATACAGTGCCACTGTTGCGGCTCACTAACAAAGACTGCGCCCCCCTTCCTCAGTGGCTGACGTGAGTAAAACATTTAAACACGTTAACCCTCACAAGGCTGCTGGCCCAGACGGCATCCATAGCCGCATCCTCAAAGCATGCGCAGACCAGCTGGGCTGGTGTGTTTACGGACATATTTAATCGCTCTCTATCCCAGTCTGTTGTCCCCATATGCTTCAAGATGCTACCATTGTTTCTGTACCCAAGAAGGCAAAGACTGAACTAAATGATTATCGCCCCGTAGCTGTCATGCAGGTGAAAGAGGACCCAAAAGCGACTTAACAGAAACAGAGTTTATTTAAATCCAAAACAGGGAATAACAAAAATCCTCTAGTCTGTAGAGGGGAATAACTAGAGAAGCGGCCACAGACTGCAGGTCGCTTCGGGTAGGCGCAGGCCGTAGTTGATAGAGCCACCTGCTCACACGCAGCATCTGATGAAGGCAAAAAACACGACAGGACAGGGCGAAACGCAATCACAGCATGGTGAATACAAAACAAGGAACCGACGGGACAGGAACGGATCACAAAGGAATAAATAGGGACTCTAATCAGGGGAAAGGATCGGGAACAGGTGTGGGAAGATTAAATGATGATTAGGGGAATAGGAACAGCTGGGAGCAGGAACGGAACGATAGAGAGAAGAGAGAGCGAGAGAGTGAGAGAGGGAGGGGGAGAGAGAGGGATAGAAGGAGGGAAAGAACCAAATAAGACCAGCAGAGGGAAACGAATAGCATGGGGAGCACAGGGACAAGACATGATAATAAATGACAAACATGACAGTAGCACTCACTTCTGTCATCATGAAGTACTAGTCATGAATCATATCAACACCACCTAACCAGCCAACCTAGACCTGCATCAAAGCTGGGAGAGAGACTGAAAAACAGTTTCTATCGCAAGGCCATCAGACTACTAAACAGCAATCACTAACTCAGAGAGGATGCTGCCCACATTGAGACCCAATCACTGGACACTTTAATTAATGGATTACTAGAAACTTTTAACAATGCCACTGTAATTAATGCCACTCTAATAATGTCCACATATCTTACATTTTATATATAACTTTATTGAGACCCAATCACTGGACACATTTATAAATGGCTCACAAATCACTTTAAACAATGACACTTTAAATAATGCCACTTTTTACACATCTTACATTAATCACATCAGGTGGTGAGGGTAGGTAGCAACACATCTGCCACACTGATCCTCAACACTGGAGCCCCCCAGGGGTGCATTCTCAGTCCCCTCCTGTACTCCCTGTTCACCCACGACTGCATGGCCAGGCACGACTCCAACGCCATCATTAAGTTTGAAGACGACACAACAGTGGCCTGATCACTGACAATGATGAGACAGCCTATAGGGAGGAGGTCAGAGACCTGGCCTGGTGGTGCCAGAATAACAATCTATCTCTCAACATAACCGATACTAAGGAGCTGATTGTGGACTACGGGAAAAGCAGGACCGAGCACGTCCCCATTCTCATTGGCGGGGCTGTAGTGGAGCAGATTGAGAGCTTCAAGTTCCTTGGTATCCACATCACCAACAAACTAGAATGGTCCAAACACACCAAGACAGTCATGAAGAGGGCACAACAAAGCCTGTTCCCCCTCAGGAAACTAAAATGATTTGGCATGGGTCCTCAGATCCTAAAAATGTTTTACAGCTGCAACATCAAGAGTATTCTGACTGGTTGCATAACTGCCTAGTATGGCAATTGCTCGGCCTCTGACCGCAAGGCACTTCAGAGGGTAGTGCGTACGGCCCAGTACATCACTGGGGCTAAGCTGCCTGCCATCCAGGACCTCTACACCAGGCGGTGTCAGAGGAAGGCCCTAAAAATTGTCAAAGACCCCAGCCACCCCTGTCATAGACTGTTCTCTCTACTACCGCATGGCAAGCGGTACCGGAGTGCCAAGTCAAGGACAAAAAGGCTTCTCAACAGTTTTTACCCCTAAGCCATAAGACTCCTGTACAGGTAATCAAATGGCTACCCAATCTGAAGTGTGTGCTCCCCCAAATCCTCTTTTTATGCTGCTGCTGCTCTCTGTTTATCTTATATGCATAGTCACTTTATCTATACACTCATGTATATACTACCTCAATTGGCCCGACCAACCAGTGCTCTCAAACAGTGGCTAACCGGCTATCTGCGTTGTGTCCTGCCACCCACCACCCCCTCTTTTACTCTACTGCTGCTCTCTGTTCATCATATATGCATAGTCACTTTAACCAAATCTACATGTACATACTACCTCAATCAGCCTGACTAACCGGTGTCTGTATGTAGCCTCGCTACTGTATGTAGCCTTGCTACTGTATATAGCCTCTCTACTGTATATAGCCTCTCTACTGTATATAGCCTCTCTACTGTATATAGCCTCTCTACTGTATATAGCCTCACTACTGTATATAGCCTCTCTACTGTATATAGCCTCACTACTGTATATATCCTCACTACTGTATATAGCCTCTCTACTGTATATAGCCTCACTACTGTATATAGCCTCTCTACTGTATATAGCCTCTCTACTGTATATAGCCTCGTTACTGTATATAGCCTTGCTACTGTATGTAGACTTGCTACTGTTTTTCATGGTCGTTTTACTGTTGTTTTATTTCTTTACCTACCTATTGTTCACCTAATACCTTTTCTGCACTATAGGTTAGTGCCTGTAAGTAAGCATTTCACTGTAAGGTCTACTACACTGTTGTATTGGGCGCACGTGACAAATAAACTTTGATTTGATAATTTTTTATTTTACTATTATTTCACCTTTATTTAACCAGGTAGGCTAGTTGAGAACACCTTTATTTAACCAGGTAGGCTAATTGAGAACACCTTTATTTAACCAGGTAGGCTAGTTGAGAACACCTTTATTTAACCAGGTAGGCTAGTTGAGAACACCTTTATTTAACCAGGTAGGCTAGTTGAGAACACCTTTATTTAACCAGGTAGGCTAGTTGAGAACACCTTTATTTAACCAGGTAGGCTAGTTGAGAACACCTTTATTTAACCAGGTAGGCTAGTTGAGAACACCTTTATTTAACCAGGTAGGCTAGTTGAGAACACCTTTATTTAACCAGCTAGTTGAGAACAAGTTCTAATTTACAATTGCGACCTGGCCAAGGTAAAGCAAAGCAGGTAGAAACATTCAACAACACAGAGTTACACATGGAAGAAAACAAACATACAATCAATAATACAGTAGGAAAATCTATATACATCATGTGCAAATGAGGTAGGATAAGAGAGGTAAGGCCATATATAGGCCGTGGTGGCAAAGTAATTACAATATAGCAATTAAACACTGGAATGGTAGGATGTGCGGAAGATGACTGTGCAAGTAGAGTGTTACGGATACAGGTATCCTGAGTGTGTATCCTGTATCCAATCATCATTCCCCAACCAGTCACCAATCAGCCATCAATCAGAAGACACACCTCCTGTTTCCATTACCCAATAACATCCCCTTGCCCTTAGTTTAAAAACCCATCCAGTTGTTTCCTCTGGAGCTCGATCTCTCTGTGTCTCTCTCACACTCTCTCGCTATATCTTTCTCTCTCTCGCTATATCTTTCTCTCTCTCGCTATATCTTTCTCTCTCTCGCTATATCTTTCTCTCTCTCGCTATATCTTTCTCTCTCTCGCTATATCTTTCTCTCTCTCTCTTGGATTTCTCTCTCTCGCTATATCTTTCTCTCTCTCTCTTGGATTTCTCTCTCTTTTGGTTTTTGTTCATGCCTGTCACATTTGTCTAGAATCCTGTGAGTTTTGTGATGGTGATTGACTGTTTGTTTGATGGAGGGAAAAGGGGGTACCAAGACAAGTTGCCTGTGGGCATACACTACGCGTAGGAATACATGGATCTAAATACCCTAGTTTGAACTGGGCGAACCACCCGCTTTATTTTTGGTTAGTTAGTTAGTTAGCTGTATTGAAGTAGGCTAGTGTAGCTTAGGGGTGTTTTTGGATATTTGTTTCTTTCCTCAGCCCCTTTTCCTGCCCCCCTATACCATGTGTTTAAACATGAACACGTGAGTGTTTGATGGTAATTTAGTTGTCTGTGGTAGTCCGTTCTCACTGTTACTTTTTCACTGTTATAATTTCAATGAGTTATGTTACGGGTCTCGATACCATCCACCCCTAGACTGCCGGGACAAAGGGATTCGTAACATAGAGAGACTGGGGTGCGAAGGAGCAAGATAAATAAATAAATACGGTATGGGGATGAGGTAGTTGGATGGGCTATTTACAGATGGGCTATGTACAGGTGCAATGATCTGTGAGCTGCTCTGACAGCTGGTGGCTAAAGCTAGTGAGGGAGGTAAAAGTCTCCAGCTTCAGTGATTTTTGCAGATATCACGTGTATATACAGGAGTTTTATACCATCTACTGCACCGTGCTTATGCCACTCATCCAATATATTTGTATATTCTCATTCAGCACTTTAGATTATGTGTATTAGATAGTTGAGGAATTGTTAGAATACTTGTTAGATATGTGTGTATTAGGTAGTTGTTGGGAATTGTTAGATTATTTGTTAGATATTACTGTATTGTTGGAACTAGAGCCACAAGCATTTTGTTACACTCACATTGACATCTGCTAACCATGTGTATGGGAACAATGATTTGAGTGTCTACTAAAATATGAATAGGGATAGGTCCTCCTGCGTCAATCATAATTACGAAAACATGACAACAATTCTATTAATGTATACACTATATGTCAAAGTGGTATATTTGTTGGTATTATTTTGCAAGTTCTTCCACAAACGTAACTTTGCAGGGTAGTGCCCTTCACGCTGACTATTCAATTATTTACTGTGACATCAGATCAACTTCTTTGAACATAAGTTTCTGTTTTAGTTTAAGACGTGGAGTGAGATAGGCTTCTGTTCTGGGACTTAATGAGAAATTGGAGTTCAAATTCAAGTTTTACGATCTACAATATCAACATCAAAATAGTATAACTAATAAAAAATTAAGTACCAGTCAAGTTTGTACAGACCTACTCATTCCAGTTTTTTTTAACTATATTTTAATAACGCATATGGAATTATGTAGTAACCAAAAAAGTGTTAAATCTAAATATATTTGAGGTTCTTCAAAATAGCCACCCTTTGGTATTTTACCAAATAGGGCTATCTTCTGTATATCACCCCTACCTTGTCACAACACAACTGATTGGCTCAAACGTATTAAGAAGGAAAGAAATTCCACAAATTACATTTTAACATGGCACACCCATTAATTGAAATGCATTCCAGGTGACTACCTCATGAAGCTGGTTGAGATGCAGAGTAGGTGAACAGATTATTTCCACATATGTGGTTCCCACCATGAAGCATGGAGGAGGAGGTGTGATGGTGTGGGGGTGCTTTGCTAGTGACACTGTCTGATTTATTTAGAATTCAAGGCACACTTAACCAGCATGGCTGATACAGTATTTTGCAGCGATACACCATCCCATTTGGTTTGGGTTTAGTGGGACTATCAACAGGCTGTGTAAGGGCTATTACACACCTCCAGGCTGTGTAAGGGCTATTTGACTAAGAAGGAGAGTGATGGAGTGCTGCATCAGATGACCTTGTCACGTTCTTTCAAAATCGAACCCAGAAGCAGACCAGGACAAGGAGAGTAGGAAGAAGGTGAGTATTTATTTACAAGTGAATGTGAAGATATATCCAGGTGGCGTAGCGGGCAGCGGTGGTGAGTTGATGGGAGTAAATAGGTGGATCCAATGGGGTAGCGGAATCCTCCTCCGACCAGGCGGGAATGGGGTAAATGATCTGGGTGAGTAATGTTCATGGCTAAGGATCCGGCTTGGAATGGATGTTAGGTCAGAGCTTTTGAAGGGGAGAGGTGATGATCAGGACAGGTTTGCAGATTACTGATGGGATACAGGTGTGGGTGAACATCGATCTCCCAACAAGCTAATTCGCCCGGCAACCAGACAGGGTGCATTCCAGGACACCAGAAACACACTCCAGGACAGAAACCCAGGCAAACACAGACTCAGGAAGCGGGATTCGTGACAGACCTGGCCTCCACAATCACCCGACCTCAACCCAATTGAGATGGTATGGGAGGAGTTGCACCGGAGAGTGAAGGAAAAGCAGCCAACAAGTGCTCAGCATGTGTGGGAACTCCTTCAAAACTGTCGGAAAGGCATTCCTCATGAAGCTGGTTGAGAGAATGCCAAGAGTGTGAAAAGCTGTCATCAAGGCAAAGGGTTGCTACTTTGAAGAATCTAAAATATTAACTATGTTTTGATTTGTTCCACATTTTGTTGTCTTTCAGCCTGCAATAAAAATGTATTACATAGATTATTTACACCATAATGACAAAGTGAAAACATGTTTGTAGAAATGTTTGTAAATGTATTGAAAATTTAACTCAGAAATATGTCATTTACGTATAGGTATTAACACCCCCTTGCTATGACACAAATTAGCTCAGGTGCATCCAATTTCCTTTGATCATCCTTGAGGTGTTACTCCAACTTAATTGGAATCCACCTGTGTCCAATCCAATTGTCTGGACATGATTTAGAAAGAAACATATATCGGGTCCCATATAGACCTGACAGTGCATGTCAGAGCAGAAACTATATAATGAAGACCTGTCTGTACATCTCCAAGAGGGAATTGTGATGAGACATATATCTGGGGAAGGGTAATAAACTATTTCTAGAGTTAGGAAAGATTCAAGAGCACAGCCGTCTCCATCATTGAGAAATGCGAATTATCCAGACTGTGCTTAGAGCTGTTTGTCCAACCAAACTGAGCAACCGGGCAAGAAGGACCTTTGTAAGGGAGGTGACCCAGAACCCAATAACCACTCTGACAGAATTACAGAGTTCCTTGGCTGAGATGGGAGAATCTGCCAGAAGGACAAAAGTCTCTACAGCACTTCCCCAACCTGGGCTTTATGTAAAAGTGGCCAGACAGAAGACACTTCTGGGAAAAAGGCACAACAGTACGCCTGGAGTTTGCAAAATGGCACGTGAAAGACTCTGATTGCATAAGGCAAAATCTTTTTTTACTCTTTTGCCTGATTGCAAAGCACTATGACTGGAGAAAACCAGGCACAGCTCATGGCTCGTCTAACACCATCCCTGCTGTGAGGTATGGTGGTGGCAGTATCATGCCATGGGGATGCTTTTCAGCAGCAGGGAGACTTAAGGAAAGAAGGAACAATGAATGGAGCCAAATAGATTTAAATTATTGATGAGAACCTGCTTCAGAGTGCAAAAATGACCCCAAGAATCCCAGCCTGGTGTCATATAGACGTAACATAGTAAACATAAACTCGGGACACTCAAATTAGTATGATATGTTACATTTGGTATGGTTCCATAAGAAAGACGGTTACTTAAAACCTCTCTGGGATATGTGGGACCCTCGCGCCCCACCTGGTCAAAAGCGAGGGAAAATGCGGAGGACCAAATTCAAATAAATTACTATAAAAATCAAACATTCATTAAATCACACATGCAAGATAGTAAATTAAAGCTACACTTGTTGTGAATCCAGCCAACATGTCAGATTTTTAAAAGTATTTTCGGCGAAAGCAAACGATGCTATTATCTGAGGATACCACCTCCGTAAACAAAGAGAGAAACCATGTTTCAACCCTGCAGGCGTGACACAAAACGCAGAAATAAAAATATAATTCATGCCTTACCTTTGACGAGCTTCTTCTGTTGGCACTCCAATATGTCCCATAAACATCACAAATGATCCTTTTGTTCGATTAATTCCGTCGATATATATCCAAAATGTCCATTTATTTGGCGAGTTTGATCCAGAAAAACACCGGTTCCAACTTGCTCAACGTGACTACAAAATATCTCAAAAGTTACCTGTAAACTTTGCCAAAACATTTCAAACTACTTTTGTAATACAACTTTAGGTATTTTTTTCACGTAAATAATCGATAAAATTGAAGACGGGATGATCTGTGTTCAATACAGGAAGAAAACAAACTGAAGCATGCTTTCTGGTCACGCACCTCTATCTACCAGTACACTTCAAGTGTCCTCGTTCAAGATGGCCATACTTCTTCATTACACTAAGGAATAACCTCAACCAATTTCTAAAGACTGTTGATATCGAGTGGAAGCGATAGTAACTGCAAGAAAGTGCCTTAGAAATCTGGATTCCCAATGAAAACTCATTGAAAAGAGAGTGACTTTAAAAAATCATTCATATCGGAATGTTTTGTCCTCTGGGTTTTCCCTGCTAAATAAGGTCTGTGATGCTCATAGACATGATTCAAACAATTTAGAAACTTCAGAGTTCTATCCAAATCTACTAATAATATGCATATCTTATCTTCTAGGGATGAGTAGCAGGCAGTTGAATTTGGGCATGCATTTCATCTGGATGTGAAAATACTGCCCCCTGTCACCAAGAAGTTAAGGCAAAAACAAAAGTAGGTTGGTTGGTCGGGGTGGATGGGTATAACGCGAACGTCTAGCAACCCAAAGGATGCAAGTTTGAATCTCATCACAGAAAACTTTTGCATTTTACCTCATTATCAACTTATCAACTATTTACTACTTTTTAGCTACTTTGCAACTACTTAGCATGTTAGCTAACCCTTCCCATAACCCTCACCTAAACTATTTTAGCTAATCCTTCCTCTTACCCTAAAGTTAACATTTTTAGTTAACCCTAACCCTTTAACCTAACTCCTAAACCTTAACCATAACCCTAACCCCTAGCCTAGCTAACTTTAGCCAGCTGGGTAACGTTAGCCATCTTGCTAGAATTCATAAAATATCATACGTTTTGCAATTTCGTTACATATAGTATGTTTTGAAAATTCATATAATGCTGTACTTTTTGCAAATTCTGAACATATTAAATGAATTATAGTTCTTAACATATACAAAATGGGTGATGGAGATTCAAAAATGAATACAAACCATACGAAACGTAACATATCATACTAAATGGAGTGTCTTGGATTTCCATACAGAATAATATGAAATTCGCTGATACAAGGTTTAGCATACAGCCAAAGCAACTCTGAAATGTCTTCAATACAAGAATGTGAAAGTCCTTGAGTGGCCCAGCCAAAGCCCCGACTCGAATTACACTGAAAATCTGTGGAAAGACTTGAAGATTACTGTTCTCCATCTAACTTAACAGAGCTTGAAAAAAATTGCAAGGAAGGATGGGAGAAAATCCAGATGTGCAAGACTGATACAGACATACCCAATACTACTCAAACCTTGGACAAAACAGAGATGCTAGTTCTATGTCCCAGGAAACAAAGAGATCAGCTGTTTGATCTGACAATTCATCTTGATGGTTGTACAGTCATCTCAAATAAAACTGAAGGAAGTCGGCGTTACTCTGGACCCTGATCTCTCTTTTGACGACCATATCAAGAATATTTCAAAGGCAGCTTTTTTCCATCTTCATCATAACATTGCAAAAATCTGAAACTTTTTGTCCAAAACTTATACAAATAAACTAATCCATGCTTTTGTTCCTTCTAGATTTTGTAAATGTTTTTTTTATTTCACCTTTATTTAATTAGGCAAGTAAGTTAATAACAAATTCTTATTTACAATGACGGCCTACCGGAAGGCACAGACAACAGCACAAAGGGCAAGAAGGTAGAGACAACAATACATCACACGAAGCAGCCACAACTGTCAGTAAGAGTGCCCATAATTGAATCTGTGAATGAAGAGATGGAGATAAAACTAGACTACTGGATTAGACGATTGCAATGCTCTACACTCCGGCTGCCCGGATAAAGCTCTAAATATAGCTGCTAGAATCCTGACTATAACCAAAAAATGTGATAATATTACTCCAGTGCTAGCCTCTCTACACTGGCTTCCTGTTAAGGCTGGGACTTATTTCAAGGAAGGTTTTACTGCTAACCTACAAAGCATTACATTGACTTGCACCTACCTAGCTCTCTGATTTGGTCCTGCCGTACATACCTACACGTACGCTACGGTCACAAGACGCAGGCCTCCTTATTGTTCCTAGAATTTCTAAGAAACAGCTGTAGGCGGGGCTTTGTCCTATAGATCTCCATTTTATGGATTGTTCTGCCTATGAATGTGAGAAATGCAGACTCGGTCTCGACCTTTAAGTCTTCACTGAAGACTCATCTCTTACGTAGGTCCTACGATTATGTGTAGTCTGGCCCAGGGATGCGAAGGTGAATGACAAGGTTTTCTAATCTGGTAAAATGCAATAAAATGCAAATTAATTACTTAAAAATCATACAATGAGATCTTCTGGATTTTTGTTTTAGATTCCGTCTCTCACAGTTGAAGTGTACCTATGATAAAAAAAATGACAGACCTCTACATGCTTTGTAAGTAGGAAAACCTGCAAAATCGGCAGTGTATCAAATACTTGTTCTCCCCACTGTATGTATACACTGCTCAAATAAATAAAAGGAACACTAAAATAACAGATCTGAATGAATGAAATATTCTTATTAAATACTTTTTTCTTTACATAGTTGAATGTGCTGACAACAAAATCACACAAAAATGATCAATGGAAATCAAATTTATCAACCCATGGAGGTCTGGATTTGGAGTCACACTCAAACTTAAAGTGGAAAACCACACTACAGGCTGATCCAACTTTGATGTAATGTCCTGAAAATAAGTCAAAATGAGGCTCAGTAGTGTACAACACCCCTAATCAGCCGCGATCCCAAATACTACAAACCCCAATACGAAAATACAATAACATAAACCCATGTCACACCCTGGCCTGACCAAATATATAACGAAAACACAAAATACAATCACCAAGGCGTGACACGTAAAATTTATTGTCAATCAGTGTTGCTTCCTAAGTGTTACATTGTGTTGTTTAAGTGTTCCCTTAATTTTTTTGAGCAGTGTATATATATATTTACAGTCTTTCCAAAATGTTTACGCACTGAAACTGGCCCATGAGGCACAATGACCCAAAACACAACACACTATTCTCTACCTTTGGCACAACTTTCACAACTAAAATGTATTGTGTGCAAATGAAAAGCAACACTGTTCATCAAGCTAAGATCAATTACCAATTGATCACACTCTTTCTTCAAACACTAATTATGTAAATGTTTGCTTTGCAATTGGACCTTTGTTATTGATAAAAATGCCACAGGTGAGTACTTCTGTGTTTGGAGAACAATGGAAGCAAACTTTGACAGAGAGACGTAGCGGTGGAGGTAGGGGTAGAGGTGGAGGTAGAGGTGGGGGTAGGGGTAGAGGTAGAGGTAGAGGTGGAGGTGGAGGTGGAGGTGGAAGTAGGGGTAGGGGTGGAGGTGGAGGTGGAGGTAGGGGTAGAGGTGGAGGTGGAGGTGGAGGTAGAGGTAGAGGTGGAGGTAGGGGTAGAGGTGGAGGTGGAGGTGGGGGTAGAGGTAAAGGTAGGGGTAGAGGTGGAGGTGGAGGTGGAGGTGGAGGTAGAGGTAGGGGTAGAGGTGGAGGTAGGGGTGGAGGTGGAGGTGGAGGTAGGGGTAGAGGTAGGGGTGGAGGTGGAGGTACGTGGAGGTGGAGGTGGAGGTGTAGTGGAGTGGAGGTAGAGGTAGATGTGGAGTTGGAGGTGGAGGTGGAGGTGGAGGTGGAGGTGGAGTTAGGCGTGGAGGTAGAGGTGGAGGTAGGGGTAGGGGTAGGGGTAGAGGTGGAGGTAGAGGTAGAGGTAGAGGTAGAGGTAGAGGTAGAGGTAGAGGTAGAGGTAGAGGTAGAGGTAGAGATAGAGGTAGAGGTAGAGGTGGAGGTGGAGGTAGAGGTAGAGGTGGAGCTGGAGGTGGTGGTCGAGGTGGGGTAAGACCAAAAACAAGGGGAGTAATCTCTGATGAAATTCGGGCGACTATGCTGGACCATGAGGTCAACCATGGTTTGACCTTCAGAGAGACTGGGCAACTATAGTTTGACCTTTAGAGAGACTGGTCAACTATGGTTTGACCTTTAGAGAGACTGGGCAACTATAGTTTGACCTTTAGAGAGACTGGTCAACTATGATTTGACCTTTAGAGAGACTGGGCAACTATAGTTTGACCTTTAGAGAGACTGGGCAACTATAGTTTGACCTTTAGAGAGAATTGTCAACTATAGTTTGACCTTTAGAGAGACTGGGCAACTATAGTTTGACCATTATAGAGATTGGTCAACAATAGTTTGACCTTTAGAGAGACTGGGCAACTATAGTTTGACCTTTATAGAGATTGGTCAACTATAGTTTGACCTTTAGAGAGACTGGACAACTATAGTTTGACCTTTAGAGAGATTGGTCCACTATGGTTTGAACTTTAGAGAGAATTGTCAACTATAGTTTGACCTTTAGAGAGACTGGGCAACTATAGTTTGACCTTTAGAGAGACTGGTCAACTATAGTTTGACCTTTAGAGAGACTGAGAGATGTTTATCTTGTATACTGTATTACTGTAGTGTTACTGTACTGTACTGCATGCTGTTTGTTTTGTTTTTGTAGAACTGAAAGACGATTACCAAGTGGTGGTAGAAGACGTCTATTTACAGATGAACAGGAGGCTGTCATTGTGCAGATGGCAGTAAAACAATGGGAATTCCAACAACAGATTATTGAAAACCCTGCCATTTTACACCACATCCGAGTGAGCTCATCAACCACAGCCCTTATCCTTAACAAACACCATCTCCTGATGAAGCACATCTACAGAGACCCATTTGAAAGGGATTCCCAAAGAGTGAAGGGTAAACAGTACGAATATGTGTAGTAAGCAATGCAGTAGTATTACTCTCTTAAAACATTAGAGACTCATTGATGTTGACATTGAACGTTATTATACAGCAATTACAGTATTTACTGTCATTTCAGAAAATCATGGAGTTGGATGCGAGTCCCATCCCTCAACTCATATACATAGATGAGGTTGGATTCAATTTAGCAAAGATGAAGAGGAGAGGAGGAACATCATTGGTCAGCATGGCATCTTGAGGTACTGTACCTGGCCAGCGCGAGGGAAACGTCACCACATCTGCAGCTATGAGCCTCAATGGGGTCCTCCACCGCCATGCCACCCTTGGACCATACAACACTGCCCATCTCCTTCATTTCCTGAACACCTTACATGACTATCTTTTGCTCGTGCTTACGGTATGCTGTTTTACATGTATTGAGTCATGTTGAAATATAAAACAAAAATGTTTGCTTTCGTTTTCCTTTCTTGTTTGAGTGCACTCAAACATTATACAGTATAACAACAAAACCTTATTCTTTACATTGAAGTAGGTTCTGATAGTAGTGCAGTAAGGGCCGACGCTGGACAGGAGAAGCAGGTACGAGGAGTCAGACTAATTGGGGAACAGACATAGAACGAGACAGGAACAGAGGCAGCACACAGGTAACACGGACATATGACAAACAATGCAGCCGTGGGTAACAGAGCTGGGGAACTGACAAATATAGGAGAGGTAATAAACAGATGGTTGAGTGAGTCCAGGTGAACAGAGCAGGGAACTGACAAATATAGGAGAGGTAATAAACAGATGGTTGAGTGAGTCCAGGTGAACAGAGCAGGGAACTGACAAATATAGGAGAGGTAATAAACAGATGGTTGAGTGAGTCCAGGTGAACAGAGCAGGGAACTGACAAATATAGGAGAGGTAATAAACAGATGGTTGAGTGAGTCCAGGTGAACAGAGCAGGGAACTGACAAATATAGGAGAGGTAATAAACAGGTGGTTGAGTGAGTCCAGGTGAACAGAGCAGGGAACTGACAAATATAGGAGAGGTAATAAACAGATGGTTGAGTGAGTCCAGGTGAACAGAGCAGGGAACTGACAAATATAGGAGAGGTAATAAACAGGTGGTTGAGTGAGTCCAGGTGAACAGAGCAGGGAACTGACAAATATAGGAGAGGTAATAAACAGGTGGTTGAGTGAGTCCAGGTGAACAGAGCAGGGAACTGACAAATATAGGAGAGGTAATAAACAGGTGGTTGAGTGAGTCCAGGTGAGTCCAATATTGCTGAAGCGCGTGACGAGGGAAGGCAGGTGTTTGTAAATGATAGTGGCAGGAGTGTGTAAATGATGGTGGCAGGAGTGTGTAAATGATAGTGGCAGGAGTGTGTAAATGATAGTGGCAGGAGTGTGTAAATGATAGTGGCAGGAGTGTGTAAATTATGGTGGCAGGAGTGTGTAAATGATAGTGGCAGGAGTGTGTAAATGATGCTGGCAGGAGTGTGTAAATGATAGTGGCAGGAGTGTGTAAATGATAGTGGCAGGAGTGTGTAAATGATAGTGGCAGGAGTGTGTAAATTATGGTGGCAGGAGTGTGTAAATGATAGTGGCAGGAGTGTGTAAATGATGGTGGCAGGAGTGTGTAAATGATAGTGGCAGGAGTGTGTAAATGATAGTGGCAGGAGTGTGTAAATGATAGTGGCAGGAGTGTGTAAATGATGCTGGCAGGAGTGTGTAAATGATGGTGGCAGGAGTGTGTAAATGATGGTGGCAGGAGTGTGTAAATGATAGTGGCAGGAATGTGTAAATGATGGTGGCAGGAGTGTGTAAATGATGGTGGCAGGAGTGTGTAAATGATGGTGGCAGGAGTGTGTAAATGATGGTGGCAGGAGTGCGTAAATGATGGTGGCAGGAGTGTGTAAATGATGGTGGCAGGAGTGTGTAAATGATGGTGGCAGGAGTGTGTAAATGATGGTGGCAGGAGTGCGTAAATGATGGTGGCAGGAGTGCGTAAATGATGGTGGCAGGAGTGTGTAAATGATGGTGGCAGGAGTGCGTAATGCAGGGCAGCCTGGCCCCTCCACCACCAGGGGGAAAATCAGGTGTTTTGAATATGTCACATGCGTTTGATCTCGTTTGTCACAAAGTTAGATTAATTTGATGTGTGTCTCATTTGTAAGCAGAGTTTCATTTTGAGCAGGGAGAACATAATTTGATTGCTGTGTTTCATTACTAACGTTAGCCAGCTGTGTTTCATTTTGAAAGATGTGTTTCATTAGTATTCAGCTAACCACGGTTGGTTGTCATCAGCTATCCTTTAGGTCGAAAAGCTATCGCCAGTTTTGTACAACGCGACTCAGACCAGAGCATACCAGACCTATTTTCTCTCCATATCGAGCTAAAGGATAGCTGATGACCACAAACCGTGGTTAGCTGAATACTAACGTTAGCCAGTAAACTGGCTAGCTTCTGGTTACCTTCTGGCTCGCTTCTGGTTAGCATAGAAAATATAAACTAGATTTACCCCTAGTCACGCCCTGACCTTCTCTACCATAGAAAATAAAGGCTTTCTATGGTCAGGACGTGACAACTAGTGGTAATATATACATATAAGCAGGGCTGAAAAGTGATTGGTAGCAGGAATATATAAATACTGATGGTGTCCAATCAAAAACTCATATTTTGACCAATGGATAAAATAATGAATTGTGTTGGTAATCCTCTCAAACAAATGCTCCTAACCTCATGCCTCTATCATAATCTGTTCAAAATTTATTGGAGTTTTTACAGTTGTAGGATTATCAAAATTAAGGTGACTAAATCAATGTAGGACTTAGTCACCCAGGAAAAAAAGAAGAAGTCGAGAATCTGGAAAATAGCATTGCAGCGTGCTGAAGGCAGGATGCTGAATTAAGGCTAACTGATTGTTCAACTCGTTGTCTTTCTTCTCGAATCTGGAGGATTTAAAACAATTTAAAGGCTTGATAGATATCAATTTTGAGACAAGACTTTTAGTATTCAATTATTATTTTTAAAATGTGTCACGGTCGTCCTCCTCTTCATCTGAAGAGGAGAGGCGAGAAGGATCGGAGGACCAAAATGCAGCGTGGTATGTGTTCATCATTAATTTTAATAAAGAAAACACTGAACACTGAAACACTATACAAAAACAATAAACAAAATAACAACTGTGAAGCTAATGCGAACTGCGCTGAAACAAGCAACTAACATAGACAATCACCCACAAACAAACAGTGCAACCCAGGCTATCTAAGTATGATTCTCAATCAGAGACAACTAATGACACCTGCCTCTGATTGAGAACCATACTAGGCCGAAACATAGAAATCCCCAAATCATAGAAAAACAAACATAGACTGCCCACCCCAACTCACGCCCTGACCATACTAAATAATGACAAAACAAAGGAAATAAAGGTCAGAACGTGACAAAATGACTTTTAGTATTTTAATGAGGTGCTGCTTATGACTCTGTCCAGATCCTGTTTACCACTCGATCCCATTTCTTAGAGAGCTTCCTCTACCCCCCTCTCAATCTCTCTCTCTCTCTCTCTCTCTCTCTCTCTCTTTCTCTCTCTCTCTCTCTCTCTCTCTCTCTCTCTCTCTCTCTCTCTCTCTCTCTCTCTCTCTCTCTCTCTCTCTCTCTCTATCTCTTCAATCTCTCTCTCTCAATCTCGCTCTCTTGCTCTCTCAATCTCTCTCTCTCTCTCTCCCACTCTCTCCCCCCTCCCTCTCTTTTTCTCATTTGGTCTGTCTGGGTCTCTTGTATAAACCTACAGAACTAATTGCCCCCTTTTCGTTTCAAGCATCCTCACCCTCTATTCCCCGAAATCAGTACTCACACACACACACACACACACACACACACACACACACACACACACACACACACACACACACACACACACACACACACACACACACACACACACACACACACACACACACACACACACACACACACACACACACACACACACACACACACACACACACACACACACACACACACACACCATGGCAGTGCTGGGACTTTCCGAGGCAGAGATAGTTAGTGAATAATGTTAAATTGCTCTACATTTGCCGTGTACCGCTCTGAGGGCCCTTATCCAGACTACCACATCATCAGGTCCTATTTCACGCTAAAGCAATGGACCAGCTGAAAACATCCTCCCTCTGCTTCTTTCTCTACTTCTCATCCTCCAATCCCTTCATTCTCCCTCACCTTCTCCTCCCATTCCCCCCCTCCCTTCCTCACACTTTACCTCTCCTCATAGCCTCCTCTACATCTCTGCCTTTCCCTATAAAATAACCTCCCCATGCTCCTCCTCCGCCACACCCCTCCCTCCTTCCTCCCTCTTTCCCTTCCCTCCCTGGCGGGAAGTACTATTCTGTGCAGTAGTTGGCAGGTTCACTGGAGCACAAGTTCAGCCAGGAGTCTCGGCTTCATTTGAACCCTACAGCCCCTACAGCCCTACAGACATATGTTATAATCTATCATAGAGAGCGTGTCCAAAGCTGTCGTATTGTAGGAGTCATTTCACTTATTGTATGGGTAAGGGTTTCTTTTTCAAGGAGAGCTGTTCATAGGCACAAGCACTCACACATGTACAGAAATAATGCTTCAGTTTAAACTCCCTGAACAGTTATTTCCTTCTTTCTCTCTCTCTCTCTCTCTCTCTCTCTCTCTCTCTCTCTCTCTCTCTCTCTCTCTCTCTCTCTCTCTCTCTGTCTCTGTCTCTTTCGTTCTCTCTCTTTCTTTTGTTCCCTCTCTACTCTCTCTCTCTCCCTCATGGTTATCTGGCCCCATCAGGACAGACACACAGACAGAAATCACAAATCACAGAGTAGTAAATTCATCTTTATTTGTCTTTCCTTCACTCCTCTCCTCTGGAGTTTATTAAACACAGCACTACACAAATGGATAAAGAAAACAAATATTAGATGATGGACCTCTGCTAGAGAGAGACATTGTGTGCGAATGTTAGTTGGTTTGATGATGTTCAGACATGTTGGTTTGAGTCTACGTCAAGGAAGTGAGGTCTGTCATCCGACCAAAGACTGAGTCAGTTACCCTTTAGTCCGTGGTTTTCATTCTCACACCAGCCCCGTCTCGACCCAAACCAACTGTCTGTATGTCTGTTTTACCATGGACAACTGTCTGTGTGATCAACTAAAAACCTCTTCAGTCACGTCACACCATAAAACTGACACACACCCCTTTTGAAACACATTTTAAGTCATCTAGACACCACCTGTTCTTAGCCCGTCTCACCTGCTGTCCTTAGCCTTTCTCACTTCATGCCACACACCTCAGAACTCAGAGTTTCAAAGAAGCTTCATAGCTGATGTGGCACTTTGTTTAATATCTTGACAACTCAACCATGATAGCACCAATTGCAAAATCAATGTTTGATGTTCTACATGGGGTTTGAGTCTGGGTTGTTGAGAGAAATGAAGTACCACGTTAGCCATAAAACTTTCAGAAAACTCACCTTAGGTTTATGGAAACATGACTATCTCCCACAACCCATTACATCTTTGTACACCCCTGCCTCATCGCTAACACTAACCATCACCAACAGCAAACAGCCCCTGGGATTACAGCTAGCTAGCTAGCGACATAGCCTTGGTGCTGACTACAGTACACATACTGCCTCTGTTTCTTCATTCTGTGCTTTGCTCTTGGGTTAAAACGCCCATATGGAGGAGATGGACAAAGAGCTAACGTCTATTTTATAGGTGGTGGTGTAACATGAACAATGTGCTAGGAAGTGTCTGAGTCGAGATGGTTGAAAACAGTCTACTCTAGATGGTTTAAAACAGTCTACTCTAGATGGTTTAAAACAGTCTACTCTAGATGGTTAAAAACAGTCTACTCTAGATGGATTAAAACAGTCTACTCTAGATGGTTGAAAACAGTCTACTCTAGATGGTTTAAAACAGTCTACTCTAGATGGTTGAAAACAGTCTACTCTAGATGGTTGAAAACAGTCTACTCTAGATGGTTTAAAACAGTCTACCCTAGATGGATTAAAACAGTGGTGTAACACCCCTTATATGATCGATTGTTTTCTTAAATAAAAAGCGTTGCAAGTGCATCAACATACAAAATATTATCGTGGTGTAAAAAGAAACATAACATTTAAAACTCCATAGAAATAAATTAATATAATTGTTTGTATATATATATACGCATATATATATATATATATATATATATATATATATATATATATAATTGTTTGTATATATATATATATATATATATATATATATATATATATATATATATATATATATACACATACATATATACGCATATATACGCATATATATATATATATATATATATATATATATATATATACACATACATATGTATATATATACACATATATATGTGTATATATATTTATATGTATATATATATGAATATATATAAATATATATATATATATATATATATATATATATATATATATATATATATATATATATATATATATATATATATATATATAGTTGGGCACTTGTGCTTTCTTCTCTGTGCAGTAATTTGGTTTTCGTTTTGAAAGGAGCCAGGTTAGAAGATAATGTGTACTGTAACTAGAAAACGTTTAGATTATTCGCAACTGGGGATGAAGTTATTGATAAAGCGTGTCAACCTATTCAGTTTCTTCTTTCAGTCAACTCACTGTCATAGGTAGCAGAGCATCAGTCCATGTTCTAAAGTCTATTGGTTCTGTTCTATTGTGCTCCAGTGAAAAGTTTTATGGAATGTTGGTCTCCTTCCAGAAAGGAAGTTCCAGAGTTGTGGAACCTGGGAATTTTAGAACCTTTCACATGTTCTGTTCCGAGCATTGCCTGTCATTCGTGGTCAGAACAGATCAGATCCGAGCATTGCCTGTCATTCGTGGTCAGAACAGATCAGATCCGAGCATTGCCTGTCATTCGTGGTCAGAACAGATCAGTTCCGAAAGCACCTCGCCTTCCTTTTATTCTCCTTATATATGAAAATAAATATTCTGTCTTTCTCTTATCAGCCATTCAGTTGTCACAGAACTCGTCCTCTCTGTCTGTCTGCCCCCTACCTCTTGCCATATCTCTTTTCCAGATACTGCCTCACATCCTTCAGGTTGTAGAAGAAGGGTCCTTTCCCACCCAGGTAGGCAATCTTCCTTCTCTGCACGATGCACACCCTCTCGTAGGACACGCCGTAGGCTACGTTAGCATTGTTGTCCATGCAGTCAGCCACCAACTGGCACTGAGGCGGAAGGCTGAAGGCCTCAGTCAGTTTCATGGCCGCCACCACCCTCTCCTCCAGCGACCGGTGCTTCCTAACCTCGAAGGAGCATGGGCCCATGGTGGGTGCCACCCAGCCGTCTGAGGGGTGCGCCTCGTCGATGTAGACCAGCAGAAAGTCAGCCACGTTAGAGAACTCCTCCACCAGCCGCCGGAAGGCGGGCAGGTGGCTGATGAATGGGGGTCAGGTGGCCGAACCGAAGTTCACCACAAGAGGGCGCTCTGATGACTCGAAGTCCAGCAGGCGGCACTCGTCTCCAGGATGACGGGCCGTGGTGGTGGTCACACTGCTCCTCCGCCGAACGCCATGGTTACCACCGCTACCAGGAACCTTCACCACTTTGGAGTTGGGTGCCTCACTGCCAAGTTTTACCTACATGGGGATAGAGAGGGGAGGAGAGGAGTGAGAGGAGGGAAGGAGGGTAGGAGAGGAGGGAGAGGAAGGAGGGGAGGGAGGAAGAGATAAAGAGAGGTTGGTTATCAGCTGGTCATCTTGAGCTGTACCGTCTTTCTGAAAGAAAAGAGAAGCTTGGTGTCGCCAGTCAATCAAGACACAATAATATAAACACTACAGGTGGTTGGTGGCACCTGCATTGGATATAATTTATTATTGATGTGAATCACACTGCTGCTCTCTCAAGTAGGTATTTCATTCACCTCCTATAAAGCCGTTCACATCCATTCTGTACATCTGTCAAAATGCCTGTAGACGTAAGAGGATCTGTGTAAGTACCCACATGTCTTCCTGGTGTGATGCCTGGTGTCTGGCTGGCACTGACACACTGGTCTCTGTTTGGTTTGGGAGTTAAAATGTAACTTTTAGGACAAGCCAGACCTCTGAACTTCTGAGTAACAGAGGGGTGAATGGCCCTCATGGTTTTGACTGTCTGGGGACCAAAGTTCATCACGTTTTAGATCTGATAACCTACATTTTGAATTTGATATTAAAGTTCAACGTTTAAAGGAGAGGACATGGGCTCAGATGACCAGACAAGAAGAAGTCAGTGATGCAGATGTATAACTGTCCTGTTCAAATGAACGACTGACCTTCTAAAAACGATACAGTGCTTTTTGAAAGGTTGAGATTAACAGAGAACTATGCCTATAACCGTTGCGATAATTGTATGCTGATGCATACCAACTTTTCCAGGTGATGCCACTCGGACACTTTTAGAGGACACTATTTCGCTAGTCTTGCATACACAAGAGTAAAATGATCCGTGAATATGTCCATGAGAGATTACTATCATATTGGAACATTGCCCAATACCTGTGGGTCTGTTGAACAGTTATACCCACCACACAAGTTGCTCCAACTCACAGTATAAGCACAAACTCTCGCTTCAGTGTAGCCAGCAGTGTTAACATACATGGTTCATTACCTGTTTGTATGCGTCCAGCAGAATGCTGTTTATATGACAGTATACCATTGTTCATTACCTGTTTGTAAGGTCCAGCAGAATGCTGTTTAGATGACAGTATACCATTGTTCATTACCTATTTGTAAGGTCCAGCAGAATGCTGTTTAGATGACAGTATACCATTGTTCATTACCTGTTTGTAAGGTCCAGCAGAATGCTGTTTAGATGACAGTATACCATTGTTCATTACCTGTTTGTAAGGTCCAGCAGAATGCTGTTTATATGACAGTATACCATTGTTCATTACCTGTTTGTAAGGTCCAGCAGAATGCTGTTTAGATGACAGTATACCATTGTTCATTACCTGTTTGTAAGGTCCAGCAGAATGCTGTTTAGATGACAGTATACCATTGTTCATTACCTGTTTGTAAGGTCCAGCAGAATGCTGTTTAGATGACAGTATACCATTGTTCATTACCTGTTTGTAAGGTCCAGCAGAATGCTGTTTATATGACAGTATACCATTGTTCATTACCTGTTTGTAAGGTCCAGCAGAATGCTGTTTAGATGACAGTATACCATTGTTCATTACCTGTTTGTAAGGTCCAGCAGAATGCTGTTTAGATGATAGTATACCATTGTTCATTACCTGTTTGTAAGGTCCAGCAGAATGCTGTTTAGATGACAGTATACCATTGTTCATTACCTGTTTGTAAGGTCCAGCAGAATGCTGTTTATATGACAGTATACCATTGTTCATTACCTGTTTGTAAGGTCCAGCAGAATGCTGTTTATATGACACTATACCATTGTTCATTACCTGTTTGTAAGGTCCAGCAGAATGCTGTTTAGATGACAGTATACCATTGTTCATTACCTGTTTGTAAGGTCCAGCAGAATGCTGTTTATATGACAGTATACCATTGTTCATTACCTGTTTGTAAGGTCCAGCAGAATGCTGTTTAGATGACAGTATACCATTGTTCATTACCTGTTTGTAAGGTCCAGCAGAATGCTGTTTATATGACAGTATACCATTGTTCATTACCTGTTTGTAAGGTCCAGCAGAATGCTGTTTAGATGACAGTATACCATTGTTCATTACCTGTTTGTAAGGTCCAGCAGAATGCTGTTTAGATGACAGTATACCATTGTTCATTACCTGTTTGTAAGGTCCAGCAGAATGCTGTTTATATGACAGTATGACATTGTTCATTACCTGTTTGTATGCGTCCAGCAGAAAGCTGTTCCATATGGAACGGAGCCCCGCCGAGGTCAGCATGCGCTGCCACTCTCCCCCGCCGCCGCCAGGGCAGCTCAGCAACGACACCACGCGCTTCACCAGCACCACCGAGTCGTAGAGCGCGAGGAACAGGCAGTTGGAGAAGAAACCCGGCAGGATCTGGAGGGTGACCAGCAGGTCCACGCTGGCAGCGCCCATTTGTTTAGGCTTCTGTCCCCGGACTAGACCGATGATGCGTCTCGGTTTTAGCTGCTTTCCAAGAACATGCCGCGAAGACAGGTGCTCCTCTGCTGTTCCCCGCTCACTGTCTGACACTGTCAAACACTAAATATGTCTCTGTCCCCTCTCTCGAAGGTGCAAGGTCTTTATGCTACTGCTCGCATTTCAACGGAGTGCGCTCTGACTTGATTTGGAGCACATAAATTAATTGTCACCCGGGATATAAAAAAAAAGAAGCAAGAGGGCTCAAGGAGCGTATTCGAGGGTTGTGCGCTGCGCTCCGCTTGTGCCAAAAGTTGTATCTAGCTGGCTTTGTAATTGCTTGTGTGCTCCAACGAGTTAGCCCTCTCGGCTGTAAATCTTTTTATACCGTAAATTATTCGCCTCGGTGATAGAGCTCCAGGCGTATCTTGTTGTAAGATCATGACGTCAGACCGAGTGCTACCCCCTCGCGCTTCTCGGTAATATAACGCATGGAAACGGAGAAGGGTGGCCAACCCTACAAGGAACTTTAGAAATGTATGTGAAAATACAAAATACAGTACAACGTGGTTAATAACAAAAAAAATAAAAAATCATAAAAAGTAACAAAGATTAAAAACAATACATTTCTAGACTAAATTAAATTAAGATAGACCAAATAAATACCAGTAAAATGCATGTGCAGTTTTGATTTTTTTTTAATACTTATTTTTTCGCAAGCCCTTTCATACGTCCTATTCAATAAAATATGAAACCACTAAAACAACCATTTGATCTTGTTTTATTGACTGCCGTTGTATTTGACATCTCATCTCATTCTCAGCTATCTTATCAAACGAAAAGAGTGGACAAAATTGAAAGCAAACTTGTACCCTGTGTTTTTCTAGGAAAGAGTAAATCAGGGGCCCGGGTGGAATGAACAACGCCTCTCTCTCCCCCTTCAGCTGACACAAATGAACTCCTCTTGCCAAGCGCAGTGAGCCCACCAGGAAAATAAAGATGATTAGTGATGATTAGTAATTAGTCATTGTCATAGTCGCTGGACATCTGCCATGTGGGATATTCAGACCTTTTATGAACTCATTATACAGCCACCCCTCATGATCACTCACTGCTTTAGACTATTGAAAAGCACCCCGGGGTGCTTAGTCTAAAACACCATCCAGAACCCCTACAAGCCATTACGGGCACAGGGTAAGATTCGCCCACCTCTGGTCTCAAGTGATGTCCCCAAAGTCCTTTCCTTATCTCCATTCCTTCTTCTACACGGATCTGAGAGGACTTTCCTTGTGTTTCGGACTTCAGATGACTGGAAGGAGACGAGAGTGAGAGGGGGGATAATTGAGGTACGACCCAGCCAGCTTAATGCTTCGTATCCTCAGTCTTCCATACATCCTGCCTAATCGCTTCCCCTGCAGAAGCTTTATACCTGGTACTGTATACAGAACGCCTGTTCCTCTAGGCCATAAAGAACGTCCATGGGGTACTTACAGGATGTAATGTCATGGCCACAGGAGGTTGGTGGCACCTTAATTGGGGAGAATGGGCTCGTGTTAATGACTTGAGCAGAATCTGTGGAATGGTATCAAATACATCAAACACCTGGTTTACATGGTTTCCAGGTGTTCAATGTCATTCCATCTTCTCCGTTCCGGTCATTATTATAAGCCCATTCTCCCTACACTGGTCATGACCGTTATTATAAGCCCATTCTCACTACACTGGTCATGACCGTTATTATAAGCCCATTCTCCCTACACTGGTCATGACCGTTATTATAAGCCCATTCTCCCTACACTGGTCATGATCGTTATTATAAGCCCATTCTCCCTACACTGGTCATGACCGTTATTATAAGCCCATTCTCCCTACACTGGTCATGACCGTTATTATAAGCCCATTCTCCCTACACTGGTCATGACCGTTATTATAAGCCCATTCTCCCTACACTGGTCATGACCGTTATTATAAGCCCATTCTCACTACACTGGTCATGACCGTTATTATAAGCCCATTCTCCCTACACTGGTCATGACCGTTATTATAAGCCCATTCTCCCTACACTGGTCATGATCGTTATTATAAGCCCATTCTCCCTACACTGGTCATGACCGTTATTATAAGCCCATTCTCACTACACTGGTCATGACCGTTATTATAAGCCCATTCTCCCTACACTGGTCATGATCGTTATTATAAGCCCATTCTCCCTACACTGGTCATGACCGTTATTATAAGCCCATTCTCCCTACACTGGTCATGACCGTTATTATAAGCCCATTCTCACTACACTGGTCATGACCGTTATTATAAGCCCATTCTCCCTACACTGGTCATGACCGTTATTTAAGCCATAAGCTTTGTTTTTTAAATGCCATTTATCCACGTGAGGGCACAGTCACCTTACAAAGGCTTAGGAGCAATAGATTGTTTCTTATGTCCAAAGAGGTGACACAATTGCCAAACATTTCAGTTTGGCAACAGTATTACCTTAAATCATAGCAGGGTGACAGATTGTTAAAATCTATAGAGGTGACATCTTGTTAAACACCTAGGTCAACCTTTATCTCGGATTGTCCCATATAGAGGCTCTATAGATGATCATACTGTCTGTTGATAAGCAAATGTTTGCTAAGGTTACGGTTAAGGTTTAGAATAAGGGTTAGGGTTAGGTTTAACTTTAGGATTAGGATAAATGTTAAGGGTTAATGTTAGGGTTGTGTTTAGGATTGGGATAAGAGTTAAGTGTTAAGGTTAAGGTTAGGGTTAGAGCTACAGTTAGAGTTAGTGGAAAGTTAGTTGAAATGTTGTATACCTAACGGTATAGTATAACGGTATACCTAACGGTATAGTATAACGGTATAGTATAACGGTATAGTATAACGGTATAGCATAACGGTATAGCATAACGGTATAGTATAACGGTATACCTAACGGTACCTAACGGTATACCTAACGGTATAGTATAACGGTATAGTATAACGGTATAGTATAACGGTATACCTAACGGTATAGTATAACGGTATACCTAACGGTATAGTATAACGGTATAGTATAACGGTATAGCATAACGGTATAGCATAACGGTATAGTATAACGGTATAGTATAACGGTATAGTATAACAGTATAGTATAACGGTATACCTAACGGTATAGTATAACGGTATAGTATAACGGTATAGCATAATGGTATAGTATAACGGTATAGTATAACGGTATACCTAACGGTATAGTATAACGGTATAGCATAACGGTATAGCATAACGGTATAGTATAACGGTATAGCATAACGGTATAGTATAACGGTATAGTATAACGGTATAGTATAACGGTATAGCATAACGGTATAGTATAACGGTATACCTAACGGTATAGTATAACGGTATAGCATAACGGTATAGCATAACGGTATAGTATAACGGTATACCTAACGGTATAGCATAACGGTATAGCATAACGGTATAGTATAACGGTATAGTATAACGGTATACCTAACGGTATAGTATAACGGTATAGCATAACGGTATAGCATAACGGTATAGTATAACGGTATACCTAACGGTATAGTATAACGGTATACCTAACGGTATAGTATAACGGTATAGTATAACGGTATACCTAACGGTATAGTATAACGGTATAGTATAACGGTATAGCATAACGGTATAGCATAACGGTATAGTATAACGGTATAGCATAACGGTATAGCATAACGGTATAGCATAACGGTATAGCATAACGGTATAGCATAACGGTATAGCATAACGGTATAGTATAACGGTATACCTAACGGTATAGCATAACGGTATAGTATAACGGTATACCTAACGGTATAGTATAACGGTATAGTATAACGGTATAGCATAACGGTATAGCATAACGGTATAGTATAACGGTATACCTAACGGTATAGTATAACGGTATAGCATAACGGTATAGCATAACGGTATAGTATAACGGTATACCTAACGGTATAGCATAACGGTATAGTATAACGGTATAGCATAACGGTATAGCATAACGGTATAGCATAACGGTATAGCATAACGGTATAGCATAACGGTATAGTATAACGGTATACATAACGGTATAGCATAACGGTATAGTATAACGGTATAGTATAACGGTATAGCATAACGGTATAGCATAACGGTATAGTATAACGGTATAGCATAACGGTATAGCATAACGGTATAGCATAACGGTATAGCATAACGGTATAGCATAACGGTATAGTATAACGGTATACCTAACGGTATAGCATAACGGTATAGTATAACGGTATACCTAACGGTATAGTATAACGGTATAGTATAACGGTATAGCATAACGGTATAGCATAACGGTATAGTATAACGGTATACCTAACGGTATAGTAGAACGGTATAGCATAACGGTATAGCATAACGGTATAGTATAACGGTATACCTAACGGTATAGCATAACGGTATAGTATAACGGTATAGCATAACAGTATAGCATAACGGTATAGCATAACGGTATAGCATAACGGTATAGCATAACGGTATAGTATAACGGTATACATAACGGTATAGCATAACGGTATAGTATAACGGTATAGTATAACGGTATAGCATAACGGTATAGCATAACGGTATACCTAACGGTATAGCATAACGGTATAGCATAACGGTATAGTATAACGGTATACCTAACGGTATAGCATAACGGTATAGTATAACGGTATAGTATAACGGTATACCTAACGGTATAGTATAACGGTATACCTAACGGTATAGTATAACGGTATAGCATAACGGTATAGCATAACGGTATAGTATAACGGTATAGCATAACGGTATAGCATAACGGTATAGTATAACGGTATAGCATAACGGTATAGTATAACGGTATAGTATAACGGTATACCTAACGGTATAGTATAACGGTATACCTAACGGTATAGTATAACGGTATAGTATAACGGTATAGCATAACGGTATAGTATAACGGTATAGCATAACGGTATAGCATAACGGTATAGCATAACGGTATAGTATAACGGTATAACTAACGGTATAGTATAACGGTATAGCATAACGGTATAGCATAACGGTATAGCATAACGGTATACATAACGGTATAGCATAACGGTATAGCATAACGGTATAGTATAACGGTATAGTATAATGGTATAGTATAACGGTATACCTAACGGTATAGCATAACGGTATAGCATAACGGTATAGTATAACGGTATAGCATAACGGTATAGTATAACGGTATAGTATAACGGTATACCTAACGGTATAGTATAACGGTATAGCATAACGGTATAGCATAACGGTATAGCATAACGGTATAGTATAACGGTATACCTAACGGTATAGTATAACGGTATAGCATAACGGTATAGTATAACGGTATAGCATAACGTATAGCATAACGGTATAGCATAACGGTATAGCATAACGGTATAGTATAACGGTATAGTATAACGGTATAGTATAACGGTATAGTATAACGGTATACCTAACGGTATAGTATAACGGTATAGTATAACGGTATAGCATAACGGTATAGTATAACGGTATAGTATAACGGTATACCTAACGGTATAGTATAACGGTATAGCATAACGGTATAGCATAACGGTATAGCATAACGGTATAGTATAACGGTATAGTATAACGGTATAGTATAACGGTATACCTAACGGTATAGTATAACGGTATAGCATAACGGTATAGCATAACGGTATAGCATAACAGTATAGTATAACGGTATAGCATAACGGTATAGCATAACGGTATAGTATAACGGTATAGTATAACGGTATACCTAACGGTATAGTATAACGGTATAGCATAACAGTATAGCATAACGGTATAGCATAACGGTATAGTATAACGGTATACCTAACGGTATAGTATAACGGTATAGCATAACGGTATAGCATAACGGTATAGCATAACGGTATAGTATAACGGTATACCTAACGGTATAGTATAACGGTATAGCATAACGGTATAGTATAACGGTATAGCATAACGTATAGCATAACGGTATAGCATAACGGTATAGCATAACGGTATAGTATAACGGTATAGTATAACGGTATAGTATAACGGTATAGTATAACGGTATACCTAACGGTATAGTATAACGGTATAGTATAACGGTATAGCATAACGGTATAGTATAACGGTATAGTATAACGGTATACCTAACGGTATAGTATAACGGTATAGCATAACGGTATAGCATAACGGTATAGCATAACGGTATAGTATAACGGTATAGTATAACGGTATAGTATAACGGTATACCTAACGGTATAGTATAACGGTATAGCATAACGGTATAGCATAACGGTATAGCATAACAGTATAGTATAACGGTATAGCATAACGGTATAGCATAACGGTATAGTATAACGGTATAGTATAACGGTATACCTAACGGTATAGTATAACGGTATAGCATAACGGTATAGCATAACGGTATAGCATAACGGTATAGTATAACGGTATACCTAACGGTATAGTATAACGGTATAGCATAACGGTATAGCATAACGGTATAGCATAACGGTATAGTATAACGGTATACCTAACGGTATAGTATAACGGTATAGCATAACGGTATAGTATAACGGTATAGCATAACGTATAGCATAACGGTATAGCATAACGGTATAGCATAACGGTATAGCATAACGGTATAGTATAACGGTATAGTATAACGGTATAGTATAACGGTATACCTAACGGTATAGTATAACGGTATAGCATAACGGTATAGCATAACGGTATAGTATAACGGTATACCTAACGGTATAGTATAACGGTATACCTAACGGTATAGTATAACGGTATAGCATAACGGTATAGCATAACGGTATAGTATGACGGTATACCTAACGGTATAGTATAACGGTATAGCATAACGGTATACCTAACGGTATAGTATAACGGTATAGTATAACGGTATAGCATAACGTATAGCATAACGGTATAGCATAACGGTATACCTAACGGTATAGTATAACGTATAGCATAACGGTATACCTAACGGTATAGTATAACGGTATAGCATAACGATATAGCATAACGGTATAGTATAACAGTATAGCATAACGGTATACATAACGGTATAGAATAACGGTATAGCATAACGGTATAGCATAACGGTATACATAACGGTATAGCATAACGGTATAGCATAACGGTATAGCATAACGGTATAGTATAACGGTATACATAACGGTATAGCATAACGGTATAGCATAACGGTATAGTATAACGGTATAGTATAACGGTATAGTATAACGGTATACCTAACGGTATAGCATAACGGTATAGCATAACGGTATAGTATAATGGTATAGCATAACGGTATAGTATAACGGTATAGTATAACGGTATACCTAACGGTATAGTATAACGGTATAGCATAACGGTATAGCATAACGGTATAGCATAACGGTATAGTATAACGGTATACCTAACGGTATAGTATAACGGTATAGCATAACGGTATAGTATAACGGTATAGCATAACGTATAGCATAACGGTATAGCATAACGGTATAGCATAACGGTATAGCATAACGGTATAGCATAACGGTATAGTATAACGGTATAGTATAACGGTATAGTATAACGGTATAGTATAACGGTATACCTAACGGTATAGTATAACGGTATAGCATAACGGTATAGCATAACGGTATAGCATAACGGTATAGCATAACGGTATAGTATAACGGTATAGTATAACGGTATAGTATAACGGTATACCTAACGGTATAGTATAACGGTATAGCATAACGGTATAGCATAACGGTATAGCATAACAGTATAGTATAACGGTATAGCATAACGGTATAGCATAACGGTATAGTATAACGGTATAGTATAACGGTATACCTAACGGTATAGTATAACGGTATAGCATAACGGTATAGCATAACGGTATAGCATAACGATATAGCATAACGGTATAGTATAACGGTATAGCATAACGGTATAGCATAACGGTATAGTATAACGGTATAGCATAACGGTATACATAACGGTATAGCAGTTATAGTATAACGGTATACCTAATGGTATAGTATAACGGTATAGCATAACGGTATAGTATAACGGTATAGTATAACGGTATAGTATAACGGTATAGCAGTTATAGTATAACGGTATACCTAACGGTATAGTATAACGGTATAGTATAACGGTATAGCATAACGGTATAGTATAACGGTATAGCATAACGTATAGCATAACGGTATAGCATAACGGTATACCTAACGGTATAGTATAACGGTATAGTATAACGGTATAGTATAACGGTATAGCATAACGGTATAGTATAACGGTATAGCATAACGGTATAGCATAACGGTATAGTATAACGGTATACCTAACGGTATAGTATAACGGTATACCTAACGGTATAGTATAACGGTATAGCATAACGGTATAGCATAACGGTATAGTATGACGGTATACCTAACGGTATAGTATAACGGTATAGCATAACGGTATACCTAACGGTATACCTAACGGTATAGTATAACGGTATAGTATAACGGTATAGTATAACGGTATAGCATAACGTATAGCATAACGGTATAGCATAACGGTATACCTAACGGTATAGTATAACGTATAGCATAACGGTATACCTAACGGTATAGTATAACGGTATAGCATAACGGTATACCTAACGGTATAGTATAACGGTATAGCATAACGGTATAGTATAACGGTATATCATAACGGTATAGCATAACGGTATAGTATAACGGTATAGCATAACGGTATAGCATAACGGTATAGTATAACGGTATAGTATAACGGTATAGCATAACGGTATAGTATAACGGTATAGTATAACGGTATAGTATAACGGTATAGCATAACGGTATAGTATAACGGTATAGTATAACGGTATAGCATAACGGTATAGCAGTTATAGTATAACGGTATACCTAATGGTATAGTATAACGGTATAGCATAACGGTATACCTAACGGTATAGTATAACGGTATAGCATAACGGTATAGCATAACGGTATAGTATAACGGTATAGTATAACGGTATAGTATAACGGTATAGCAGTTATAGTATAACGGTATACCTAACGGTATAGTATAACGGTATAGTATAACGGTATAGCATAACGGTATAGTATAACGGTATAGCATAACGTATAGCATAACGGTATAGCATAACGGTATACCTAACGGTATAGTATAACGGTATAGTATAACGGTATAGTATAACGGTATAGCATAACGGTATAGTATAACGGTATAGCATAACGGTATAGCATAACGGTATAGTATAACGGTATACCTAACGGTATAGTATAACGGTATACCTAACGGTATAGTATAACGGTATAGCATAACGGTATAGCATAACGGTATAGTATGACGGTATACCTAACGGTATAGTATAACGGTATAGCATAACGGTATACCTAACGGTATACCTAACGGTATAGTATAACGGTATAGTATAACGGTATAGTATAACGGTATAGCATAACGTATAGCATAACGGTATAGCATAACGGTATACCTAACGGTATAGTATAACGTATAGCATAACGGTATACCTAACGGTATAGTATAACGGTATAGCATAACGGTATACCTAACGGTATAGTATAACGGTATAGTATAACGGTATAGCATAACGTATAGCATAACGGTATAGCATAACGGTATACCTAACGGTATAGTATAACGTATAGCATAACGGTATACCTAACGGTATAGTATAACGGTATAGCATAACGGATAGCATAACGGTATAGCATAACGGTATAGTATAACGGTATAGCATAACGGTATACCTAACGGTATAGTATAACGGTATAGCATAACGTATAGTATAACGGTATAGCATAACGGTATACCTAACGGTATAGTATAACGTATAGCATAACGGTATACCTAACGGTATAGTATAACGGTATAGCATAACATATAGCATAACGGTATAGCATAACGGTATAGTATAACGGTATACCTAACGGTATAGCATAACGGTATAGCATAACGTATAGCATAACGGTATAGTATAACGGTATAGTATAACGGTATAGCATAACGTATAGCATAATGGTATAGCATAACGGTATACATAACGGTATAGCATAACGGTATACCTAACGGTATAGTATAACGGTATAGCATAACGGTATAGCATAACGGTATAGTATAACGGTATAGCATAACGGTATAGCATAACGGTATACCTAACGGTATAGTATAACGGTATAGCATAACGGTATAGCATAACGGTATAGTATGACGGTATACCTAACGGTATAGTATAACGGTATAGCATAACGGTATACCTAATGGTATAGTATAACGGTATAGTATAACGGTATAGCATAACGTATAGCATAATGGTATAGCATAACGGTATACATAACGGTATAGCATAACGGTATACCTAACGGTATAGTATAACGGTATAGCATAACGGTATAGCATAACGGTATAGTATAACGGTATAGCATAACGGTATAGTATAACGGTATAGCATAACGGTATAGCATAACGGTATAGCATAACGGTATAGTATAACGGTATAGCATAACGGTATAGCATAACGGTATAGTATAACGGTATAGTATAACGGTATAGCATAACGGTATAGCATAATGGTATAGTATAACGGTATAGTATAACGGTATAGTATAACGGTATACCTAACGGTATAGTATAACGGTATACCTAACGGTATAGTATAACGGTATAGTATAACGGTATAGTATAACGGTATAGTATAACGGTATAGCATAACGGTATAGTATAACGGTATAGTATAACGGTATAGTATAACGGTATAGCATAACGGTATAGTATAACGGTATAGCATAACGGTATAGCATAACGGTATAGTATAACGGTATACCTAACGGTATAGCATAACGGTATAGTATAACGGTATACCTAACGGTATAGTATAACGGTATACCTAACGGTATAGTATAACGGTATAGCAGTTATAGCATAACGGTATAGCATAACGGTATAGCATAACGGTATAGCATAACGGTATAGTATAACGGTATACCTAACGGTATAGTATAACGGTATAGTATAACGGTATACCTAACGGTATAGCATAACGGTATAGTATAACGGTATAGCATAACGGTATAGCATAACGGTATAGCATAACGGTATAGTATAACGGTATAGTATAACGGTATAGCATAACGGTATAGCATAACGGTATAGTATAACGGTATAGTATAACGGTATAGCATAACGTATAGCATAATGGTATAGCATAACGGTATACATAACGGTATAGCATAACGGTATACCTAACGGTATAGTATAACGGTATAGCATAACGGTATAGCATAACGGTATAGTATAACGGTATAGCATAACGGTATAGTATAACGGTATAGCATAACGGTATAGCATAACGGTATAGTATAACGGTATAGTATAACGGTATAGCATAACGGTATAGCATAACGGTATAGTATAACGGTATAGTATAACGGTATAGCATAACGGTATAGCATAATGGTATAGTATAACGGTATAGTATAACGGTATAGTATAACGGTATACCTAACGGTATAGTATAACGGTATACCTAACGGTATAGTATAACGGTATAGTATAACGGTATAGTATAACGGTATAGTATAACGGTATAGCATAACGGTATAGCATAACGGTATAGTATAACGGTATAGTATAACGGTATAGTATAACGGTATAGCATAACGGTATAGTATAACGGTATAGCATAACGGTATAGCATAACGGTATAGTATAACGGTATACCTAACGGTATGGCATAACGGTATAGTATAACGGTATACCTAACGGTATAGTATAACGGTATACCTAACGGTATAGTATAACGGTATAGCATAACGGTATAGCATAACGGTATAGTATAACGGTATAGCATAACGGTATAGCATAACGGTATAGTATACGGTATAGCATAACGGTATAGTATAACGGTATACCTAACGGTATAGCATAACGGTATAGTATAACGGTATAGCATAACGGTATAGTATAACGGTATACCTAATGGTATAGCATAACGGTATAGTATAACGGTATAGCATAACGGTATAGCATAACGGTATAGTATAACGGTATACCTAACGGTATAGTATAACGGTATAGTATAACGGTATAGCAGTTATAGCATAACGGTATAGCATAACGGTATAGCATAACGGTATAGCATAACGGTATAGTATAACGGTATACCTAACGGTATAGTATAACGGTATAGTATAACGGTATACCTAACGGTATAGCATAACGGTATAGTATAACGGTATAGCATAACGGTATAGCATAACGGTATAGCATAACGGTATAGTATAACGGTATAGTATAACGGTATACATAACGGTATAGTATAATGGTATAGTATAACGGTATAGCATAACGGTATAGCATAACGGTATAGTATAACGGTATACATAACGGTATAGTATAACGGTATAGTATAACGGTATAGCATAACGGTATAGCATAACGGTATAGTATAACGGTATAGCATAACGGTATAGCATAACGGTATAGCATAACGGTATAGTATAACGGTATAGCATAACGGTATAGTATAATGGTATAGCATAACGGTATAGCATAACGGTATAGCATAACGGTATAGTATAACGGTATAGTATAACGGTATAGCATAACGGTATAGCATAACGGTATAGCATAACGGTATAGCATAACGGTATAGTATAACGGTATAGCATAACGGTATAGCATAACGGTATAGCATAACGGTATAGTATAACGGTATAGTATAACGGTATAGCATAACGGTATAGTATAACGGTATAGCATAACGGTATAGCATAACGGTATAGTATAACGGTATAGTATAATGGTATAGCATAACGGTATAGCATAACGGTATAGCATAACGGTATAGCATAACAGTATAGCATAACGGTATAGCATAACGGTATAGCATAACGGTATAGCATAACGGTATACATAACGGTATACCTAACGGTATAGTGGTTATAGGGCAGTTACATGTATATAATAATCATCTTATAGGAAAAACAAATGCAATGTTGTTAATTCTAAAGAGTGATCTCCATTGTCAAACATTCAATTTGAATCTGACTACGTAGTGTTATAAAAGGGTGGCAATGCATTGGTTTCTGTGTCACATAAGATGTTTAGCCAAGTAAGCCAATCGCTTTTTTACGTTATTTACTAACCTTTACTTATCCAGGAAGTCACATTGAATTCAGAAGACCGATTTCATGAGGGAGACCTGATTAGATAGAGAACACTGATGATTCTGTTTCGTTGGCTGTCAATAGCTGATTAAATGGAGTTGCTGTGGATGTCAATAGTTGATAAAATGGAGCTAGCATTAAGGTCATTGATTGATTGATTGAAATTATTTGAAAAGGAAAAGTAGTAGGCTGCTCAGGTCGGAGCCAACAGTTGGAGTTGAGCTAAAGTTAGATTAGGTGTTAGGGTTAGAGGCTGGGGTTGGAGCTGAGATTAGATTATGTGTTAGGGTTAGAGTCTGGGGTTGGAGCTGAGATTAGATTATGTGTTAGGGTTAGAGGCTGGGGTTGGAGCTGAGATTAGATTATGTGTTAGGGTTAGAGGCTGGGGTTGGAGCTGAGATTAGATTAGGTGTTAGGGTTAGAGGCTGGGGTTGGAGCTGAGGTTAGATTAGGTGTTAGGGTTAGAGGCTGGGGTTGGAGCTGAGATTAGATTATGTGTTAGGGTTAGAGGCTGGGGTTGGAGCTGAGATTAGATTATGTGTTAGGGTTAGAGGCTGGGGTTGGAGCTGAGATTAGATTAGGTGTTAGGGTTAGAGGCTGGGGTTGGAGCTGAGATTAGATTAGGTGTTAGGGTTAGAGGCTGGGGTTAGAGCTGAGATTAGATTAGGTGTTAGGGTTAGAGGCTGGGGTTGGATCTGAGATTAGGTTGGGTGTTAGGGTTAGAGGCTGGGTTGGAGCTGAGATTAGATTAGGTGTTAGGGTTAGAGGCTGGGGTTGGAGCTGAGATTAGATTAGGTGTTAGGGTTAGAGACTGGGGTTGGAGCTGAGATTAGATTAGGTGTTAGGGTTAGAGGCTGGGGTTGGGGTTGGAGCTGAGATTAGATTAGGTGTTAGGGTTAGAGGCTGGGGTTGGGGTTGGAGCTGAGCTTAGATTAGGTGTTAGGGTTAGAGGCTGGGGTTGGAGCTGAGATTAGATTAGGTGTTAGGGTTAGAGGCTGGGGTTAGGGTTGGAGCTGAGATTAGGTGTTAGGGTTAGAGACTGGGGTTGGAGCTGAGATTAGATTAGGTGTTCAGGGTTAGAGGCTGGGGTTGGAGCTGAGATGAGGTGTTAGGGTTAGAGACTGGGGTTGGAGCTGAGATTAGATTAGGTATTCAGGGTTAGAGACTGGGGTGGGAGCTGAGATTAGGTGTTAGGGTTAGAGACTGGGGTTGGAGCTGAGATTAGATTAGGTGTTAGGGTTAGAGCCTGGGGTTGGGGTCGGAGCTGAGATTAGATTAGGTGTTAGGGTTAGAGGCTGGGGTTGGGATTGGAGCTGAGTTTAGGTGTTAAGGTTAGAGACTGGGGTTGGAGCTGAGATTAGGTGTTAGGGTTAGAGTCTGGGGTTGGAGCTGAGATTAGATTAGATTAGGTGTTAGGGTTAGAGTCTGAGGTTGGAGCTGAGATTAGATTAGGTGTTAGGGTTAGAGGCTGGGATTGGAGCTGAGTTTAGATTAGGTGTTAGGGTTAGAGGCTGGGGTTGGGGTTGGAGCTGAGATTTGATTAGGTGTTAGGGTAAGAGACTGGGGTTGGAGCTAAAATTAGATTAGATGTTAGGGTTAGAGGCTGGGGTTGGAGCTGATATTAGATTAGGTGTTAGGGTTAGAGGTTAGAGTTGAGATAAGATTAGGTGTTAGGGTTAAAGGTTAGAGTCTGGAGCTGAGGTTAGGTTAGGTGTTAGGGTTAGAGACTAGGGTTGGAGCTGATGTAAGGTGTTAGGGTTAAAGGTTAGAGGCTGGAGCTGAGATTAGGTGTTAGAGGTTAGAGGCTGGAGCTGAGGTAAGGTTCAATTAGGTGTTATGGTTTGAGGTTAGAGTCTGGGGTTGGAGCTGAGATTAGATTAGGTGTTAGGGTTAGAGGTTAGAGTCTGGAGCTGAGATTAGATTAGGTGTTATGGTTAGATTGATTGAAATGATTGGGATTGGAGCTCAGATTGGGTTAAGTGTTAGGGTTAGAGGTTGGGGTTTAGAGATTGGGGATGGGGTTAAGGACTGTGTGTTCCTACATGTAGCTCTATTCTTGTCATCTCTTTAGATGTGTGGATATTGTAGCCCTACTCCTACACCACTAACCCAGAAAACTCTAGCTGGGCCAGCAGAACAATGCTTTTCCTGTCCCCTGTTCTCTCTCTGTTTCTCACTCTCTTTCTCTCACTCTCTCACACAGAGACAGACAGGCAGGCAGACAGTTTTGATAATGCTCACTTTGTGCTCACTCATCTATCATTAGAAGGCACCAGGACTGGTGGTGTTATCACTCGTTACAGCATACCCTAACACAGAAAATATATATTTGCATGTGAGGATTTTGGCAGTGTGATGAGCATGTGAAGGAGGGAGCGGGGAAAACATAGGGAACAGGAAGGAACAAGGGAAACAGGGGAGTCACACTTCAAATAGAGCTCCAAAACAACAGCAGGATTGATGGGCAGGGTAGCAAATCCAGTGGACGGTGAACTTTGTCTCGCCTGTTTAGCTCTCTCTCCTCCTCTCCTTCTCTCATAGTCTCTCATCCTGTCTCTGTCTACCCACACTCTCCCTCTCTCTCCTCTCTCCCCCCTCTCTCTTTGTCTCTCCAACCTCCTCTCTCTTTTTCTTTCTTTCTCTCTCTTTCTCACTCTCGCTCTCTCCTCCCCCTCTCTCTAGCCCTTCTCTCTCCACCCCCTCTCTCTAGCCCTTCTCTCTCCTCCCCCTCTCTCTGTCTCCTAGCCAGCTGTTGTACCGGTCTGGTCTTCTCGGACTCTTTTTATATTCCACTCACATTCAACGTTTGGGTCATGGAGTTCTTCCCAACCCAACCCTTCCTTTGTCAAAGCTCTCTGCCTCTCTTCTTCCCTTCTTTCTCTCATTCCCCCTTTCCCCCTCTTCTTCCCTCTGCTCTGGGTCAAACCGACTCGACAGCATCAACAAGTCTTGAAGAAGCCCAATTGAGCGCCATTCCTGTCGCAGCCGTCCAACAGGCAGCCAGCTCTCGCTAAGTCAGCTATGTTCACTGTGGGGGTTAGTGAACATTAGAGATAATGTCAAGTCATTCAGTTCCCAAAAAGCATACCGAATGATTTTTGAACAATCATATTTGAAATGCATGAGAAAAGCCATAATGCGTTATTCCAGCCCAGGTGCAATTTATATTTTGGCACTAGATGGCAGCAGTGTATGTGCTAAGTTTTAGACTGATCCAGTGAACCATTGCATTTCTGTTCAAAATGTGTCAAGACTGCCCAAATATGCCTAATTGGTTTATTAACAGCTTTTCAAGTTCATAACTGTGCCCTCTCCTCAAACAATAGCATGGCATTATTTCACTGTAATAGCTACTGTAGATTGGACAGTGCTGTTAGAGTAACAATAATTTAAGCTTTCTGCCAATATCAGATATGTCTATGTCCTGGGAAATGTTCTTGTTACTTACAAACTCATGCTAGTTGCAGTAGCGCATATAAACTCTACCATCCCGTGGATGGGACACCTGTAAACATCCATTTAAAGACTATATAACGCAAAACAGTAAATATTTTTGCATTATTACGCTTCATTAAAATTATACTGAACAAAAATATAAACGCAACATGCAACAATTTCAAAGATTTTACTGAGTTACGGAAATAAGGAAATCAGGCAATTGAAAAAAATGAATTAGACCCTAATCTATGGGTTTCACATGACTGGGCCTGGCTCCCACTGTGGAACCAGGTCCGTCCAATCTGAATAAGTGTTGCCCGACAAAAGTAGTTATCAGCAACCCACCCTCCTCCCTCAGACAATCCCGCAGGTAAAGAAGCCGGATGTGCAGGTCCTGGGATGGCGTGGTCTGCAGTTCTGAGGCCGGTTGGACGTACTGCCAAATTCTCTAAAATGGAATTGAAGGCAGCTTAATGAACATTAAATTCTTTGGCATCAGCTCTGGTGAACATTCCTGCAGTCAGCATGCCAATTGTAAGCTCCCTCACATCTTGAGACATCTGTGGAATTGTGTTGTGTGACAAAACTGCACATTTTAAAGTGGCATTTTATTGTCCCCAGCACAAGGTGCACCTGTGTAATGATCAAACTGTTTAATCACCTTATTGATATGCCACACCTGTCAGGTGGATGGATTATCTTGGTAAAGGAGAAATGCTCACTAACAGGGATGTAAACAAATTTGTGCACAAACTTTGAGAGAAATAATATTTTTATGTGTATGGAACATTTCTGGGACCTTTTATTTCACCAACACTTTACATGTTGTGTTTATATTTTTGTTCCTAATACTTTAAAGAATATTATAATAATAATAATATATTTTATTTGTGCATTTTAAGATATTCAAACATACTTTATGTGGTATTCAGACTTACCTTATGCGGTATTCAGACTTACCTTATGCAGTATTCAGGCTAACCTTATGTGGTATTCAGGCTAACCTTATGTGGTATTCAGGCTAACCTTATGTGGTATTCAGACTTACCTTATGCAGTATTCAGACTTACCTTATGCAGTATTCAGGCTAACCTTATGCGGTATTCAGACTTACCTTATGCGGTATTCAGGCTTACCTTATGCAGTATTCAGGCTAACCTTATGCGGTATTCAGGCTAACCTGATGCGGTATTCGGATTTACCTTATGCGGTATTCAGACTTACCTTATGCGGTATTCAGACTTACCTTATGTGGTATTCAGACTTACCTTATGTGGTATTCAGACTTACCTTATGTGGTATTCAGACTTACCTTATGCGGTATTCAGACTTACCTTATGCGGTATTCAGACCTACCTTATGCGGTATTCAGACTTACCTTATGCGGTATTCAGACTTACCTTATGCGGTATTCAGACTTACCTTATGCGGTATTCAGACTTACCTTATGCGGTATTCAGACTTACCTTATGCAGTATTCAGGCTAACCTTATGCGGTATTCAGACTTACCTTATGCGGTATTCAGGCTAACCTTATGTGGTATTCAGGCTAACCTTATGTGGTATTCAGGCTAACCTTATGTGGTATTCAGACTTACCTTATGCAGTATTCAGACTTACCTTATGCAGTATTCAGGCTAACCTTATGCGGTATTCAGACTTACCTTATGCGGTATTCAGACTTACCTTATGCAGTATTCAGGCTAACCTTATGCGGTATTCAGACTTACCTTATGCGGTATTCAGACCTACCTTATGCGGTATTCAGACTTACCTTATGTGGTATTCAGACTTATCTTATGCAGTATTCCTTATGCGGGTGCTAAATAGGCTTTGCAGGCGTGATTCCCTTGCAGCCACTGATAACATTTAATTCAGCACCAATTGGTAGATTTAAAAAAAACTCTGATCTTGTATATTATGTAGGGTTAGGAAAGTATTTATGAATAATAAAAACACAGGGTTGGAGAGCCTTTACGCACAGACATGACAGAGGAGAGAAAAGCAAACTGACAATGTAGGCTAATGGAATGATGGAAAATAAAACGTAAAAGGATATGTGCCTTTTTTTTTTCACCTAAGATTACATACCCAAATCTAACTGCCTGTATACTCAGGCCCTGAAGAAAGGATATGCATTTTCTTGGTACCATGTGAAAGGAGGTCTTTGAACTTTGTGGAAATGTGAAAGGAATGTAGGAGAATATAACAGAATAGATCTAGTGAAAGATAATTCTAATAAAAAAAACATCTGTTCTTTTGTATGTTTTTGTACCATCATCTCTGAACTGCAAGAGAACGGCCATTATGTATTATTCCAGCCCAGGTGCTATTTAGATTTTGTGCACTAGATGGCAGCAGTGTATGTGCAAAGTTTCATACTGATCCAATGAACCATTGCATTTCCGTTGAAAATGTTGTGTCAAGACTGCCCAAATGTGCCTAATATGTTAATTAATAACTTTTCAAGTTCATAACTGTGCCCTCTCCTCAAACAAAAGCATGGTATTATTTCACAGTAATAGCTACTGTAAATTGGCCAGTACAGTTAGATTAACAAGAATGTAAGCTTTCCACCAATATCAGATATGTCTATGTCCAGGGAAATGTTATTGTTACTTACTTGTTACTTAATTAAAACAACTCAGTAGGTTTGGTGCTATATACTGTTATTTGTGCATGGCTACAGAAGCCTATAGCTTAGTCAAACGTTACAAGGCCAACATTTCATAAACTTTACTGTGGAAAAGATATGTTGATATGCTTCGGTTTGCTGCCATATGACTTGTCACCCGAAAATATAAGAGTAAAATGAATCTAAAAACTACTTCCATGAAAATCGTCTGTCTTCAGTTGCAGCACTCACTACTGAGTTCCAAACTGCCTCTGGAAGCAATGTCAGCACAAGAACTGTTCGTCGGGAGATTCATGAAAAGGGTATCCATGGCCGAGCAGCCGCACACAAGCCTAAGATCACCAATGCAAAGCATCGGCTGGAATGATGTAAAGCTCACCACCATTGGACTCTGGAGCAATGGAAATGCGTTCTCTGTAGTGATGAATCCCGCTTCACCATCTGCCAGTCCGACAAACGAATCTGGATTTGGTAGATGTCAGGAAAACGCTAACTGCCCGAATGCATAGTGCCAAATGTAAAGTTTGGTGGAGGAGGAATAATGGTCTGGGGCTGTTTTTTCATGATTTGGGCCCCTTAGTTCCAGTGAAGGGAAATCTTAATGCTACAGCATACAATTATATTCTATATGATTCTGTGCTTCCAACTTTGTGGCAACAGTTTGGGGAAGGCCCTTTCCTGTTTCAGCATAACAATGCCCCCATGCAAAAAGTGAGGTCCGTACAGAAATGGTTTGTCTAGATCAGTGTGGAATAACTTGACTGGCCTGCACTAAGCCCTGACCTGCAACCCATCGAACACCTTTGGGATGAATTGGAATGCCGACTGCGAGCCAGGCCTAGTCGGCCAACATCAGAGCTCTTGCTCCCCGCAGCAATGTTTCAGAAGAGTGCAAGTTGTTATAGCAGCAAAGGGGGGACCACCTCTATATTAAAGCCCATGATTTTGGAATGAGATGTTCAAAGAACAGGTGTCCACATACTTTAGTCACGTAGTGTACTTGTTACTCAGACATGATTTGATATTGAGATAAAAACAGCTGCAATGGGTCTTCAAATGAATCTGGGCAGTTCCCACTCCTCTCGTACGTTGGACTGTGAGTAGAGGGCACAGGAAAGACGGGAGAATATGAGTCAAAATAAAATATGCATTGTGGCGGATTCGTACCAACGCCGACACGGGACATGTGTGCAGTGGGGAGAGAGTTTGAGTCAACGTGACCTCACCGCATGCTGTTAAACAATCATGTGAGCCAACATTGATAAATGTAGAATTGTCACTGATGGATACAAAGGCAACATGCATATAAAGTCAATATTTACTCTAATTACAAAGATGTATGAGTGCCAGGCTAAATCCTATAAAAAAATGGGCTCCAGAAATGCAAACATGGAGTTTGGATACGAGTTTGGTTATATGATCCATGACCTGATTTGGATGGAGACAGTGTTAGAAACAGCAGATGAGAATGATATTTCAGCACACGGGGTCTTCACTACAGGAGCTGGTCAGAGCTACTGAATGTCCTTGGTCTAAGCTGGGCACCACTGACCAACATGGATACCAAGACAAGACTGAACAAGTATTGTTACATGAGTCTTTCTATTGCATAATGAATGGTTCTTGGTTGACAGTAGACAGAAGCAGACGTTGTGATGAGGGACTTACAAGCTATGCAAAACACCGGGCATGTAAACATTACACATGTATAAGAGACTTATATAATAACAATGTAGAACTGCAGTCTTATAAGGAATAGCTGTCTGCATCGAGAAAAGGTAAACAATAAAACATACCCCTAGATCCCATGCCTAACACAGACGCAAGCAGATACACACACACACACACACACACACACACACACACACACACACACACACACACACACACACACACACACACACACACACACACACACACACACACACACACACACACACACACACACACACACACACACACACACACACACACACACACACACAAAGCATCAGAATGCTTTCCTCAAATATTTACTTTAATTACAAAGTTGTGTATGCACCGGGCTACATCCTACAAACAATAAGCTCCAGAAATGCAAACACAGCAGTTGGATATGACCATGTTAATCTAACCAGATTTGGATGGAGACAGTGTTAGAAACAGAGGATGATATTTCAGCACAGGGGGTCTTCACTAGAGAAGCTGGTCAGAGCTACTGAATGTCCTTGGTCTTTTTATTTATTTTACCTTTATTTAACTAAGCATGTCAGATAAAAGAACAAATTCTTATTTTCAATGACAGCCTAGGAACAGTGGGTTAACTGCCTGTTCAGGTGCAGAATGACAGATTTGTAGCTTGTCAGCTCAGGGATTTGAACTTGCAACCTTTCAGTTACTAGTCCTATGCTCTAACCACTATGCTACCCTGGGCACCACAGACCAACATGGATATCAAGACAACACTGAACAAGTATAACTCCTAACATCATGATCTATGTACTGTACACCATTTAGCAGACACTTTGATCCACAGCAATTTACAGTAACATTTCACATATGGGTGGTCCTGGGAATCAAAAACACTATGCAGGTGTTACAAGCAACATGCTCTACCAACTGAGCCATAGAGGACACTACAATTGAAGAGTCACTTTCTTTGACCAGCTGGCACATACAACGTTCATTGAATATAATCTGACATTCTCAAAATTCCTTCTTTAACTTTTCTCCTCCCCCAATGGCAAACGTTGTTTAAGCGTGAGCCATTGAGTTTGTAAACTACAGCTCGCGCCATAAATCAGCACAAACTACACTTGTAGTTTTTCAAAATGCTGGGGTTTCAAAGCTAAAATTGGGATCATGTATACTGTGCTAATTACCACACAAACTATAGTAACAGAGAGCAAGGTACAACACGACAAAACTTAGCAGAACTAGTTATTTGTGGTAAATGCACGGGGGGACCACCATCTTTATTCTCCTCCCATCCAAATACGTTATGATAGTGGATACATCATTTGTTGACATCAATACAAAAAACAACCACTAATTTCACTGTTTGTATCTGTTTGTCTCGTTACTAAGAAGACTGCTGGCCATTAACACATCCCTTTGCACAGTGATGGCGGAGCCACAGCCAGATATGTCTCTGTCTGAAGACTCTCTGATGTTCTCCATCCATACCAGACCTGGGATCAAATACTACACTGAACAAAAATATAAGCAAAACATGTAAAGTCTTGGTCCCATGTTTTCATGAACTGAAATGGAAGATCCCAGAAATGTTCCATACGCACAAAAAGCTTGCCAAGATAATCCGTCCACCTGACAGGTGTGGCGTATCAAGAAGCTGATTAAACAGCATAATCATTACACAGGTGCACCTTGTGCTGGGGACAATAAAAAGCTACTCTAAAATGTGTAGTTTTGTCACAAAACACAATGCCACAGAAATCTCAAGTTTTTGAGGGTTGGCATGCTGACTGCAGGATTGTCCACCAAAGCTGTTGCCAGAGAATTTCATGTTAATTTCACTACCTCCAACGTTGCTTTAGAGAATTTAGCAGTACGTTCAATCGGCCTCAGAACCTCAGACCACGTGTAACCATGCCAGTCAAGGACCTCCACATCCAGCTTCTTCACCTGCGGGATCATCTGAGACTAGCCACCTGGACTGGTGATGAAACTGTGGGTTTGCACAACTGAAGAATTTCTTAAGCAAAAACTGTCTGAAATCGTCTCAGGGAAGCTCATCTGTGTGCTCATCGTCCTCACCAGGGTCTTGACCTGACTGCAGTTCAACGTCCAAAACCCATTTCAGTGTGCAAATGCTCACCTTCGATGGCCACTGGCATGCTGGAGAAGTGTGCTCTTCACGAATGAATCCTGTTTTCAGCTGTCCCCGGCAGATGGCAGACAATGTGTATGGCGTCATGTGGGCGAATGGTTTGCCATGGAAGACCTGTGACATTTTCAGCTTCCAGCATTCTCCCTCTCCCCTTTCATCCATACAGAATATTTCCAGATCCTTGATATCCTTTGGTCCCGTGCTGATGGGACTGCCCTCTCCAATTCAAACCACTACGTATCTATAGCAAAATGTAGATGTTGCAGTCAGTTAACCATTTCTTTGTGGGTTTTGTTGTGTGCTTGGAGTCACTGTCTAGCTGGGAGATCCACTTGTACCCAAGTGTCAGCCTCCTGACAGGCATCCAGGTTTTTGGCTAAAATGTCCTTGTACTTGGTAGAGTTCATTATGCCATTGACCTTAACAAAGACCCCTGGACCCGTGGTTTCTTTAGGAATGTAGTGGTGTAAAAGTCAAAATTGTCAAAAATATAAATAGTAAAGTACAGATACACCCCGAAAATGATTTAAGTCGTACTTTAAAGTATTTTTACATTTCCGTTCAGAAGGACAATTGTATCTTTCATGTGTCTGGGTGGTTTATTACATCATCTACAGTATAATTATTAACTTGACCTTAAAAACCTCTTGAACTTACCCGTCCCGTATCCGGGATCGTGAATACAGCCTCAGGCTCATTACCATAACGCAACGTTAACGATTTCTAAAAATCGCAAATGAAATGAAATAAATATGCCTGCTCTCAAGCTTAGCCTTTTCTTAACAACACTGTCATCTCAGATTTTCAAAATATGCTTTTGAACCATAGAAAATCAAGCATTTGTGTAAGAGTTTTGATAGCTATTGTAACATTTAGCGTAGCATTTAGCACGCAACATTTTCACAAAAACCAGAAAACCAATCAAATAAAATAATTTTCTTTTGAAGAACTTTGAATGTTTTCAATGAGGGGACTCTCAGTTACATAGCAAATGTCCAGTTTTTCCTGAAAGATTCTTTGTGTAGGACAAATCGCTCCGTTTTGTACATCACATTTGGCTACCGAAACGAACCGAAAATTCAGTCACCAAAACGTCAAACTTTTTTCCAAATTAACTCCATAATATCGATCGAAACATGGCAAACGTTGTTTAGAATCAATCCTCAAGGTGTTTTTTCACATATCTCTTCATTGATATGCCGTTCGTGGAAGCCTGCTTTCATCTCAGAATCCCATGGAAAAATACCAGCAGCTGAGTTTTGCGCATCAATTTCCACGCAGGACACCAGGCGGACACCTGGCAAATGTAGTCTCTTATGGTCAATCTTCCAATGATATGCCTACAAATACGTCACAATGCTGCAGACACCTTGGGGAAACGATAGATAGGGCAGGCTCATTCCTGTCGCATTCACAGCCATATAAGGAGACAATGAAAAACAGAGCCTCAAAAATCCTGCTCATTTCCTGGTTGCAGTTTCATCTTGGTTTTGCCTGAAGCTTCTGTTCTGGGGCACTCACAGACAATATCTTTGCAGTTCTGGAAACGTCAGAGTGTTTTCTTTCCAAAGCTAACAATTCCATGCATAGTCGAGCATCTTTTTGTGACAAAATATTGCGCTTAAAACGGGCACGTCTTTTTATCCAAAAATGAAATAGCGCCCCCCTAGCTTCAACTGGTTTTAAAAGAGATATTCAATATCTGATCTGTTATTGTTGGGCTCTCGAGTGGTCCAGTGGTCTAGGGCACTGCATCTCAGTTCTGATTCCAGGCTGTATCACAATCAGCCTTGATTGAGAGTCCCATAGGGCGGCGTACAATTGTCCCAGGGTCGTCCGGGTTAAGGTTTGGCTGGGGTAGGCCATCATTGTAAAGAATTTGTTATTGGGGACCCACAGTGACTTCAGCTATTCAGTCCGAGTCCTGGGGACCCACAAGGAGCACAGCTATTCAGTCCCAGTCCTGGGGACTCACAAGGAGCACAGCTATTCAGTCCCAGTCCTGTGGACCCACAAGGAGCTCAGCGATTCAGTCCCAGTCCTGGGGACTCACACGGAGCACAGCTATTCAGTCCCAGTCCTGGGGACTCACAAGGAGCACAACTATTCAGTCCCAGTCGTGTGGACCCACAAGGAGCTCAGCTATTCAGTCCCAGTCCTGGGGACTCACAAGGAGCACAGCTATTCAGTCCCAGTCCTGGGGACTCACACGGAGTAGAGCTATTCAGTCCCAGTCCTGGGGCCCACACGGAGTAGATTACAGCCTACTGTTCTAGTCCAATCAATGTAAATTCAGGAAATAAAATTGTTCTAGTCCAGCACTAACACACAGTACTGACACAAGTGTCCCTTGAGATGAATCAAGTGAACGACTGCTGATCTGGGACAGGAATGGAACTCCAGGATCAATACTGAGGGATCCTGTTCTAGACAATAAATTGCTTGGCGATCATGTGATCGTTTTAAATGTGTGTTATTGCTAGTATGCAAGGGCGGACCGTCCATCTGGCATTTCGGGCAAAACGCCAGATGGGCTGGTCCACTTATCTGTCCCATTGTCTAACTTGTTTTTTTTTCTGCACAGATTTCTCTCCCCAGTCAGCCCCTGCTGGAATGGGACAGACACGTGTACACCGTGTGGGTCCCCAGGATCAGAGTTGAAGACTACTTCTGTAATCCTGAGGTCTGGCTGAGAGACAATACTGTCAAAGCTGGTTAGGACCAGCTACACTAATCCAAGTCTGGAGCAGAGCCGAGACCAAGCAGAGACCTGTGTGTGGGGGGAAGACTATAAACAGAACTGTGTGTTTGGGGGGCAGACTATAAACAGAACTGTGTGTTTGGGGGCAGACTATAAACAGAACTGTGTGTTTGGGGGCAGACTATAAACAGAACTGTGTGTTTGGGGGCAGACTATAAACAGAACTGTGTGTTTGGGGGCAGACTATAAACAGAACTGTGTGTTTTGGGGGGCAGACTATAAACAGAACTGTGTGTTTTGGGGGCAGACTATAAACAGAACTGTGTGTTTTGGGGGCAGACTATAAACAGAACTGTGTGTTTGGGGGCAGACTATAAACATACCTGTGTGTGGGGGGAATAGAAACATACATGTGTGTGTGGGGGGGGGCAGACTAGAAACATACATGTGTGTTGGGGGGGGCAGACTAGAAACATACATGTGTGGGGGGGGGCAGACTAGAAACATACATGTGTGTGGGGGGGCAGACTAGAAACATACATGTGTGTGGGGGGGGAGCAGACTAGAAACATACCTGTGTGTGGGGGGGCAGACTAGAAACATACCTGTGTGTGGGGGGGCAGATTAGAAACATACCTGTGTGTGTGTGGGGGGCAGACTAGAAACAGACCTGTGTGTGGGGGGGCAGACTAGAAACATACCTGTGTGTGGGGGGGGCAGACTAGAAACAGACCTGTGGGGGGGGGTGCAGACTAGAAACATACCTGTGTGTGGGGGGCAGACTAGAAACATACCTGTGTGTGGGGGGCAGACTAGAAACATACCTGTGTGTGGGGGGGGCAGACTAGAAACATACCTGTGTGTGGTGGGGGGCAGACTAGGAACATACCTTTGTGTGGGGGGCAGACTAGAAACATACCTGTGTGCGGGGGGGGGCAAACTAGAAACATACCTGTGTGTGTGGGGGGGGCAGACTAGAAACATACCTGTGTGTGGGGGGGGGGCAGACTAGAAACATACCTGTGTGTGTGGGGGGGGAGGCAGACTAGAAACAGACCTGTGTGTGGGGGGGGCAGACTAGAAACAGACCTGTGGGGGGGGGGGGGTGCAGACTAGAAACATACCTGTGTGTGGGGGGCAGACTAGAAACATACATGTGTGTGGGGGGGGGGACTAGAAACATACATGTGTGTGGGGGGGCAGACTAGAAACATACATGTGTGTGTGTGGGGGGGGGTGGGGGGCAGACTAGAAACATACCTGTGTGTGTGGGGGGCAGACTAGAAACAGACCTGTGTGTGGTGGGGGGCAGACTAGAAACATACCTGTGTGTGTGGGGGGGGGCAGACTAGAAACATACCTGTGTGCGGGGGGGCAGACTAGAAACATACCTGTGTGTGGGGGGGGGCAGACTAGAAACATACCTGTGTGTGTGTGGGGGGGGGGGCAGACTAGAAACAGACCTGTGTGTGTGGGGGGGGGGCAGACTAGAAACAGACCTGTGTGTGGGGGGGGGCAGACTAGAAACAGACCTGTGGGGGGGGTGCAGACTAGAAACATACCTGTGTGTGGGGGGCAGACTAGAAACAGACCTGTGGGGGGGGGGTGCAGACTAGAAACATACCTGTGTGTGGGGGGGCAGACTAGAAACATACCTGTGTGTGGGGGGGCAGACTAGAAACAGACCTGTGGGGGGGGTGCAGACTAGAAACATACCTGTGTGTGGGGGGGCAGACTAGAAACATACCTGTGTGTGGGGGGCAGACTAGAAACATACCTGTGTGTGGGGGGGGGCAGACTAGAAACATACCTGTGTGTGGGGGGCAGACTAGAAACATACCTGTGTGTGGGGGGCAGACTAGAAACATACCTGTGTGTGTGTGGGGGGGCAGACTAGAAACAGACCTGTGTGTGTGGGGGCAGACTAGAAACATACCTGTGTGTGTGGGGGTGCAGACTAGAAACATACCTGTGTGTGTGTGGGGGGGCAGACTAGAAACAGACCTGTGGGGGGGGGTGCAGACTAGAAACATACCTGTGTGTGGGGGGCAGACTAGAAACAGACCTGTGGGGGGGGGGGTGCAGACTAGAAACATACCTGTGTGTGGGGGGCAGACTAGAAACATACCTGTGTGTAGGGGGGCAGACTAGAAACATACCTGTGTGTGGGGGGCAGACTAGAAACATACCTGTGTGTGGGGGGGGGGGGGCAGACTAGAAACATACCTGTGTGTGGGGGGTAGACTAGAAACATACCTGTGTGTGTGTGGGGGGGGGGGGGCAGACTAGAAACATACCTGTGTGTGTGGGGGGGGGGGGCAGACTAGAAACATACCTGTGTGTGTGGGGGGCAGACTAGAAACATACCTGTGTGTGTGTGGGGGGGGCAGACTAGAAACAGACCTGTAGGGGGGGGGTGCAGACTAGAAACAGACCTGTGTGTGGGGGGCAGACTAGAAACATACCTGTGTGGGGGGGGCAGACTAGAAACATACCTGTGTGTGTGGGGGTCAGACTAGAAACATACCTGTGTGTGGGGGGCAGACTAGAAACAGACCTGTGGGGGTGCAGACTAGAAACAGACCTGTGTGTGGGGCAGACTAGAAACAGACCTGTGTGTGGGGGGCAGACTAGAAACAGACCTGTGTGTTGGGGGCAGACTAGAAACAGACCTGTGTGTTGGGGGCAGACTAGAAACAGACCTGTGTGTGGGGGGCAGACTAGAAACAGACCTGTGTGTTGGGGGCAGACTAGAAACAGACCTGTGTGTTGGGGGCAGACTAGAAACAGACCTGTGTGTGGGGGGCAGACTAGAAACAGACCTGTGTGTTGGGGGCAGACTAGAAACCATCATAACCTTACATAATTTTTTTCGCAACACCTCTGCTGGAGTTACTGAGTTCATTTGTGCCTCTGACTAAGCAAGTCTGTTGACAATACAATGTGTCTGATTGTGTTTGTGTGCTCCGGTGTGTGTCAGCTCCTATTTTAGCATGACTCTCTGATATAAGACAGTAGTTTTGGAATTGTTAGTTAGATTACTTGTTGGTTATCACTGCATTGTCGGAACTAGAAGCACAAGCATTTCGCTACACTCGCATTAACATCTGCTAACCATGTGTATGTGACAAATAAAATGTGATTTGATTTGATATAGTTCTCTATGGGCAGCATCAGATAATATCCATGACAGTGTAATTCATGGAACATATCAATGATTTCCCTCGTTGTCGAAGACATCCGTTGGCATGTGGATATGGGGTGATTGTCACATGCATCTTATGTAGCCAGTGTAAAAGCAAACACACATCAACAAACTCGGTTAGTCAAAGTTGAACTCAGTAACCGTAGCAAAGCTGTTGCAGATAATTAGCTAAGGTGTCTGTCTATTCTGCTCTGCTCTGAGAAACTCACTGTTTGCTAGTTGGCCAGACAACAACATTAGGTTATATTTGGTTCTCTCTCTCTCTCTCTCTCTCTCTCTCTCTCTCTCTCTCTCTCTCTCTCTCTCTCTCTCTCTCTCTCTCTCTCTCTCTCTCAATGTGTAGTAGAGAAGGCACACACTGCCCTGCAATCTTCATGTTCTCTGTGAATTCATGGTTTACTCTTACAGGTTTACAAAGATAATGGTAATGGTTTTATGGTTTACCTAGTGGAGGAATAAGCTGAAAGAGGCAATCTGCAGTTGCTACATACATTTTCGGGATTTATAAATTAACGATATGTGATTCTTGAAGAATAAAAATGTCTCATGAGCTTAGTTCAACTGTAATACCCAACAGAACTTGTTTAACTCTAACATTTAGTACATGTAAACAAACACTGTATAGCTTCAAAACAATGTGAAACATATTATGCTGATATCGTGTGGGGGGTTCTAGTACTGTAGTGCTGATGTCCACATATTTCTCATTGAGACATTATGTCATTCCCTACTCATTACAGACACTTCAGGTGACTCCACAAGCTACATTTGAAACTTCAGGATGAAGAAAGACTGAAACTATTGATCTAGACCACACTGGTGACATTCTGTGCTGCTCTTCCACATCTGCTGCAGTCAGACAGAGTGTAGATTGTCTGTAAATGACACCCGAGACGAGCTGTTTATTGTATATCCAGTTAGCTCATTTAGTCAATATTGCGGCTTTGATTGCTCCGACAGAGTGTGTGTGTGTGTGTGTGTGTTTACTGAGTACACAGCTGGTAAGTATGATGTCTAGTCCACTAGAACATTCTTGTTAACCTTAAATCCACAGAACAGAAAAGGTTCTAGGAATCCTGCCCATACCTGGAATAATTTTTTTAATTTAACTAAGCAAGTCAGTTAAGAACTCATTCTTATTTTACAATGATGGCCTAGGTACAGTGGGTTAACTGCCTTGTTCAGGGGCAGAATGACCTTGTCAGCTCAGGGATTTGATCTAGCACCCTTTTGGTTACTGGCCCAACACGCTAACCCCTAGGCTACCTGCCACCTCAAAGAGTAGATGAAGGGGAGGAGACAGGTTAAGGAAGGATTTTTAAGCCTTGAGACAATTGGGAAATGAATTGTGTATGTGTGCCATTCAGAGGGTGAATGGAGATGAAAAAATATTTATGTGCCTTTGAACGGGGTATGGTAGTAGATGTCTTTGAACAGGGGTATGGTAGTAGGTGTCTTTGAACAGGGGTATGGTAGTAGATGTCTTTGAACAGGGGTATGGTAGTAGATGTCTTTGAACAGGGGTATGGTAGTAGATGTCTTTGAACAGGGGTATGGTAGTAGATGTCTTTGAACAGGGGTATGGTAGTAGATGTCTTTGAACAGGGGTATGGTAGTAGGTGTCTTTGAACAGGGGTATGGTAGTAGATGTCTTTGAACAGGGGTATGGTAGTAGATGTCTTTGAACAGGGGTATGGTAGTAGATGTCTTTGAACAGGGGTATGGTAGTAGATGTCTTTGAACAGGGGTATGGTAGTAGATGTCTTTGAACAGGGGTATGGTAGTAGATGTCTTTGAACAGGGGTATGGTAGTAGATGTCTTTGAACAGGGGTATGGTAGTAGATGTCTTTGAACAGGGGTATGGTAGTAGATGTCTTTGAACAGGGGTATGGTAGTAGATGTCTTTGAACAGGGGTATGGTAGTAGGTGTCTTTGAACAGGGGTATGGTAGTAGATGTCTTTGAACAGGGGTATGGTAGTAGATGTCTTTGAACAGGGGTATGGTAGTAGGTGTCTTTGAACAGGGGTATGGTAGTAGATGTCTTTGAACAGGGGTATGGTAGTAGATGTCTTTGAACAGGGGTATGGTAGTAGGTGTCTTTGAACAGGGGTATGGTAGTAGATGTCTTTGAACAGGGGTATGGTAGTAGGTGCCTTTGAACAGGGGTATGGTAGTAGATGTCTTTGAACAGGGGTATGGTAGTAGATGTCTTTGAACGGGGTATGGGTATGGTAGTAGATGTCTTTGAACAGGGGTATGGTAGTAGATGTCTTTGAACAGGGGTATGGTAGTAGATGTCTTTGAACAGGGGTATGGTAGTAGATGTCTTTGAACAGGGGTATGGTAGTAGATGTCTTTGAACAGGGGTATGGTAGTAGATGTCTTTGAACAGGGGTATGGTAGTAGATGTCTTTGAACAGGGGTATGGTAGTAGATGTCTTTGAACAGGGGTATGGTAGTAGATGTCTTTGAACAGGGGTATGGTAGTAGATGTCTTTGAACAGGGGTATGGTAGTAGATGTCTTTGAACAGGGGTATGGTAGTAGATGTCTTTGAACAGGGGTATGGTAGTAGATGTCTTTGAACAGGGGTATGGTAGTAGATGTCTTTGAACAGGGGTATGGTAGTAGATGTCTTTGAACAGGGGTATGGTAGTAGATGTCTTTGAACAGGGGTATGGTAGTAGATGTCTTTGAAGGGGGTATGGTAGTAGATGTCTTTGAACAGGGGTATGGTAGTAGGTGCCAGGTGTTACTGTGTGTTTGTGTCAAGAACTTTAACGCTGCTGGGTTTTTCACACAACAGTTTCCCATGTGTATCAAGAATGGTCCACCACCCAAAGGACATCCAGCCAACTTGACACAGCTGTGGGAAGCATTGGAGTCAACATGGGCCAGCATCCCTGTGGAACACTTTTGACATTTGTTCTGGAGTCCATTCCCTGGTGAATTGAGGTTGTTCTGAGGGCTAAAGGGGATGTAGCTTAATATTAAGAATAGTTTTTTTACTCTCATATAGTAAGAGTCAAAATTTGGACACACCTACTCATTCTCAATGTAGAATAATAGTGAAGAAATCAAACCAATGAAATAACACATATGGAATCACGTAGTAACCAAAAAAGTGCTAAACAAATCAAAATATATTTTAGATTTTAGATTCTTCAAAGTAGCCACCCTTCGCCTTGATGACAGCTTTGTCATTATGTCAACCAGCTTCACCTGGAATACTTTTCCAAAAGTCTTGAAGGAGTTCCCACATATGCTGAGCACTTGTTGGCTGCTTTTCCTTCACTCTGCGGTCCAACTCATCCCAAACCCTCGCAATTGGGTTGAAGTCGGGTGATTGTAGAGGCCTGGTCATCTGATGCAGCACTCCATCACTCTCTTCCTTGGTCAAATAGCCCTTACACAGCCTGGGGGTGTTTTGTTTTGGTTCATTGTCCTGTTGAAAAAATATATATATGGGATGGTGTATCGCTGCAGAATGCTGTGGTAGCCATTCTGGTTAAGTGTGCCTTGAATAACAAAATAAATCACAGACAGTGGAAACAGATAAGCAGCATCACACCTCCTCCTCCATGCTTCAAGGTGGGAATCACACATGCAGAGATCATCCGTTCAGCTACTCTCCGTCTCATAAAGACATGGCAGTTGGAACCAAAAATCTCCAATTTGTACTCATCAGACCAAAGGACATGTTTCCACCAGTCCAATGTCAATTGCTCATGTTTCTTGGTCCAAGCAAGTTTCTTATTATTATAAGTGTCCTTTAGTAGTGGTTTCTTTGTAGCAATTCAACCATGAAGGCCTGATTCACACAGTCTCCTCTGAAAAGATGGAGAAAGGGGGTTGTACAACTAAATGCATTAAACCGAAATGTGTCTTCCACATTTCACCCAACCCCTCTGAATGAGTGAGGTGTGGGGGGCAAGCCATAATCGACATCCACGTCTTCGGATCTAACCACTAGGCTACCTGCCGCCCTTGATGTTGAGTCGTGTCTGTTGCTTGAAATCTGTGAAGCATTTGGGCTGCAATCTGAGGTGCAGTTACAGTAACTCTAATGAACTTATCCTCTACAGCAGAGGGAACTCTGAGTCTTCCTTTCCAGTAGCGGTCCTCATGACAGCTATTACAAGTCTCACTAGCCTCACAAGTCTTCAACTGGCAGCTTCATTAGATAGTACCCGTAAAACACCAGTCTCAATGTCAACAGTGAAGAGGCGACTCCGGGATGCTGGTGTTCTAGGCAGAGTTGTTAAAAAAGCCATATCTCAGACTGGCCAATAAAAAGAAAATATGGGCAACACTGGACAAAGATGTGGCTTTTTCTTTGCAACTCTGCCTAGAAGGCCAGCATCCCGGAGTCGCCTCTTCATTGTTGACGTTGAGACTGGTGTTTTGCGGGTACTATTTAACGAAGCTGCCAGTTGAAGACTTGTGAGGCGTCTGTTTCTCAAACTAGACACTCTAATGTACCTGTTCTCTTACTCAGTTGTGCACCGGGGCCACCCACTCCTCTTTCTATTCTGGTTAGAGCCAGTTTATTCTGTTCTGTGAAGGGAGTAGTACACAGCTTTGTACGAGATCGTCATTTTCTTGGCAATTTCTCACATGGAATAGCCTTCATTTCTCAGAACAAGAATAGACTGGCCATTTTGAGCCTGTAATCGAACCCACAAATGCTGATGCTCCAGATACTCAACTAGTCTAAAGAAGGCCAGTTTTATTGTTTCTTTAAATCAGAACAACAGTTATCAGTTGTGCTAACATAATTGCAAAAGGGTTTTCTAATGATCAATTAGCCTTTTAAAATGATAAACTTGGATTAGCTAACACAACGTGCCATTGGAACACAGGAGTGATGGTTGCTGATTATGGGCCTCTGTACACCTATGTAGATATTCTTACAAAAAAAATAATTTCCAGCTACAACAGTCTTTTACAACATTAACAATGTCTATACTGTATTTCTGATTAGTTTGATGTTATTTTAAATGGAGAAAAAGAAAGTGATTTTCTTTCGAAAACAAGGACATGTCTAAGTGGCCCCAAACTTTTGAACGTTAGTGTATATATTGTGTGTATATGTTTGTATACTGTATATTAGAACACATACTTCTTTGCTTGAAGGTACAATCTAGTATCTAGGAATTTGTTGAATTGTCATTTCAAGGATGTCATGGACTGTCAGTCCATGCATCTGTAGAGCTGTCTATGAATTTGAGACAGATTACATTTGCCCATCCCCATCCCACTTGTTGTATACCAAGTGGCAGGACCCTATATTGTAGAATGTAGCTGGACCGTTTGTCATGCACTTGAAGAGCTGGATAGTTTTGACTGTCCAATAAACTGTTGACTGAAGTAAGTCTAATGAATAAGGGGGGGGGGGGGTCGGGTGCTGCTGAAGAGTAGCTTTCTCCGCTCAAAGAGGAGAACTAAAGATCTTTAACGGTCTTCTTCCTCCTCTGACGAGGAGTAGTAGGAAGGATCGGAGGACCAAAGCGCAGCGTGGTAAGTGTTCATGATGTTAATATTTAATGAATCAAACTGAACACTGAAATACAAAACAACCAAGTGAAAGAACGAAACGACAACGAAACAGTCCTGTCTGGTGAAGACACAAAACAGAAAAATAATCACCCACCAATCAAGGGTGAAAACAGGCTGCCTAAGTATGGTTCTCAATCAGGGACAACTATTGACAGCTGCCTCTCCAAAATGGCATTGATGCATATAGATTATATCCCTCCCACACCAGAAAAGCCTTCTCCCTCTCCTCCACCCTTTTCTCTTCACTTGCCAACCTATATACAATACAGTATTTACTGTCTTCAAGAAAAGCATCGATGTAAATGCCATCTCCGCCATCTCTAGTAGATGTTTTGTTGTTACTGAAATACGATGGCCAGAGCTCTTACCCATGACGTTGCACAACGATTTAAGTCAATAATTCGTAGTTTTAGTGAATGTGTGATATATTTAGGCTTGAAGTGACAAGTCCGAACTGCCCACTTAATGCAAATCTGTTTTAATGCGGTGCATTTTCCTATGATATGACAGACAATTAATCCATAAATGTATATATATATTCTTTAAACATGACAAAACATACACATAAAAAACAACAGTATACAGATGCACACAAACATCAATAACATCACACCTGGCCAGACCCACCTGCTCATATCCCCATCTCCAGCGCCCGCTGCTAGCTAGCTATATAAGGTTAGCATGCCAGCTAGCTACACTTACGGTTGTCAGTACCCTATTTGTTGATATTTATCAACTCCACATGGAAATTCCCACACCCAATGCGTAAATATGTATAATTATCCTTCGTCATTCTTCTGAGGTGGAACCTAAAGGTACATTTCCTCTCTAGAACAGGAAATGACATGAAAATACTGTCGGCAACTTCCTCTTGCGGGGTTCCTTTAAGCAATTTAATACAATAGAGGCTTCCCAATAACAGCATTGATGCAGCTCAGAAAGATATTTTCATGATGAGGTTAAAACAGTCCAGATGTATTTAGAATGCATGGAAGTTGAGTGGTCGGGCTGTGAGAATAGGCCGGTTTCCAAAGAGCTGTCTGGGGATTGCCGGTCACATGGCGTGAAATCCACATTTATGTTGTGTAAGCTGTCTTTCTGGGGCTGCGCCAGGTGTTTTCTTGTGTGTTGAATGAGGCGTGTTCCCCCTTTTACAATATAAACTGCTCTAAGCCCAATTGAAAAGTGCTAGCGATGTGAATGCACCCAAAAAGAGAGTTTTCAGTCCCTGTCAGTCCCTGGCCTCATCTTATCCTTTTGGTAGCCCTCCACTACGCTGGCAGTGCCATGAACTCACTAGCCCTACCGTTTCTCTGGATATTTGTCATTGTTGCTTCCTATCGTGTCCCCCATGTACTTAAACATTGATGTCTCAAATGCATACGTATGCCCTGAATTACAATTAACAAGTCAATAATACAGTAGAAAAAAGTAGAGTCTATATACATTGTGTGCATTGTGTGAATCAATGTAGTTGGAGGTATATTCCACCAGTCTTGTCTAGGCTCCACACCGTTGTAGTGGAGTTTAGTCCGCTACATCATAGCATAGGTGTCAGTGAATCACTGTGACATATGAAACACGCAAGATAGTGAAATTTAGAGTTGATTGACGTGTATATATTTTTTGACATGCGAAAACCCAAATGATGTTTCATACATTTGAAGTATACGTCACAACAGCGTCATAATATTGTTGTGAAGATAACAAAGCCATCAGGATGACCAGGAGTGATAAACTTCACTGACGTCATCTAGTCACAGAGGAAACAGCCGACATTTACAGCTAAACCGCATCGAGGTTTTTCGCTCTCTAAAACACTAACATTAGCTCTCTAAAACACCACAGGGCGGAATTTGATTTTCATTCCTGTGAAGGATATTATTATTGCACATTTACAGACCAAGGCCAAACATTCTCCTGTTTTCCTAGAAACCCGTCTCAATCTTAAAGCAATAGGTGATAAGAGATAGCAACGCATATTTGGAACCTTCAGATCTGTCGAAAAAAAGGGGTTATATAGATATCGATTGTAGGTTAATGGTTCTCTCCCCTCTCTGCCCAAGGCCAGTGCTCCTACCCCCTCCACTACACCTCCACCTCCACCTACCCACCCTCCCTTCATCCACTCTACTATTCCCCCAACCAGCTTAACTTTACCCCCCCGCCCCCTCGTCAGCATTATGTAACATTATGTACACTATGTAACCTAGGAGATGTTTAACAGACCGTCTGACTGTTGCTCCACCAGATAACAGACACTGTTTACTTTCCCTGGAAGTGTCATCTTGTCATGGCCAGTATGCAGGGTTGGAGTTGTTTTGTTGAACTGCCACTATATGCAGTGCACATCTATATGTGGTAACATGGCCCAGGGCATAAGGCTCATTTGCCTGGGTGGATTGGGTCCATGTTCCTTTTACATAAGTACAGTATGCAGAATATATTTTTATAGATATGTAAGGCAGAACATGTTGACATAGATTCACTAACACACATGCATACGCATGCACACACAAGCCCCCTATACCTCCTGTCCTGTCCGGCTATCTACCTAGATATGTAAGGCAGAACATGTTGACATAGATTCACTAATACACAAGCCCCCTATACCTCCTGTCCTGTCTACCTACCCCCCCAAAAGGCTATTTGTCAGCCTGGAGAGAACAACATGATACTGAATTTATTTATCCTTTATTTAACTATGCAAAAGAGTTAAGAACAAATTCTTATTTACAATGACAGCTTACCCCAGCTTAACCTGGGACAATTGTGCACCACACTATGGAACTCCCAATCACAGCCAGATGTGATGCAGTCTGGATTTAAACCAGGAGCTGCAGTCTCGTTTTTGTCTTGCGCCACTCGGGAGCCATACAGTGCATTCTGAAAGTATTCAGTCCCCTTCAATTTTTCCACATTTTGTTACGACGTTACAGCCTTATTCTAAAACTGATTAATAAAAAACATTTTCCTCATCAATCTACACACAATATCCCATAAAAACAGAGTGAAAAAACTGTTTTTTAGAAATGTTAGCAAGTGTATAACATTTCTAAAACAGAAATACCTTATTTGTATAAGTACAGTGCCTTGCCAAATAATTCACCCCTCGTGGCGTTGTTCCTATTTTGTTGCAATACACCTGGAATTTATATATATTTATATTTGTATTTGTAAATGTAATGGACATACACAAAATAGTCCAAATTAGTGAAGTGAAATAAAAAAATAACTTGTTTCAAAGAATTTAAAAAATAAATAAATTGGAAAGTGATGCATACAATGACAGTGTCCCCCTTTGCTATGAAGCCCCTCCCCTTTGCTATGAAGCCCCTCCCCTTTGCTATAAAGCCCCTCCCCTTTGCTATGAAGCCCCAACATAAGATCTGGTGCACCCAATTACCTTCCGAAGTCACATAATCAATTAAATAAATTCCACCTGTGTGCAATCTAAGTGTCACATGATCTGTCACATGTACTCAGTATTTATACAGCTGTTCTGAAAGGCCCCAGAGTCTGCAACACCACTAAGCAAAGGGGCATCACCAAGCAAGCGACACCATGAAGACCAAGGAGCTCTCCAAACAGGTCAGGGACAGAGTTGTGGCGAAGTACAGTTCAGGGTTTGAACCTCCCACAGAGCACCACAACAAATCTGCCAAGAGAGGGAATTCCTCACGGACCAGGCAAGGAGGGAATTCCCCACGGACCAGGCAAGGAGGGAATTCCCCACGGACCAGGCAAGGAGGGAATTCCCCACGGACCAGGCAAGGAGGGAATTCCCCACGGACCAGGCAAGGAGGGAATTCCCCACGGACCAGGCAAGGAGGGAATTCCCCACGGACCAGGCAAGGAGGGAATTTCCCACGGACCAGGCAAGGAGGGAATTCCCCTCATGGACCAGGCAAGTAGGGAATTTCCCACGGACCAGGCAAGAGAGGGAATTCCCCACGGACCAGGCAAGGAGGGAATTCCCCACGGACCAGGCAAGGAGGGAATTCCCCACGGACCAGGCAAGGAGGGAATTCCCCACGGACCAGGCAAGTAGGGAATTCCCCACTGACCAGGCAAGGAGGGAATTCCTCACGGACCAGGCAAGGAGGGAATTCCCCACGGACCAGGCAAGGAGGGAATTCCCCACGGACCAGGCAAGAGAGGGAATTCCCCACGGACCAGGCAAGGAGGGAATTCCCCACGGACCAGGCAAGGAGGGAATTCCCCACGGACCAGGCAAGGAGGGAATTCCCCACGGACCAGGCAAGGAGGGAATTCCCCATGGACCAGGCAAGGAGGGAATTCCCCACGGACCAGGCAAGGAGGGAAGTCATCAGAGAGGCAAAAAAGAGACCAAAGATAACCCTGATGAAGCTGCAAAGCTCCACAGGGGAGATTGGAGTATCTGTCCCATAGGACAGGCGGCCAAAAGAATAATTGGTTGTGCGGGTGACCAGAGAGATATACCTGCTGGAGCGCATGATACAGGTGGGTGCCGCTATGGTGACCAGCGAGCTGAGATAAGGGGGGACTTTACCTAGCAGGGTCTTGTAGATGACATGGAGCCAGTGGGTTTGGCGACGAGTATGAAGCGAGGGCAAGCCAACGAGAGCATACAGGTCGCAGTGGTGGGTAGTATATGGGCCTTTGGTGACAAAACGGATGGCACTATGATAGACTGCAGCCAATTTACTGAGTAGGGTATTGGAGGCTATTTTGTAAATAACATTGCCAAAGTCGAGGATCGGTAGAATGGTCAGTTTTACGAGGGTGTGTTTGGCAGCATGAGTGAAGGATGCTTTGTTGCGAAATAGGAAGCCAATTCTAGATTTAACTTTGGATTGGAGATGTTTGATGTGAGTCTGGAAGGAGAGTTTACAATCTAACCAGACACCTAGGTATTTGTAGATCTCCACAAGTCAGAACTGTCCAGAGTAGTGATGCTGGACGGGCGGGCAGGTGCAGGCAGCGATCGGTTGAAGAGCATGCATTTAGTTTTACTTGTACTAAAGATTAGTTGGATGACAGAAAAGGAGAGTTGTATGGCATTGAAGCTCGTCTGGAGAGTTGTTAACACAGTGTCCAAAGAAGGGCCAGAAGTATACAGAATGGTGTCGTCTGCGTAGAGGTGGATCAGAGACTCACCAACAGCAAGAGCGACATCATTGATGTATACAGAGAAGAGAGTCGTCCCAAGAATTTAACCCTGTGGCACCCCCATAGAGACTGCTAGAGCCTTGGTCTGCTCATTATGACGATCGTGACGCAAGAGATCTGAGACAGGATTATGTCGAGGCACAGATCTGGGGAAGGGCACAAAAAGGTCCACAAGAACACAGTTCCTCTGTAGAGATGGGAGAACCTTCCATAAAGACAACTATCTCTGCTGCACTCCACCAATCACGACTTAATGGTAGAGTAGCCAGACGGAAGCCCCTCCTCAATTAAAGGCACATGACAGCCCACTTGGAGTTTGCCAAAAGGCACCTAAAGGACTCATAAACCATGACAAACAAGATTAGTCAGGATCGATGGAAAAATGAATGGAGCACAGAGACAGAGAGATCCTTGATGAAAACCTGCTCCAGAGCACTCTGGACCTCAGACTGGGGCAAATGTTCACTTTCCAACAGGACAACGGCCCTAAGTGCACAGCCAAGACAACACAGGAGTGGCTTTGGGACAAGTCTCTGAATGTACTTGATTGGCCCAGCCTGAGCCCGGTGAAAATAGCTGTGAAGCTGACAGAGCTTGAGAGGATCTGAAGAGAAGAATGGGAGAAAATCCACAAATACAGGTGTGCCAAGCTTGTTGCGTCCTACCCAAGGAGACTCAAGGCTGTAATCGCTGCCAAAGCTGCTTCAAAAAAATAAAGTACTGAGTAAAGGTTCTGCATACTTACAGTACCAGTCAAAAGTTTGGACACACCTTCTCATTCAAGGGTTTTTCTTTATTTGACTATATTCGACATTGTAGAATTGTAGTCAACACGTCAAAACTATGAAATAACACACGCAGTAACCTAAACAAGAGTTAAGCAAAATCAAAATACACTGCTCAAAAAAATAAAGGGAACACTAAAATAACACATCCTAGATCTGAATGAATTAAATATTCTTATGAAATATTTTTTTCTTTACATCTTTGAATGTGCTGACAGTAAAATCACACAAAAATTATCAATGGAAATAAAATTTTGCAACCCATGGAGGTCTGGATTTGGAGTGACACTCTAAATTAAAGTGAAAAACCACACTACAGGCTGATCCAACTTTGATGTAATGTCCTTAAAACAAGTAAAAATGAGGCTCAGTAGTGTGTGTGGCCTCCACGTGCCTGTATGACCTCCCTACAATGCCTGGGCATGCTCCTGATGAGGTGGCGGATGGTCTCCTGAGGGATCTCCTCACAGACCTGGACTAAAGCATCCGCCAACTCCTGGACAGTCTGTGGTGGATGGAGCGAGACATGATGTCCCAGATGTGCTCAATTGGATTCAGGTCTGGGGAACGGGCGGGCCAGTCCATAGCATCAATGCCTTCCTCTTACAGGAACTGCTGACACACTCCAGCCACATGAGGTCTAGCATTGTCTTGCATTAGGAGGAACCCAGGGCCAACCGCACCAGCATATGGCCTCACAAGGGGTCTGAGGATCTCATCTCGGTACCTAATTGGCAGTCAGGCTACCTCTGGCGAGTACATGGAGGGCTGTGCGGCTCCCCGAAGAAATGCCACCCCACACCATGACTGACCAACCGCCAAACCGGTTATGCTGGAGGATGTAGCAGGCAGCAGAATGTTCTCCACGGCGTCTCCAGACTCTGTCATGTCTGTCACGTGCTCAGTGGGAACCTGCTTTCATCTGTAAAGAGCACAGGGCGCCAGTGGCGAATCTGCCAGTCTTGGTGTTATCTGGCAAATGCCAAACGTCCTGCACGGTGTTGGGCTGTAAAAAAATGTAAATGCAAGAATTTCTAATATTTTTAAAACAAGGAAAGGGTGTGGATCAGAAAACCAGTCAGTGTGACCTCCATTTGCCTCATGCAGCGCAACACATCTACTTCACATAGAGTGGATTAGTCTGTTGAATGTTGTCTGTACCACTCCTCTTCAGTGGCTTTGTGAAGTTAATATCTATTAGCTGGAACTGGAACACACTGTTGTACACGTCGAACCAGAGCATCCCAAACATGGGTGACATGGGTGACAATGGGTGACATGTCTGGTGAGTATGCTAGCCATGGAAGAACTGGGACATTTTCAGCTTCCAGACATTTTGGACAGATCCTTGCGAAATGGGACGGTGCATTCTCATTTTGAAACATGAAGTGATGGAGGTGGATGAATGGCACAACAATTATCCTCAGGATTTCTTCACAGTATCTCTGTCCACATTCAAATTGCCATCAATAAAATACAATTGTATTCATTGTCCGTAGTTTATGCCTGCCCATACCATAACATGACCGCCACCATGGGGAACTCTGTTCATAGCGTTGACATCAGCAAACCGCTCGCCCACACAATGTCATACACACTGTCTGCCATCTGCCCAGATAGTTGATTAATCAGTGAAGAAAACACTTCCCCAGCAGGCCACTGGCCATCGAGGTGAGCATTTGCCCCCATAGGGGTAGTATTGTCATGCTGGTGAATGAGGACCCAAAAGCGACTTGGCGAAAACAGAGTATTTAATCCAGAATAAACTTTACAAAACAAAAAGCATAATACTACACGTAAAGACGAGAACAGACTGGAGACTTGATCGAGAACTGCAGGTTGCCTCGGGAAGGCACTTGAACCTAGCAGACTCAGACACCTGCTCACCACGCAGCATCTGAGGGAAACACGACACGACAGGGCAAAACATAGACACAGCACGGTGAATTATAAATGAGGATCCGACGGGGCAGGAACGAAAAACAAGAAGAGAAATAGGGACTCTAATCAGGGAAAAGGATCGGGAACAGGTGTGGGAAGACTAAATGATGATTAGGGGAATAGGAACAGCTGGGAGCAGGAACGGAACGATAGAGAGAAGAGAGAGCGAGAGAGTGAGAGAGGGAGGGGGAGAGAGAGGGATAGAAAGAGGGAAAGAACCTAATAAGACCAGCAGAGGGAAACTAATAGAATGGGAAGCACAGGGACAAGACATGATAATAAATGACAAAACATGACAGTACCCCCCCACTCACCGAGCGCCTCCTGGCGCACTCGAGGAGGAATCCTGGCGGCAACGGAGGAAATCATCAATGAGTGAACGGTCCAGCACGTCCCGAGACGGAACCCAACTCCTCTCCTCAGGACCGTAACCCTCCCAATCCACTAAGTATTGGTGACCCCGTCCCCGAGAACGCATGTCCATGATCTTATGTACCTTGTAAATAGGTGCGCTCTCGACAAGGACGGGAGGGGGGAGGGAAGACGAACGGGGTGCGAAGAAAGGGCTTAACACAGGAGACATGGAAGACAGGATGGACGCGACGAAGATGTCGCGGAAGAAGCAGTCGCACAGCGACAGGATTGACGACCTGGGAGACACGGAACGGACCAATGAACCGCGGAGTCAACTTACGAGAAGCTGTCGTAAGAGGAAGGTTGCGAGTGGAAAGCCACACTCTCTGGCCGCAACAATACCTAGGACTCTTAATCCTGCGTTTATTGGCGGCTCTCACAGTCTGTGCCCTGTAGCGGCAAAGTGCAGACCTCACCCTCCTCCAGGTGCGCTCACAACGTTGGACAAACGCTTGAGCGGAGGGAACGCTGGACTCGGCAAGCTGGGAAGAGAATAGAGGAGGCTGGTAACCCAGACTACTCTGAAACGGAGATAACCCGGTAGCAGACGAAGGAAGCGAGTTGTGAGCGTATTCTGCCCAGGGGAGCTGTTCTGCCCAAGACGCAGGGTTTCTGAAAGAAAGGCTGCGTAGTATGCGACCAATCGTCTGATTGGCACTCTCTGCTTGACCGTTAGACTGGGGATGAAACCCGGAAGAGAGACTGACGGACGCACCAATCAAACGACAGAACTCCCTCCAAAATTGTGACGTGAATTGCGGGCCTCTGTCTGAAACGGCGTCTAACGGGAGGCCATGAATTCTGAACACATTCTCGATAATGATTTGTGCCGTCTCCTTAGCGGAAGGAAGTTTAGCGAGGGGAATGAAATGTGCCGCCTTAGAGAACCTATCGACAACCGTAAGAATCACAGTCTTCCCCGCAGACAAAGGCAGACCGGTAATGAAGTCTAGGGCGATGTGAGACCATGGTCGAGAAGGAATGGGGAGCGGTCTGAGACGACCGGCAGGAGGAGAGTTACCCGACTTAGTCTGCGCGCAGTCCGAACAAGCAGCCACGAAACGGCGCGTGTCACGCTCCTGAGTCGGCCACCAAAATCGCTGGCGAATAGACGCAAGAGTGCCTCGAACACCGGGATGACCAGCTAACTTGGCAGAGTGAGCCCACTGAAGAACAGCCAGACGAGTGGAAACAGGAACGAAAAGGAGGTTACTAGGACAAGCGCGGGCGACGCAGTGTGCGTGAGTGCTTGCTTAACCTGTCTTTCAATTCCCAGACTGTCAACCCGACAACACGCCCATAAGGAAGAATCCCCTCGGGATCAGTAGAAGCCACAGAAGAACTAAACAGACGGGATAAGGCATCAGGCTTGGTGTTCTTGCTACCCGGACGGTAAGAAATCACAAACTCGAAACGAGCGAAAAACAACGCCCAACGAGCTTGACGGGCATTAAGTCGTTTGGCAGAACGGATGTACTCAAGGTTCTTATGGTCTGTCCAAACGACAAAAGGAACGGTCGCCCCCTCCAACCACTGTCGCCATTCGCCTAGGGCTAAGCGGATGGCGAGCAGTTCACGGTTACCCACATCATAGTTGCGCTCGGATGGCGACAGGCGATGAGAAAAATAAGCGCAAGGATGAACCTTATCGTCAGACTGGAAGCGCTGGGATAGAATGGCTCCCACGCCTACCTCTGAAGCGTCAACCTCGACAATGAATTGTCTAGTGACGTCAGGAGTAACGAGGATAGGAGCGGACGTAAAACGTTCTTTTAGAAGATCAAAAGCTCCCTGGGCGGAACCGGACCACTTAAAACACGTCTTGACAGAAGTAAGAGCTGTGAGAGGGGCAGTAACTTGACCGAAATTACGAATGAAACGCCGATAGAAATTAGCGAAACCTAAAAAGCGCTGCAATTCGACACGTGACCTTGGAACGGGCCAATCACTGACAGCTTGGACCTTAGCGGAATCCATCTGAATGCCTTCAGCGGAAATAACGGAACCGAGAAAAGTAACGGAGGAGACATGAAAAGAACACTTCTCAGCCTTTACGTAGAGACAATTCTCTAAAAGGCGCTGTAGAACACGTCGAACGTGCTGAACATGAATCTCGAGTGACGGTGAAAAAATCAGGATATCGTCAAGATAGACAAAAACAAAGATGTTCAGCATGTCTCTCAGAACATCATTAACTAATGCCTGAAAAACAGCTGGCGCATTGGCGAGACCAAACGGCAGAACCCGGTACTCAAAATGCCCTAACGGAGTGTTAAACGCCGTTTTCCACTCGTCCCCCTCTCTGATGCGCACGAGATGGTAAGCGTTACGAAGGTCCAACTTAGTAAAGCACCTGGCTCCCTGCAGAATCTCGAAGGCTGATGACATAAGGGGAAGCGGATAACGATTCTTAACCGTTATGTCATTCAGCCCTCGATAATCCACGCAGGGGCGCAGAGTACCGTCCTTCTTCTTAACAAAAAGAACCCCGCCCCGGCCGGAGAGGAAGAAGGCACTATGGTACCGGCGTCAAGAGACACAGATAAATAATCCTCGAGAGCCTTACGTTCGGGAGCCGACAGAGAGTATAGTCTACCCCGAGGAGGAGTGGTCCCCGGAAGGAGATCAATACTACAATCATACGACCGGTGAGGAGGAAGGGAGTTGGCTCGGGACCGACTGAAGACCGTGCGCAGATCATGATATTCCTCCGGCACTCCTGTCAAATCGCCAGGTTCCTCCTGAGAAGTGGGGACAGAAGAAATGGGAGGGATGGCAGACATTAAGCACTTCACATGACAAGATACGTTCCAGGATAGGATAGAATTACAAGACCAATTAATAGAAGGATTATGACATACTAGCCAGGGATGACCCAAAACAACAGGTGTGAAAGGTGAACGAAAAATCAAAAAAGAAATAGTCTCACTGTGGTTACCAGATACTGTGAGAGTTAAAGGTAGTGTCTCAAATTTGATACTGGGAAGATGACTACCATCTAAGGCAAACATGGGCGTAGGCTTGTCTAACTGTCTGAAAGGAATGTTATGTTTCCGAACCCATGCTTCGTCCATGAAACAACCCTCAACCCCAGAGTCAATCAAGGCACTGCATGTAGCACCCGAACCGGTCCAGCGTAGATGGACCGACATAGTAGTACAAGATCTAGATGAAGAGACCTGAGTAGTAGCGCTCACCAGTAGCCCTCCGCTTACTGATGGGCTCTGGCCTCTTACTGGACATGAATTAACAAAATGTCCATCAAATCCGCAATAGAGGCACAGGCGGTTGGTGATCCTCCGTTCCCTCTCCTTAGTCGAGATGCGAATCCCTCCCAGCTGCATGGGCTCAGTCTCAGAGCCAGAGGAGGGAGATGGTTGCGATGCGGAGCAGGGAAACACCGTTGATGCGAGCTCTCTTCCACGAGCCTGGTGACGAAGATCTACCCGTCGTTCTATGCGGATGGCGAGAGCAATCAAAGAGTCCACACTGGAAGGAACCTCCCGAGAGAGAATCTCATCTTTGACCACTGTGTGGAGTCCCTCCAGAAAACGAGCGAGCAGCGCCGGCTCGTTCCAGTCACTAGAGGCAGCAAGAGTACGAAACTCTATAGAGTAATCCGTTATGGATCGATCACCTTGGCATAGGGAAGCCAGGACCCTAGAAGCCTCCCCACCAAAAACTGAACGGTCAAAAACCCGAATCATCTCCTCTTTAAAGTTCTGGTAATTGTTAGAACAATCAGCCCTTGCCTCCCAGATAGCTGTGCCCCACTCTCGGGCCCGGCCAGTAAGGAGTGAAATGACGTAAGCAACCCGAGCTCTCTCTCTAGAGTATGTGTTGGGTTGGAGAGAGAACACAATCTCACACTGGGTGAGAAAGGAGCGGCACTCAGTGGGCTGCCCGGAGTAGCAAGGTGGGTTATTAACCCTAGGTTCTGGAGGCTCGGCAGGCCAGGAAGTAACAGGTGGCACGAGACGAAGACTCTGGAACTGTCCAGAGAGGTCGGAAACCTGAGCGGCCAGGTTCTCCACGGCATGGCGAGCAGCAGACAATTCCTGCTCGTGTCTGCCGAGCATGGCTCCTTGGATCTCGACGGCAGTGTTACGAGCGTCTGTAGTCGCTGGGTCCATTCCTCGGTCGGATCCTTCTGTCATGCTGGTGAATGAGGACCCAAAAGCGACTTGGCGAAAACAGAGTATTTAATCCAGAATAAACTTTACAAAACAAAAAGCATAATACTACACGTAAAGACGAGAACAGACTGGAGACTTGATCGAGAACTGCAGGTTGCCTCGGGAAGGCACTTGAACCTAGCAGACTCAGACACCTGCTCACCACGCAGCATCTGAGGGAAACACGACACGACAGGGCAAAACATAGACACAGCACGGTGAATTATAAATGAGGATCCGACGGGGCAGGAACGAAAAACAAGAAGAGAAATAGGGACTCTAATCAGGGAAAAGGATCGGGAACAGGTGTGGGAAGACTAAATGATGATTAGGGGAATAGGAACAGCTGGGAGCAGGAACGGAACGATAGAGAGAAGAGAGAGCGAGAGAGTGAGAGAGGGAGGGGGAGAGAGATGGATAGAAAGAGGGAAAGAACCTAATAAGACCAGCAGAGGGAAACTAATAGAATGGGAAGCACAGGGACTAGACATGATAATAAATGACAAAACATGACAGTATATACAGAAGATATTTAATAAAATAAAAAGTCCATATTATGGCAAGAACCGCTCAAATAAGCAAAGAGAAAAAACAGTACAACATTACTTTAAGACATGAAGGTCAGTCAATCCGGAAAATGTCAAGAACTTTGAAGATGTATTCAAGTGCAGTCGCAAAAAACCAACAATGTTGAATCTGTCTCTCATGACGACCGCCACATGACAGAAAGACCCAGAGTTACCTCTGCTGCAGATATTACGTTCATTAGAGATAATGGCACCTCACATTGCAGTCCAAATAAATGCTTCACACAGTTCAAGTAACAGACACATCTGATCATCAACTGTTCAGAAGAGACTGAGTGAATTAGGCCTTCATGTTTGAGTTGCTGCAAAGAAACCACTCCTAAAGGACACCAATAAGAAGGAGAGACTTACTTGGGCCAAGAAACACGAACAATGGACATAAGACCATTGGAAATCTGTCCTTTGGTCTGAGTCCAAATTTGAGATTTTTGGTTCCAACCACCGTGTCTTTGTGAGACGCAGAGTAGGTGAACGGATGGGCTATTTAACCAAGAAGGAGATGGATGGTTGATTGACTTGTTCGGGGGTGCAGAACAACATTTTGTTACCTTGTCAGCTCGGAGATTCGACCATGAAACCTTTTGGTTGTCTTGCATGTTGCATATGTCACTATAAGGTATTCTATGTCACTATAAGGTATTCTATGTCACTATAAGGTATTCTACATCACTATAAGGTATTCTATGTCACTATAAGGTATTCTATGTCACTATAAGGTATTCTATGTCACTATAAGGTATTCTATGTCACTATAAGGTATTCTATGTCACTATAAGGTATTCTATGTCACTATAAGGTATTCTATGTCACTATAAGGTATTCTATGTCACTATAAGGTATTCTATGTCACTATAATAACGTTGTATATGTCACTATAATAATGTATTCTATGTCACTATAATAACGTTGTATATGTCACTATAATATTGTATTCTATGTCACTATAATAATGTATTCTATGTCACTATAATAACGTTGTATATGTCACTATAATATTGTATTCTATGTCACTATAATAATGTATTCTATGTCACTATAATAACGTTGTATATGTCACTATAATATTGTATTCTATGTCACTATAATAACATTGTATATGTCACTATAATATTGTATTCTATGTCACTATAATAATGTATTCTATGTCACTATAATAACGTTGTATATGTCACTATAATATTGTATTCTATGTCACTATAATATTGTATTCTATGTCACTATAATAACGTTGTATATGTCACTATAATATTGTATTCTATGTCACTATAATAATGTATTCTATGTCACTATAATAACGTTGTATATGTCACTATAATATTGTATTCTATGTCACTATAATAATGTATTCTATGTCACTATAATAACGTTGTATATGTCACTATAATATTGTATTCTATGTCACTATAATAATGTATTCTATGTCACTATAATAACGTTGTATATGTCACTATAATATTGTATTCTATGTCACTATAATAACGTTTTATATGTCACTATAATATTGTATTCTATGTCACTATAATATTGTATTCTATGTCACTATAATAATGTATTCTATGTCACTATAATAACGTTGTATATGTCACTATAATATTGTATTCTATGTCACTATAAGGTATTCTATGTCACTATAATGTATTCTATGTCACTATAAGGTATTCTATGTCACTATAAGGTATTCTATGTCACTATAATGTATTCTATGTCACAATAAGGTATTCTATGTCACTATAATAACGTTGTATATGTCACTATAATATTGTATTCTATGTCACTATAATAATGTATTCTATGTCACTATAATAACGTTGTATATGTCACTATAATAATGTATTCTATGTCACTATAATATCGTTGTATATGTCACTATAATATTGTATTCTATGTCACTATAATAATGTATTCTATGTCACTATAATAACGTTGTATATGTCACTATAATATTGTATTCTATGTCACTATAATAATGTATTCTATGTCACTATAATAACGTTGTATATGTCACTATAATATTGTATTCTATGTCACTATAAGGTATTATATGTCACTATAATGTATTCTATGTCACTATAAGGTATTCTATGTCACTATAATAATGTATTCTATGTCACTATAATAACGTTGTATATGTCACTATAATATTGTATTCTATGTCACTATAATAATGTATTCTATGTCACTATAATAACGTTGTATATGTCACTATAATATTGTATTCTATGTCACTATAATAATGTATTCTATGTCACTATAATAACGTTGTATATGTCACTATAATATTGTATTCTATGTCACTATAATAATGTATTCTATGTCACTATAATAACGTTGTATATGTCACTATAATATTGTATTCTATGTCACTATAAGGTATTCTATGTCACTATAATGTATTCTATGTCACTATAAGGTATTCTATGTCACTATAAGGTATTCTATGTCACTATAATGTATTCTATGTCACAATAAGGTATTCTATGTCACTATAATAACGTTGTATATGTCACTATAATATTGTATTCTATGTCACTATAATAACGTTGTATATGTCACTATAATAATGTATTCTATGTCACTATAATAACGTTGTATATGTCACTATAATATTGTATTCTATGTCACTATAATAATGTATTCTATGTCACTATAATAACGTTGTATATGTCACTATAATATTGTATTCTATGTCACTATAATAATGTATTCTATGTCACTATAATAACGTTGTATATGTCACTATAATATTGTATTCTATGTCACTATAAGGTATTATATGTCACTATAATGTATTCTATGTCACTATAAGGTATTCTATGTCACTATAATAATGTATTCTATGTCACTATAATAACGTTGTATATGTCACTATAATATTGTATTCTATGTCACTATAATAATGTATTCTATGTCACTATAATATTGTATTCTATGTCACTATAATATTGTATTTTATGTCACTATAAGGTATTCTATGTCACTATAATGTATTCTATGTCACTATAGGGTATTCTATGTCACTATAATAATAACGGCAAATACACTACCGTTGAAAAAAATGTCAGATCACTTAAAGTGTCTTTGTTTTTGAAAGAAAAGCACATTTTTTTGTTCATGAAAATAACATTAAATTGATCAGGAATACAATGTCGACATTGTTAATGTTCTAAATGACTATTGTAGCCTGAAACAGCTGCTTTTTAGTGGAATATCTACATAGGCGTACAGAGTGTTATGCTGGTGAATGAGGACCCAAAAGCGACTTAACGAAAACAGAGTCTTTATTCCAGTATAAGACAAAAGTAATAATCCTGGAAATAACAAGGAGAAAACAAAATAGGAAAAACTTAAATCCACTCGTAGTAGCGAGGACTGACTGGAGACTCGACCATAGACTGCAGGTTGCTTAGGGAAGGCACCGACCGTAGCAGACTAAGACACCTGCTCACACGCAGCATCTGAAGAAGAAAAAAAACGACAGGGCGAGACCAGGACACAGAACAGCGAACATCATACAAGGATCCGACAAGGACAGAAGCGGAAAACAAGGGGAGAAATAGGGGCTCTAATCAGAGGGCAAAATAGGGGACAGGTGTGAAAAGAGTAAATGAGTGAGTTAGGAGAATGAGGAACAGCTGGGAGCAGGAACGGAACGATAGAGAGAAGAGAGAGAGGGAGGGGGAGAGAGAGGGATAGAAAGAGGGAACGAACCTAATAAGACCAGCAGGGGGAAACGAACAGAAGGGAAAGCACAAGGACAAGACAATATAAATGTAATGTAAATGTAAATATATGACAAAACATGACACAGAGGCCCATTTTCAGCAACCATCACTCTTGTGTTCCAATGGCACGTTGTGTTAGCTATTCCAAGTGTATCAATTTAAAAGGCTAATTGATCATTAGAAAACCATTTTGCATTTATGTTAGAACAGCTGAAAACTGTTGTTCTGCTTAAAGACGCAATAAACTGGCCTTCTTTAGACTGGTTGAGTATCTGGAGCATGAGCATTTGTGGGTTCGATTACAGGCTCAAAATGGCCAGAAACAAAGGACTTTCTTCTCAAACTCGTCAGTCTATTATTGTTCTGAGAAATTAAGGCTATTCCATGTGAGAAATTGCCAAGACACTGAAGATCTCGTATAATGCTGTGTACTACTCCCTTCACAGAACAGGGTAAACTGGCTCTAGCCAGAATAGTAAGAGGAGTGGGAGGCCCCGGTGCACAACTGAGCAAGAGGACAAGTACGTTAGAGTGTCTAGTTTGAGAAACAGATGCCTCACAAGTCCTCAACTGGCAGCTTCATTAAATAGTAGCCGAAGAAGCGACTCTGGGATGCTGGTGTTCTAGGTAGAGTTCCTCTGTCCAGTGTCTGTGTTATTTTGCCCATCTTAATCTTTATTTTTATTGGCCAGTCTGAGATATGTTGTTTTTTTGCAACTCTGAAATTCTTACTTACTAGCCCTTATTAACCAACAATAAAGTTTTATGAAAAATAAGTGTGAAGAAAATATTTACTAAAATAAACTGAAGTAAAAAATAAAAAGATACAACATTGTAATAAAAAAGAAGAAAATATAAAAATAACAAATAATTAAAGAACAACAATAAAATAACAGTAACAAGGATATATACAGGGGGTACCAGTACAGAGTCAATGTGGAGGCTATATACAGGGGGTACCGGTACAGAGTCAATGTGGAGGCTATATACAGGGGGTACCGGTACAGAGTCAATGTGGAGGCTATATACAGGGGGTACCGGTACAGAGTCAATGTGGAGGCTATATACAGGGGGTACTGGTACAGAGTCAATGTGGAAGCTATATACAGGGGGTACCGGTACAGAGTCAATGTGGAGGCTATATACAGGGGGTACCAGTACAGAGTCAATGTGGAGGATATATACAGGGGGTACCTGTACAGAGTCAATGTGGAGGCTATATACAGGGGGTACCTGTACAGAGTCAATGTGGAGGCTATATACAGGGGGTACCAGTACAGAGTCAATGTGCACACGTTAGTCGAGGTAATTGAGGTAATATGTACATGTATGTAGAGGTAAAGTGACTATGCATAGATAATAAGTAGAGAGTAGCAGCAGCATAAAAATGGGGGTGGGGGGGGTCAATGCAAGTAGTCTGGGTAGCCATTTGATTAGCTGTTCAGGAGTCTTAAGGCTTGGTGGTAGAAGCTGTTAAGAAGTATTTGGAGCTCTGGTACCGCTTGCCATGCGGTAGCAGAGAGAACAGTTTATGACGGGGGTGGCTGGAGTCTTTGGCAATATTTTCTGTCACCGCCTGGTATAGAGTCCTGGATGGCAGGATGCTTGGCCCCAGTGATGTACTGGACCGTACGCACTACCCTCTGTAGTGCCTTGCGGTCGGACGCCAAGCAGTTGCCATACCAGGGCTGATGCAACCATAATCTCGATGGTGCAGCTGTAGAACTTTTTGAGGATCTGAGGACAAATGCAAAATCTTTTCAGTCTCTTGAGTATAGGCATTGTCATGCCCTCTTCACGACTGTTTTGGTGTGTTTGGACCATTCTAGTTTGTTGGTTATGTGGACACCACAAGCACAAGCACCACCAAGCTCTCAACCTGCTCCACTACAGCCCCGTCGATGAGATTTGGGGGTGCTCGGCCCTCTTTTTCCTGTAGTTCACAATCAACTCCTTTGTCTTGATACTGTTGAGGGAGACGTTGTTATCCTGGCACCACACTGCCGAGTCTCTGACCTCCTCCCTATAGGCTGTCTCATCGTTGTCATCGACGACACATCGTCAAACTTAATGATGGTGTTGGAGTTGTGCTTGGCCATGCAGTCATGGGTGAACATGGAGTACAGGAGGGGACTGAGCATGCACCCCTGAGGGGCACCCATGATGAGGGCCAGTGTGGCAGGGTTTCTGCAATAGTGGGGTTGATGAGAGCATGATTAGCCTTTGATGTGAGCCATGAGCACCCTTTCAAAGCACTTCATGGCGTCAGACTACTGGTCGGTAGTCATTTAGGCATCTTACATAGGTCTTCTTTGGTACAGGGACTATGGTGGTCTGCTTGAAAACTATAGGACAAACGTTATGTCTTTGTCAGAACTTCATAATGAGGGCCTTTGCTTGACATGACATTAGCTGTCATTAAGGCTGTAGGATAGTGTTTTCCAACTCCAGTCCTCCAGTACCTCCAGTCCTCCAGTGCCACCAGTCCTCTAGTACCTCCAGTCCTCTAGTACCTCCAGTCCTCTAGTACCTCCAGTCCCCCAGTCCTCCAGTTATCCAGTCCTCCAGTGCCTCCAGTTCTCCAGTCCTCCAGTGCCTCCAGTTCTCCAGTCCTCCATTGCCTCCAGTTCTCCAGTCCTCCAGTGCCTCCAGTTCTCCAGTCCTCCAGTATCTCCAGTCCTCCAGTGCCTCTTGTAACTCCAGTCCTCCAGTGCCTCCAGTATCTCCAGTCCTCCAGTATCTCCAGTCCTCCAGTATCTCCAGTCCTCCAGTCCTCCTGTATCTCCAGTCCTCGAGTGCCTCCAGTATCTCCAGTCCTCCAGTATCTCCAGTCCTCCTGTATCTCCAGTCCTCCTGTAACTCCAGTCCTCCTGTATCTCCAGTCCTCCAGTCCTCCTGTATCTCCACTCCTCCTGTATCTCCAGTCCTCCAGTCCTCCTGTATCTCCAGTCCTCCTGTATTCCAGTCATCCAGTCCTCCTGTATATCCAGTCCTCCTGTATCTCCAGTCCTCCAGTCCTCCTGTATCTCCAATCCTCCAGTATCTCCAGTCCTCCAGTCCTCCAGTATCTCCAGTCCTCCAGTATCTCCAGTCCTCCAGTATCTCCAGTCCTCCTGTATCTCCAGTCCTCCTGTTTCTCCAGTCCTCCTGTATATCCAGTCCTCCAGTATCTCCAGTCCTCCTGTATATCCAGTCCTCCAGTCCTCCAGTATCTCCAGTCCTCCTGTATCTCCAGTCCTCCTGTATCTCCAGTCCTCCTGTATATCCAGTCCTCCAGTCCTCCTGTATCTCCAGTCCTCCAGTATCTCCAGTCCTCCAGTGCCTCCAGTTCTCCAGTCCTCCAGTGTCTCCAGTATCTCCAGTCCTCCAGTCCTCCTGTATCTCCAGTCCTCCAGTATCTCCAGTCCTCCTGTATCTCCAGTCCTCCAGTTCTCCAGTCCTCCAGTTATCCAGTCCTCCAGTATCTCCAGTCCTCCAGTCCTCCTGTATCTCCAGTCCTCCAGTACCTCCAGTCCTCCAGTTCTCCAGTCCTCCTGTATCTCCAGTCCTCCAGTATCTCCAGTCCTCCAGTATCTCCAGTCCTCCAGTCCTCCTGTATCTCCAGTCCTCCAGTCCTCCAGTATCTCCAGTCCTCCTGTATCTCCAGTCCTCCAGTCCTCCAGTATCTCCAGTCCTCCTGTATCTCCAGTCCTCCAGTCCTCCAGTATCTCCAGTCCTCCAGTATCTCCAGTCCTCCAGTTCTCCAGTCCTCCAGTTCTCCAGTCCTACAGTATCTCCAGTATCTCCAGTCCTCCTGTAACTCCAGTCCTCCTGTAACTCCAGTCCTCCAGTCCTCCTGTATCTCCAGTCCTCCAGTACCTCCAGTCCTCCAGTATCTCCAGTCCTCCAGTCCTCCTGTATCTCCAGTCCTCCTGTATCTCCAGTCCTCCAGTGCCTCCAGTATCTCCTGTCCTCCAGTATCTCCAGTCCAGTCCTCCTGTACTTCCAGTCCTCCTGTACCTCCAGTCCTCCAGTACCTCCAGTCCTCCAGTATCTCCAGTCCTCCAGTATCTCCAGTCCTCCAGTCCTCCTGTACCTCCAGTCCACCAGTACCCCCAACAGCACACATTGTTGTTGTAGCCCCGGACAAACATACCTTACTCAACTCATTGAGAACTTGATGGTTAGTTGACAAGTTTAACCAGGTGTGCTTGTCCGGGGCGGCAACATCCATCTGTGCTGTTGGAGTCCTGGAGGACTGGAGTTTTGACGAAACGTCAGTCTGCTCGCCTCCTGTACAATGGATTAAAGTGAGCAAAAATACCTAAATCTCTGCATTTTTTTGTTGAGTGTTCTAACTCCTTTCTTCCTCGAATTTGTCATTTTAGAAGTTTTTCTTGGTAAGCCATTCTCATGATTTTTGCCATTATTGTTGATCACCCCTCCTTTCCTTTGTTTGCTGAAGCGCAAAGACCCAGCTGAACATAACAAGATATTACAATACAAAACCCACTCTAATACCCACATAATATCCTACCATTCATGGAGCTCATGAATTTTAAACATAGTGATTATTGGCCGTGCTTCCTTTCAAGCTACTCAGTCAAACAGTCACAATGCTTTCTTCCCCATACACAGTCAAAATTACAGTGGTGTAAAGTACTTAAGTAAAAAAACTTTAAAGTACTTATTAAATAATTTTTTGGGGTATCTGTCACGACTTCCGCCAAAATCGGTTCCTATCCTTGTTAGGGGGGTGCTCGGCGGTTGGCGTTGCCGGTCTTCTAGCTATCATCGATCCACTTTTAATTTTCCTTTTGTTTTGTCTTGTCTTCCCACACACCTGGTCTCAATTCCCTCAGTACATGTTGTGTATTTAACCCTCTTTTCCCCCCATGTCTTTGTGCGGAATTGTTTATTGTAAGTGCATGTGTATGTTTTCTCTGGTGCCTGACAGGTTTTGTAGCCATTTGTTTGTTGTTCTGGTTTCCGGTGGTTTTATGAATGAAAATGCTCCGTTGATTACCCAGTTTTAGTCTTCCAGCAGGGAGACCAAAGGAGGTTCCAGCTCGTGCATCATCTGTGGCAGCAGAGGTCACACTGCCGGTCGGTGCCGGGTTGATTTCTCTGGGGATAGAGGCAGCAGGCAGGGCACTCTGTCATCACCCAAGGTAAGCCGGCACCATTCTCGCCCACCATTCTTTTCCCCACATTCCCAGCATAAGGCGCTCGTCGATTCAGGGGCGGTTGGGAATTTTATAGATAGATCGTTCGAGTTTAGAGATCCCCAATGTTCCCATGGCCATTGTTCCCTTCCCCGTTCACACCTTAGATAGTCAACCATTAGGGTCAGGGTTGATTAGGGAGGCCACCGCTCCTCTGGGCATGGTGACGCAGGGGGGTAACAAGGAGAGAATTAGTCTCTTCATCATTGACTCTCCTGCGTTTCCCATGGTGCTAGGCCTACCTTGGTTAGCTTGTCATGACCCTACTGTTTCTTGGCAGAAGAGGGTTCTCATGGGGTGGTCGGGATGTGTTTAGGGGTTTCCGTTGGTGCTAGGGCTACCTTGGTTAGCTTGTCATGACCCTACTGTTTCTTGGCAGCAGAGGGCTCTCATGGGGTGGTCGGGATGTGTTTAGGGGTTTCCGTTGGTGCTACTATGGTGGAAAGTCCAGAAAAGGACTCCACTGTGTGCATTCCTTTTGAATATTCCGACTTGGCACTTGCCTTCTCTAAAATGAGGGCGACTCAATTAACACCTCATCGTCTGGGATATTGTGTGATAAATCTCCTGGTAGACGCGGCACTTCCCAGGAGTCACGTGTATCCCCTGTCACAGGCGGAGATGGAGGCTATGGAGACATATGTCTCTGAATCCCTGTGTCAGGGGTACATTCGGTCTTCCACTTCACCCACCTCCTCAAGTTTCTTTTTCATGAAGAAGAATGAGGGAGGTCTATCAAGGCCTGAACCAGATCACTGTGAGGTATAGCTACCCGCTACCTCTTATAGCCAGAGTGATTTAGTCAATGCATGGGGCACGCTTCTTCACCAAACTAGCTCTCTGGAGCGCTTACAACCTGGTGCGTATCCGCGAGGGAGACGAGTGGAAGACGGCTTTCAGTACCACCTCAGGGCACTGTAAGTACCTCGTCATTCTTTACGGGTTGATGAATGCACCATCAGTCTTCCAAGCCTTTGTAGATGAGATTTTCAGGGACCTGCACGGGCAGGGTGTAGTGGTGAATATTGATGACATACTGATATACTCTGCTACACGTGCCGAGCATGGGTCCCTGGTGTGCAGGGTGCTTGGTCGCCTGTTGGAGCATGACCTGTACATCAAGGCTGAGAAATGCCTGTTCTTCCAGCATTCCGTCTCCTTTCTAGGGTAGCCCTTTCCATCTCAGGGGGGGAGAGGGAGAGTGACCGCTTTTCAGCCATGCATAATTGGCCGACTCCCACCACGGTAAAGGAGGTGCAGAAGTTTTAATGGTTTGCCAACTACTACAGAAGGTTTATCCGGGGTTTTGGTCTGGCAGAGGCTGCCATTACCTCACTGCTGAAGGGGGGGCCGGTACATTTGCAGTGGTCGGCTGAGGCGGACAGGGCTTTTGGCCACCTGGGTGCTCTGTTTACCTCGGCACCCATGCTGGCCCATCCGGATCCCTCTTTGGCTTTCATAGTGGATGTGGACACGTCCGAGGCTGGGATAGGAGCTGTGCTCTCTCAGCGCTCGGGTACGCCACCAAAGATCCGCCCCTGTGCCTTCTTCTCGAAGAAGCTCAGCCCGGCGGAGCGAAACTATGACGTGGGGGACTGGGAGCTGTTGGCTGTCGTAAAGGCCGTGAAGGCGTGGCTTGAGGGGGCTAAACATAGTTTTCTCATCTGGACTGACCACCGCAATCTGGAGTACATCCGGGCAGCGAGGAGACTGAACCCTCGTCAGGCAAGGTGGGCCATGTTTTTCACCCATTTTGTTTTCACCCTGTCCTACAGACCAGGCTCCCAGAACGTTAAGGCATACGCACTATCCCGGCTGTTTGACACAGAGGAGCGGCCCATAGATCATACTCCCATACTTCTGGTCTCCTCCCTGGTAGCGTCGGTGGTGTGGGAGCTGGATGCGGACATTGAGCAGGCGTTGCATGCAGAGCCCACTCCCATCCAGTGTCCCGCTGGGCGTCTGTACGTCACGTCTGCTGTCTGTGACCGGTTGATCTATTGGGCCCACACGTCACCCTCCTCTGGTCATCCTGGTCTTGGTCTTGGTCTTGGTCGGACAGTGCGCTGTTTGAGCGGGAGGTACTGGTGGCCTACCTTGGCTAAGGATGTGAGGGTTTATGTTTCCTCCTGCTCAGTGTGCGCCCAGTGTAAGGCTCCTAGGCACCTGCCCAGAGGGAAGCTACACCCCTTACACGCTCCACAACGGCCGTGGTCGGTTTCACCCCGAGAGTAATGGGCAGGTGGAGAGAGTGAACCAGGAAATGTGCAGGTTTCTGCGGTCTTATTGCCAGGACCGCCCGGGAGAGTGGGTGGCGAAAGTGCCCTGGACCGAGATGGCACAGAACTCGCTCCGCCACTCCTCCACTAACCTCTCCCTCTTCCAGTGCGTACTGGGGTACCAGCCGGTTCTGGCGCCTTGGCATCAGTGTCAGACCGAGGCTCCTGCCGTGGACGACTGGTTCAGGCACGCAGAGGAGACATGGGAAGCTGCTTGAGGCGCTCGGCGGTCGGCATCGCCAAACTTCTAGCTATCATCGATCCACTTTTCATTTTCCTTTTGTTTTGTCTTGTCTTCCCACACACCTGGTCTCAATTCCCTCAGTACATGTTGTGTATTTAACCCTCTGTTCCCCCCATATCTTTCTGCGGAATTGTTTATTGTAAGTGCATGTGCACGTTTTCTCTGGTGCCTGACAGGTTTTGTAGCCATTTGTTTGTTGTTCTGGTTTCTGGTGGTTTTATGAATAAAACTACTCCATTGATTACCCAGTTCTGCTCTCCTGCGCCTGACTTCCCTGTCACCAGTTATGCACTCCCTTACAGTATCTGTACTTTACTCTTTATATTTTTGACAACTTTTACTTTTGCTTCAATACATTCCTAAATAAAATAATGTACTTTTTACTCCATACATTTTCCCTGATAACTAAAACTACTCGTTACATTTTGAAAGCTTAGCAGGGCAGGAAAATGGTCCCATTCACACACTTATCAAGAGAACATCCTTGGTCATCCCTACTGCCTCTGATCTGGCAGAGTCACTAAACACAAATTACTTGTTTGTAAATGATGTCTGAGTGTTGGAGTAAGACCCTGGATATTGTAAATGAAAAAAACTAAATTGTGCCATCTGGTTTGCCTAATATAAGGAATTTCAAAGTATTTATATTTTTACATTGTTTGATACTTAAGTATATTTAAAATCAAATACTTTTACTGAAGTAATATTTTACTGGGTGACTTTCACTTATTTAGGTATTTTATTCAAGTATGACAATTGAGTACTTTTTCCATCACTGCAAAATTATCTTTCTCTATTTCTCTCTCAATTTCAATTTAACCTCTCTGGGATAGGGGGACGCAAATGTCCCACTTGGTCAATTGCCAGGGACAATGCAAAGCGCCAGATAAAAAAAAAATACTATAAAATTCAAACTTCCATTAAATCACACATGCAAGATAACAAATTAAAGCTACACTCGTTGTGAATCCAGCAAACTGTCAGATGTCAGATTTCAAAAATGCTTTTCGGCGAAAGCATAAGAAGCTATTATCTGATGATAGCAGAGCAGTAAACAGAGAGAGTAGCATATTTCAACTCTGCAGGCGCTAGACAAAACGCAGAAATAAAATATAAAACATGCCTTACCTTTGACAAGCTCCTTTTGTTGGCACTCCAATATGTCCCATAAACATCACAAATCGTCCCTTTGTTTGATTAATTCCGTATATATATATATATATATATATATATATATATATATATATATATATATATATCCATTTATTTGACACATTTGATCCAGAAAAAAACAGCCTCCAATTTGTGCAAAGTCACTACAAAATATCTACAAAAGTTACCTGTAAACTTTGCCAAAACATTTCAAAATACTTTTGTATTACAACTTTAGGTATTTTTAAACGTTAATAATCGAACAAATTGAAGACGGGTCTATCTCAAGAGAGGACGAGAGGAAACTAATGCTACTTTTCAAGTCTTGGCCAACTCTCAACAGCGTTACCCTTCTTCATTGCACAAAATAATAACCTCAACCAAATTCCAAAGACTGGTGGCATCCAATGGAAGCGGCAGGAACTGCAAACAAGAAATATCGTTTCCCCATGAGACCTCATTGAACAGACAGTAGCCTCAAAAATAAATAATGTTTAATGATTTGTCCTCTGGGTTTTGCCTGCTACTTAAGTTCTGTTATACTCACAGACATGATTCAAACAGTTTTAGAATCTTCAGTGTGTGTTCTATCCAAATCTATTGATAATATGCACATCTTATATTCTTGGCATGAGTAGCAGGAAGTTGAAATTGGGCACGCTATTTATCCAAAAGTGAAAATGCTGCCCCCTATACCTTAAGAAGTTTTTAAGGGCTTTATAGACATGGGAAACATATGTTATCATTGCCAAAGCAACAGAAGTAGAACATAAACAAAAGTGAAATAAACAATAAAACTTGATATTAAACATTACACACAAAAGTTCCAAAATAATAAAGATATTTCAAATGTGATATAATATGCAAATAGTTCATGTACAAAAACGAAAATAAAATATCCCTCTCCCTCTCGCTCTCTCTCGCTCTCTTTGCGGTGAGCTGTAGAGCTGTAATTGCATCTGTGGCGGTTCTGGTACACCTGCCAAACACTCTGGTTAATTCATGACAATGCTGCCACTGGGATTGTAATCAATATAAATGATTTGTCGGCTTTTTCTGGGTGGACCTGCTTGTGATTATGCTTCAACACACGCGCGCGCACACACACACACACACACACACACACACACACACACACACACACACACACACACACACACACACACACACACACACACACACACACACACACACACACACACACACACACACAGGATAGCACGGACTCACACACACACAAACACACACACACACGCACGCACGCACACACACACACACACACACCGGAGAGCACGGACTCACACACACACACACACACACACACACGCAGGAGAGCACGGACTCACTCACACACACACACACACACACCGGAGAGTCCGGACTCACACACACACACACCGGAGAGCACGGACACACACACACACACACACACACACACACACACACACACACACACACACACACACACACACACACACACACACACACACACACACACACACACACACACACACACACACACAGGAGAGCACGGACTCACACACACACACACACACACACACACACACACACACACACACACACACACACACACACACACACACACACACACACACACACACACACACACACACACACACACACACCGGAGAGCACGGACTCACACACACACACACACACACACGCAGGAGAGCACGGACTCACTCACACACACACACACACACACCGGAGAGTCCGGACTCACACACACACACACCGGAGAGCACGGACTCACACACACACACACACACACACACACACACACACACACACGCAGGAGAGCACGGACTCACTCACACACACAGGAGAGCATGGACTCACACACACACACACACACACACACACACACACACACACACACACACACAGGAGAGCACGGACTCACACGCACAGAGGAAAACTGTGATTGTGACTAAAGTCCCCGTGCTACTCCCAGGTGCTGTTCTGACTGATAGATCGAAGGGGACACGCTACACAGCTCTTCTGCATCTCGCTTTCCATCTGTCTATCATTTTGTATATCTCACGCACTATCTCTGTCACTCTGTTATTATCTCTCGTTCATAAACCCCCCCCACCGTCTGAACAAATTCTGGCCTGTCATTGGTCAACTGTTTGTGGAAAAGAGCCTGGTGGAAAACAAGTGTGTCCCTAACCTTTCAGGTAGAGAAAGACCTGTTATCAGCTGATCATGTTTCCTAGTAGTGAATGGCTTTGCAATGTTCCATTCACGTCCGAGTAGAAATGTTCAGAAGGTTTTTGCGAAAGGGATGTCCAGGCCAAGGGGAGGGAGGGAGCAGAGAACGCAACCTGATCCGTCAACCAGTGGGTCGAGTGTGACAGTGCGTGTCAGGATGCACTTTGATTTGTCTTCCTTCTCTGTGTCTAAGACAGGTCCTGGGGAATGTATGACCCACATACATTATTCATGGGATGTAGTAGTGTTCAGTAAGTACACATATCCACGTTTTTTTAAAATTATTATTATTATTTTTTTACCTTTATTTAACCAGGCAAGACAGTTAAGAACATATTCTTATTTTCAATGACGGCCTGGGAACAGTGGGTTAACTGCCTGTTCAGGGGCAGAACGACAGATTTGTACCTTGTCAGCTCAGGGGTTTGAACTCACAACCTTCCGGTTACTAGTCCAACGCTCTAACCACTAGGCTACGCTGCCAGTCAAAAGTTTGGACGCAGCTACCCATTCAAGGGGTTTTTCTTTATCTGTACAACTTTCCACATTGTTCGAGTAATAGTGAAGACAACAAAAACTATGAAATAACACGGGGAATCATGTAGTAACCAAAAAAGTTTTAAACAAATCAAAATCTATCTTATTTTTGAGATTCTTCAAAGTAGCCACCATTTAACTTAATGACAGCTTGAACATATTTTGTCGTTCTCTCAGCCAGCTTCCTGAGGTAGCCATCTAGAATGCATTTCAATTAACAGGTGTGCCTTGTTAAAAGTTAATTTGTTGAATTTCTTTCCATCTTAATGTGTTCGAGCCAATCAGTTGTGCTGTGACAAGGTGGGGGTGGTATACAGAAGATAGCCTTATTTGATAAAAACCTCAAATTGACTCAAATTATGTCAATTAGCCTATCAGAAGCTTCTAAAGCCATGACGTCATTTTCTGTAATTTTCCCAAGCTGTTTAAAGGCACAGTCAATTTAGTGTATGAAAACTTCTGACCCACTGGAATTGTTATGCAGTGAATTATAAGTTAAATAATCTGTCTGTAAACAATTGTTGGAAAAATTACAACTTGTGTGATGTACAAAATAGACTAACCGACTTGCCAAAACTACAGTTTGTTAACAAGACATTTGTGGAGTTGTTAAAAAACGAGTTTTGATGACTCCAACCTAAGTGTTTGTAAACGTCCGACTTCAACTGTGTGTATATATATATAATATATATATATATTTGAAGCATTTAAGTCTTTACTTAGGAAAGTGATAGATACACACACTGTACTGTACTGTACTGTACATTTCCACACATGTAGAACCAAACCATTTTGTGTAACATTTCAACCAAAAGGTCTTGTTGGTATCTGCATGGGGACTCTCAAAATAAAGTGTTAGGAAACCTCTCAACTGTCCCTTATAGTGCAACATTCCATTAACCTTCCAACCCTGTCTTCGGGTTTTCAGGTGTCACTTTTGCTACAGTCTTGTCTTCTATAAGAGGACCTGATTGAAAACCCTTCAGAGAGGCGAGCCGTACCCGCTTAGGAATCTGGCGGCCGCTGGCAGCCGGTGCCCTGTGGGCAGACTTCTGTGTTTACTCTAACAGTTTAGCAAATTAGACTATCAGGCCCGTCTGTAAACAGAAGTGTCAATGCCAAAGACGGTTGCTATTTTAGAGGAAAAATCTCAGGCGGTCTCTTTCTATTTCCAATCTGGATCTGAGAGAGGGAGGGAGGTGGAACAGGCTGGCAGGCGGTCGGAGGGAGGAGACAGGGGTGAGGGGGTAAGGGTTTATGGGGGTCATGAACTTTGACTGTCTGGGTTTTAAAGGGTGAACCTTTAGCCCGGGTGGATTATTGATGCGTTGATCTGACAGGTAGCAATCTGGCATCTATCCCTTCATGACACTCTGCCTGAACTCTGGGTCGTAAAAAGCATGTAATTTGGCCTCATAAGAACGTCATACTTAAATATAAAATATATATATATATATATATATATATATATATATATATATATATATATATATATATATATATATATATATATATATATATATATATATATTATATATATTTTACCCAATTGTCATACTTGAGTAAAGTAAATGACTCAAGTAAAAGTCAAAGTCCCCTAGTAAAATATTACTTGAGTAAAAGTAAAAAAATATTTGGTTTTAAATATAGTTAAGTATCAAAGTAAATGTAATTGCTAAAATATACTTTATATATATATATATAAATCATTTCACATTCCAGCTGGCACCATTTGATTTTTTTTAAGGATAGCCAGGATCTTACTCCAACACTCAGACATCATTTACAGGTGAAGTATTGTGTTTTATGAGTCCCCCAGATCAGAGGCAGTAGAGATGACCAGGGATGTTCTCTGTTTACTGAGTCTCCCAGATCAGAGGCAGTGGGGATGACCAGGGATGTTCTCTGTTTAGTGAGTCCTCCAGATCAGAGGCAGTAGGGATGACCAGGGATGTTCTCTGTTTAGTAAGTCTGCCAGATCAGAGGCAGTAGGGATTACCAGGGATGTTCTCTGTTTAGTGAGCCTGCCAGATCAGAGGCAGTAGGGGTGACCAGGGATGTTCTCTGTTTAGTGAGTCCTCCAGATCAGAGGCAGTAGGGATGACCAGGGATATTCTCTGTTTAGTGAGTCCTCCAGATCAGAGGCAGTAGGGATGACCAGGGATGTTCTCTGTTTAGTGAGTCCTCCAGATCAGAAGCAGTAGGGATGACGAGGGATGTTCTCTGTTTAGTGAGTCCTCCAGATCAGAGGCAGTAGGGATGACCAGGGATGTTCTCTGTTTAGTGAGTCTGCCAGATCAGAGGCAGTAGGGATGACCAGGGATGTTCTCTGTTTAGTGAGTCTGCCAGATCAGAGGCAGTAGGGGTGACCAGGGATGTTCTCTGTTTAGTGAGTCCTCCAGATCAGAGGCAGTAGGGATGACGAGGGATGTTCTCTGTTTAGTGAGTCCACCAGATCAGAGGCAGTTGGGATGACCAGGGATATTCTCTGTTTAGTGAGTCCTCCAGATCAGAGGCAGTAGTGACGACCAGGGAAGATCTCTTGAGAAGTATGTGAATTGGACCATTTGTGTGTCAGGGAAAATGTATTGAGTAAAATGTACATTATTTTCTTCAGGAAAGTAAAAGTTGCCAAAAATATAAATAGTAAAGTACAGATATCTATAAAAACGACATAAGTCGTACTTTTTTTTTTGCATAAGTACTTTACACCACAGCAGTTGGTCTAGACACCTTTCAGCTTCCTGACCAGTTGATGTACATTTCTGAGAAGTTAGAAGACAAAAAAAAAGTACATATGACCATAAAGGCCAGGCTGTTTTTCTGTTCAGAGTGTGTCTTATTAGTGAAACAGCTAGCTAGAGTATAATACATGACCATCAAGGCCAGACAGTGTCTGTATTGACGAGGCACAAACAGTTCAGGACCCTTTGACCAGGTAGTTGTCTATAAAGGTATGTCAGATAGTAGCTGCGAATACAGCATGATAGGGGACACATCCGGTCAGGCAATACATGCAGCCTGTGCCAGTTGGCTAACAATCTAGAGGAAGCAACATCCTGAATGTGGAGGTCGGGGTCAGGGTCAGGGTGAAGCAGCAATGGAGGGATAAATAATGGGAAATCATTTAAAAAAAAATCCAAACTCAAGACTGAACTGTATAGTCGCTCCACTCGCCACTCCTCTGTGAGGTTGTGTCTACAGTATACTAGACGTATCCAGTTCTCCAGATTCTTTCCCACGGATGACTCTGCTTTTTGGTTTATTGGATTGAATGTCAATTGGGGATAGAATACGAGAGGATATCGAATATTTACACGTGTATATATTGTAAGTAGGATGACAAAAATATTTTATTTTCTAGAAATATATATATTTTTTTTAATAAAAGTTATTTATATTTGACCAACTGCTGATTGATGCATTTATCGAAGGGAAGATAAGCTGTGTGATTTTACATTATATGGATCTATGATCTCCCAACTTTAACATTAATGCAGTTAAGATTCATTCATTTTTCAAAATCGCAACCTTTAAAGATATTCTTATACTTTTTAGCTAGGAGTTCTGAAAGTAATCCACAAGCCAAAAATGAGCCCCGAAAACTGCGAACTACGTCACATATGTGCAGATATGTGTCCTACGTCATTGCATCTCTCTCTCTCTCACTCTGTTGTGGATGCACCTTGCTAGCTGTCACTCAAATGGCGAGGGGCAGAAAACTCATTGGCTGAAACTCGAATGGCTAGGGATCTAGCCCACATGGGGGTAAATGTAGGGTAAATGGAGGGTAAATGGAGGGTAAATGGAGGGTAAATGGAGGGTAAACGGAGGGTAAACGGAGGGGAAACGGAGGGGAAACGGAGGGGAAATGGATGGTAAATGGATGGTAAATGTAAGGGAAATGGAGGAGAAATGGAGGGGAAATGGAGGGGAAATGGATGGTAAATTGTGGGTAAATGGAGGGTAAATGGAGGGTAAATGGAGGGTAAATGGATGGGAAATGTAGTGTAAATGGAGGGGAAATGGAGGGTAAATGGAGGGTAAATGTAGAGTAAATGTAGGGGAAATGGAGGGGAAATGGAGGGTAAATGTAGGGTAAATGTAGGGTAAATGTAGGGTAAATGTAGGGTAAATGGAGGGTAAATGGAGGGTAAATGGAGGGTAAATGTAGGGTAAATGGATGGTAAATTGTGGGTAAATGGAGGGTAAATGGAGGGTAAATGTAGGGGAAATGGAGGGTAAATGTAGTGTAAATGGAGGGGAAATGGAGGGGAAATGGAGGGGAAATGGAGGGGAAATGTAGGGTAAATGGAGGGGAAATGGAGGGTAAATGTAGGGGAAATGGAGGGTAAATGTAGGGTAAATGTAGGGTAAATGTAGGGTAAATGGAGAGTAAATGTAGGGTAAATGTAGGGTAAATGTAGGGTAAATGGAGGGGAAATGTAGGGGAAATGGAGGGTAAATGGATGTGAAATGGAGGGGAAATGGAGGGTGAATGGATGTGAAATGGAAGGGAAATGGAGGGTAAATGGAGGGGAAATGGAGGGGAAATGGAGCCGTGCAGGTTTCAGAAAAAAACTAGGGATTCCGTGGCTTGTTGAGGTAAAACAATTGTTAATCTCATAGATTAGGCATATATGAACTACACATTGACACATCCAGCCCAAATACTGAGTAGTCACCAAACACAGAGAGTAGTGTTTGAACGGAGACCTCATTTAGGTAAACGCTGCACATTGTATGACAGCTCAATTGGAAACAACCTTAAAATGGCACGTTGTCAACAAAGCGCGATCGGATTAAATCTCAGCCTAGAAAAAGTAATATCATTTGATAACATATAGCAGGCACACATGCATGTATCTGTTAATTAGCTTTTTTTCTATAATGTTCATGTGTTTTCACATGACAGGGGTTGGGATGCAGAGATGCTCTTCATTAAATGCTTTAAAGACTATCCCAATAACCTCCCACCCCTCTCGCATGCTGTAACACACTGTAGCACGCTGTAAAACACTGAAGCACGCTGTAAAACGCTGTAGCACGCTGTAAAACGCTGTAGCATGCTGTAACACATTGTAGCATGCTGTAAAACGCTGTAGAACACTGTAAAAATCTGTAGCAAGCTGTAAAACACTGTAGCACGCTGTGAAACGCTGTAGCATGCTGTAACACACTGTAGCACGCTGTAAAACGCTGTAGCACGCTGTAGCATGCTGTAACACACTGTAGCACGCTGTAAAACGCTGTAGCACGCTGTAAAACGCTGTAGCCCGCCGTAAAACTCCGTAGCCCACGCAACACGCTGCAGCACGGCGTAGCACACTGTAGCACCCTGTAACATGCTGTAGTATTGGTAGTAACCAGAGAGCCCAGTGACTGCTAGAGAGCGCTGGTAGTAACCAGAGAGCCCAGTGACTACTAGAGAGCACTGGTATTAACCAGAGAGCCCAGTGACTACTAGAGAGCATTGGTAGTAACCAGAAAGCCCAGTGACTACTAGAGAGTACTGGTAGTAACCAGAGAGCCAAGTGACTGCTAGGGACCATTGGTAGTAACTAGGGGGCCCAGTGACTGCTAGGGAGCACTGCTCTCCTTGTCTGTGAGAGAGTGGTAATACAGCAAGATATGTGGATATTTGAACATTATCAGGATGAACCAAAGTTCAGCATTAAAACTGAATAATCCAATTGCTAGGCCTGGGACAGATGGCCCAGAATAAAGAATGATTGGGCCCACAGAGCAGCGTCCATGCACGGGACTGACAGGGATAGCAGCATGGATCAGACCTGGTGGAAACACTGTTTGGAATCCTTCAAATACTTTCAGCATTTGCTCTAGCCTGCCTGGAGTGCCAGATGGGTGAGGTTTGCAGTTTTGGGACTATTCTATAGGTCCATTAAGCGAGGCAAGCTTAATCAAGCACAGATTAAGAATCTGAAGTGATTTCAAATACACTGAAAAAATAAAAACTCAACATATATTCATCTGTCAGTCACAGAAACCTTTTTAAAAAATGTAGAGGCGTGGATCAGAAAATCAGTCAGTATCTGGTGTGACCACCATTTGCCTCATGCAGCGCGACATCTCCTTCACATAAAGTTGACCAGGCTGTTGATTGTGGCCTGTGGAAACCTTGTCCTACTCCTCTTCAATGGCTGTGCGAAGTTGCTGGATTTACGGTGGGAACTGTAATACACTGTCGTGCGCGTCAATCCAGAGCATCCCAAACATGCTCAATGGGATAAATGTCTGGTGAGTATACAGACCGGAGAAGCACTGGAATATTTTCAGCTTTCAAGGAATTGTGTACAGATCCTAGCGACAAGGGGCCGTGCATTATCATGCTGAAACATCAAGTGATGGAGGCAGATGAATGGCACGACAATGGGCCTCAGGATCTCTTCACTCTATCTCTGTGCTCATTCAAAATGCCATCAATAAAATGCAATTGTGTTCATTGTCCGTAGTTTATGCCTGCCCATACTATAACATGACCGCCACCATGGGGCGCTCTGTTCACAACGTTGACATCAGTAAACCGCTCGCCTACACGATTCCATACACACTGTCTGACATTTGTCCAGTACAGTTGATACCGGGATTAATCCGTGAAGAGAACACTTCCCCAGCATGCCAACAAAGGTGAGCATTTGCCCACTGAAGTTGGTTATGACGTCGAATTGCATTTAGGTCAAGACCCTGGTGAGGACGACGAGCAGTCAGATGAGCTTCCCTGAGATGGTTTCTGACAGTTTTTGCAGAACTTCTTCAGTTGTGCAATCCCAAAGTTTCATCAGCTGTAGGGGTGGCTTGTCTCCCTTTGTGCTGTTGTCTGTGCCCAATAATGTTTGTACAATGCTTTGTGCTGCTAACATGTTGTGTTGCTACCATGTTGCTGTCATGTTGTGTTGCTATCATGCTGTGTTGTCATGCACTGCTGCCTTGCTGTGTTGTTGTCTTAGGTCTCTCTCTATGTAGTGTTGTGTTGTCTTTATGTAGTGTTGTGTTGTCTCTATGTAGTGTTGTGTTATCTCTCTTTATGTAGTGTTGTCTCTATGTAGTGTTGTGTTGTCTCTATGTAGTGTTGTGTTGTCTTTATGTAGTGTTGTGTTGTTTCTATGTAGTTTTGTGTTGTCTTTATGTAGTGTTGTTTCTATGTAGTGTTGTCTATCTTTATGTAGTGTTTTCTCTATGTAGTGTTGTGTTGTCTCTCTTTATGTAGTGTTGTCTCTCTTTATGTAGTGTTGTCTCTATGTAGTGTTGTGTTGTCTCTATGTAGTGTTGTGTTGTCTCTCTTTATGTAGTGTTGTCTCTCTTTATGTAGTGTTGTGTTGTCTCTATGTAGTGTTGTGTTGTCTCTCTTTATGTAGTGTTGTCTCTATTTATGTAGTGTTGTGTTGTCTCTATGTAGCGTTGTGTTGTCTCTCTTTATGTAGTGTTGTGTTGTCTCTATGTAGTGTTGTGTTGTCTCTCTTTATGTAGTGTTGCCTCTCTTTATGTAGTGTTGTGTTGTCTCTATGTAGTGTTGTGTTGTCTTTTTTATGTAGTGTTGTGTTGTCTGATGTGTGTTTTGTCTTATATTTATTATTTTTTAGAAGAAAAAAAATAATCCAAGTCCCTGTCCCCGCAAGAGTCCTTTTGTCTTCCAGTAGGCCATCATTGTAAACAAGAATTTGTTCTTAATGGACTTGCCTCAATAAATAAAGGTTAAATAAATAAATCTAAGTAATTAAAGATGATGTGAAGAAGCCGGATGTGGTTACACGTGATCTGTGGTTCTGAAGCCGGTTGGACGGGATTCTCTAAAACGACGTTGGAGGAATTCTCTGGCAAGAATTCTGTCAGTCACACCAGATACTGACTGGTTTTCTGATCCACACCAGATACTGACTGGTTTTCTGATCCACACCAGATACTGACTGGTTTTCTGATCCACGCCAGATACTGACTGGTTTTCTGATCCACACCAGATACTGACTGGTTTTCTGATCCACACCAGATACTGACTGGTTTTCTGATCCACACCAGATACTGACTGGTTTTCTGATCCACACCAGATACTGACTGGTTTTCTGATCCACGCCTCTACATTTTTCTAAAGGTTTCTCTGACTGACAGATGCAGTCAGCATGCCAATTGCACTCTCGCTCAAAATGTAAGACATCTGTTACATTGTGTTGTGTGACCAAAAAAATGCACATTTAAGAGTGGCCTTTTATTCTCCCCAGCACAAGGTGCAACTGCGTAACAATCATGCTGTTTAATCAAGCTTCTTTATTTGCCACACCTGACAGGTGGGTGGATTATCTTGGCAAAGGAGAAATGCTCACTAATAGTGATGTAAACAAATGTGTGCCCAAAATTTGAGAGTGAAATAAGCTTTTTTTTGTGTATGGACAATTTTTTGGGATCTTTCATTTCAGCTCATGAAAACATGGGTTTCAATAACACTTTACATGTGTTTGTATTTGTGTTCATTGTAGTATTTGATCCCAGGTCTGGTATGGAATCACTCCATATTCACGTTATAGGTATGCAAAGGGGTGTGTTATTGGCCAGCAGACTTCTTAGCAACAAGACAAACAGATACAAACAGTGAAATTAGTGGTTGTTTTTTGTATTGATGTCAACAAATGATGTATCCACTATCATAACGTATTTGGATGGGAGGAGAATAAAGATGGTGGTCCCCCCGTGCATTTACCACAAATAACTAGTTCTGCTAAGTTTTGTCGTGTTGTACCTTGCTCTCTGTTAGGAGAATAAAGATGGTGGTCCCCCCGTGCATTTAATTTAAAAGTTTGTGGTCATATGCACATCCTTAAAAATGTAGGTGTTGGGCTAATAAAGAACACTAGTATAGAAGATGTGTTTCAGATGTAAACGCTTTGCTACTGAAACACCAACATCTCAAGAGCTAATATAGAAGTGTATTACATAAAACTCACCATCACGTAAGTTGACCTGAATCCTTTTCATGTGTGCCAGGTACTGTGTGTTTGAAGCAGAAGTTAACCTCAATCACTGATCTAGAACCAGATTACCCCAAATCATACCCCAATCTTAACCATTACAGTGGTCTTATTGGTCAGATACCAGGGTTGGGTTCAATTCATATTTCAATTCCAGTCAAATCAGGAAGTAGACTTAAATTTCAGTTCCAATGTTTTTCAGTGAGGAACATTTGCAATTGTAATTTGTTTAACTTTCTCAATTGACTGTAATTTAAATGGAATTGAACCCAACCCTGTTAGAGACAACTAGTACCTATTCCATGAGTCATAGCTAGTTCCACAGTGGGACTGCTCTGCAGCTGTCATCATTGCAGGAATCTGAGGAATCCATCTGCCATGAGACAGAGTGATGGAAGATGAGGAGGGGATGAGAGGAGATGTTTAGCTGTAACACACAGTTAAGGCAGGACGGGAGAGTACATGCAGAGACCAGAGGCATCTCGTAAAACATGAGACCTTTCAAATGTTTTGACAGACCTCCATCTCTCTTGCTTTCTCTCACTCTCTAAATCTCTTGCGCTCTCTCGCTCCGTCTGTCTCCTCTCTGTGTTCTTCTCTCTATCAAACAGCTTATCTCATTCAAGTTGCTCTATCAAGCTGTCCTGGAATGCTCGTAATAAATATTTCACTGCAAAATATTTGTCATCACCATCATCATCATCATCATCATCATCATCATCATCATCATCATCATCATCATCATCATCATCATCATCACCCCCATCAGACAGGTCACTGCCAAAGTACGGTGTACATTTTAGGACCACCTCTGCCTCAACCCTTCTTGAACCAGGATGTCTTTATCATGTTCAATCTCTTTTCTGTCCTCTCTCAAATGGCACCTAAAATAAGGTGGTTGTCTCACTTTTACAAACTGTCTGTCTCACTCACCTACTAGCCCCCCCACCACACACACCTTAAAGACACCCCGTCTCATCTCTGTCCCTCACTCCACGTCCTGGATAAAGAATGAAAGAGGGAGGACAGGATGGGATCATCATCATCATCATCATCTTTGTTATTCAACATCGAATTGAATATGAATTTATCCTTCCTCTAAAGTACAAAACACTCTGGGCCTGTGAGGTCCGTCAGAGCAAGAAGAGACAAGTGATTGTTACAATCGCCCTTTTGTCTCTGTCTCGGCCATGGGAATCGAATGATGAAAGCCGTTGCCAATGCCTCGCTCCAGCCATGAATCACCCACTTGTTCTGTCCCTGTTTTGTTTTAGAGGTTATAATGAGAGTTGTTTTAGGTGGGCGGGGGGAGTGGTGAGGGGGAGAAGGGGAAGTGGTGAGGGGTAGAGGAAGAGGGGTGGTGGGGGAGGAGGGGAAGTAGCAAGGGGGAGGAGGGGAAGTGGTGAGGGGTAGAGGAAGAGGGGTGGTGGGGGAGGAGGGGAAGTGGCAAGGGGGAGGAGGGGAAGTGGTAAGGGGGAGGATGGGGAAGTGGAGAGGGGGAGGATGGGGAAGTGGTGAGGGGGAGGATGGGGAAGTGGAGAGGGGGAGGATGGGAAGTGGTGAGGGGGAGGATGGGGAAGTGGAGAGGGGGAGGATGGGGAAGTGGTGAGGGGGAGGAGGGGAAGTGGCAAGGGGGAGGAGGGGAAGTGGTGAGGGGGAGGATGGGCAAGTGGAGAGGGGGAGGATGGGGAAGTGGAGAGGGGGAGGATGCTGAAGTGGAGAGGGGGAGGACGGGGAAGTGGTGAGGGGGAGGAGGGGAAGTGGCAAGGGGGAGGAGGGGAAGTGGTGAGGGGGAGGATGGGGAAGTGGCGAGGGGGAGGAGGGGAAGTGGTGAGGGGAAGGATGAGGAAGTGGTGAGGGGGAGGAGGGGAAGTGGTGAGGGAGGAGGGGAAGTGGTGAGGGGGAGGATGGGGGAAGTGGTGAGGGGGAGGAGGGGAAGTGGTGAGGGGAGGAGGGGAAGTGGTGAGGGGGAGGGGGAAGTGGTGAGGGGAGGGGGGAAGTGGTGAGGGGAGGAGGAAGATTGGTGAGGGGAGGAGGGGAACTATTGAGGGGAGGAGGAAGATTGGTGAGTGGGAGGATGGGGAAATGGAGAGGGGGAGGATGGGGAAGTGGTGAGGGGGAGGAGGGGAAGTGGTGAGGGGAGGAGGGGAAGTGGTGAGGGGGAGGAGGGAAGTGGTGAGGGGAGGAGGGGAAGTGGTGAGGGGAAGAGGGGAAGTGGTGAGGGGGAGGAGGGGAAGTGGTGAGGGGAGGAGGGGAAGTGGTGAGGGGAGGAGGGGAAGTGGTGAGGGGGAGGAGGGGAAGTGGTGAGGGGAGGAGGGGAAGTGGTGAGGGGAGGAGGGGAAGTGGTGAGGGGGAGGAGGGGAAGTGGTGAGGGTAGGAGGGGGAGGAGGGGGAGTGGTGAGGGGAGGAGGGGAAGTGGTGAGGGGGAGGAGGGGAAGTGGTGAGGGTAGGAGGGGAAGTGGTGAGGGGAGGAGGGGAAGTGGTGAGGGAGAGGAGGGGAAGTGGTGAGGGTAGGAGGGGGAGGAGGGGGAGTGGTGAGGGGAGGAGGGGAGGGGAAGTGGTGAGGGGGAGGAGGGGAAGTGGTGAGGGGGAGGATGGGGAAGTGGAGAGGGGGTGGATGGGGAAGTGGAGAGGGGGAGGATGGGGAAGTGGTGAGGGGGAGGAGGGGAAGTGGCAAGGGGGAGGAGGGGAAGTGGTGAGGGGAGGAGGGAAGTGGTGAGGGGAGGAGGGGAAGTGGGGGAAGTGGTGAGGGGAGGAGAGGAGAGGAAGTGGTGAGGGGAGGAGGGGAAGTGGTGAGGGGGAGGATGGGGAAGTGGTGAGGGGGAGGAGGAGAAGTGGTGAGGGGGAGGATGGGGAAGTGGAGAGGGGGAGGATGGGGAAGTGTTGAGGGGGAGGAGGGGAAGTGGTGAGGGGGAGGATGGGAAAATGGAGAGGGGGAGGATGGGGAAGTGGTGAGGGGAGGAGGGTAAGTGGTGAGGGGAGGAGGGGAAGTGGTGAGGAGGAGGGGAAGTGGTGAGGGGGAGGAGGGGAAGTGGTGAGGGGAGGAGGGGGAGTGGTGAGGGGAGGAGGGGAAGTGGTGAGGGAAGGAGGGGAAGTGGTGAGGGGGAGGAGGGGAAGTGGTGAGGGGAGGAGGGGGAGTGGTGAGGGGAGGAGGGGAAGTGGTGAGGGGGAGGATGGGGAAGTGGTGGAGGGAGGAGGGGAAGTGGTGAGGGGGAGGAGGGGAAGTGGTGAGGGGGATGAGGGGAAGTGGTGAGGGGGAGGATGGGAAGTGGTGAGGGGGGAGGGGAAGTGGTGAGGGGAGGATGGGAAGTGGTGAGGGAGAGGAGGGGAAGTGGTGAGGGGAGGAGGGGAAGTGGTGAGGGGAGGAGGGGAAGTGGTGAGGGGGAGGAGGGGAAGTGGTGAGGGGAGGATGGTGAAGTGGTGAAGGGAGGAGGGGAAGTGGTGTGGGGGAGGAGGGGAAGTGGTGAGGGGAAGGATGAGGAAGTGGTGAGGGGGAGGAGGGGAAGTGGTGAGGGGGAGGGGAGAAGTGGTGAGGAGGTGGGGGAAGTGGTGAGGGGAGGAGGAAGATTGGTGAGGGGAGGAGGGGAAATATTGAGGGGAGGAGGAAGATTGGTGAGTGGGAGGAGGGGAGGAGGGGAAGTGGTGAAGGGAGGAGGAAGAGTGGTGAGGGGGAAGAGGAGAGGAGGGGAAGTGGTGAGGGGAGGAGAGGAAGGTTTCTACTCTATTTCCGAAGCACTTGTCAAGTCGCCTTACGTTACAAGTGGTTCAAAAAATGTATTAGGGAGTGAGGAATTTAGTTTTTTGTTGAGCTAATTCCACTTTGTTTCCTTTCGGCCATTGGAGTGCAATTCCTGGAAAGGCATCCCAGAAAAGAATGGTACGGCTCACGTCTTTGTTAGGGAGTGACATCGTGCAGAGTTGGAAGGTCAATTCCATTCTCATTTCTATCAGCAGAGTTCTGCCATAGGTGTGCAATTCCTGGAAAATAATAAGTCGCGTTGGATAAAATTGTCTGCTAGATGACAGGTTGGTCAAAACAATTGATTGGTTGAGTCTTGTTCTAAGCCGGTCTAAAAAAACAGGGTAGTATACGTTGGTAACCCGTTGTAGAAAAGCAAGTGTACACTCAAGGTTGTGGAAAACTACTTTCTTAGCATGGCTGTGCTGAAGTCGTACGTACGAGGTGATGCTAAGGTTGTGTACAATTGCTTTATAATATAATGCAAAGTAAGAGTTTTATCATAAGCTTGCCATTGTCGATGTGCACCCATCATACATGGCAGCTTGGTTACTTTCCAAACTGCAACAAAAGTAAAAACCAAACTGCAGCTCGCTCTGCCTTACCCGGGATTTGAACTAGCAACCATCTAGTTACTGTTGAACCTCTGCAACCTCTTGGTTACCCCAAGACTGTTATTTCATTTTTGATAACACACCCTCATCAACAAGTCTAATATCTAGTTCCTTTTAATGGTTTCCAAAGTGGGTCAAGATCTTTCAATTAAGTATTAGTAACTTAGTAACCTTTGTCGTGGTGGAATATCATCTCAGAGAAGGAGTGCTGGGCCCGTATCCACAAAGCATCTCATATGAGGCGTGCTGGGCCCGTATCCACAAAGCATCTCATATGAGGCGTGCTGGGCCCGTATCCACAAAGCATCTCATATGAGGAGTGCTGGGCCCGTATCCACAAAGCATCTCAGAGAAGGAGTGCTGGGCCCGTATCCACACAGCATCTCATATGAGGAGTGCTGGGCCCGTATCCACAAAGCATCTCATATGAGGAGTGCTGGGCCCGTATCCACAAAGCATCTCATATGAGGAGTTCTGGGCCCGTATCTACAATTTCATTAAAATCTAAGTAATCCGGTTGAAACGTGTTTTAAGAAGAAAGATAAAAAGGAAAAACTTCACCCGGCATTACGAAATGTCACGACACGTCACAATACGACACGTCACGACACGTCACAATACGACACGTCACGACACAATACGACACAATACGACACAATACGACACAATACGACACAATACGACACGTCGCGACACGTCACGACACGTCACGACACGTCACGACACGTCACGACACGTCACGACACAATACGACACAATACGACACAATACGACACAATACGACACAATACGACACAATACGACACAATACGACACGTCACGACACAATACGACACGTCACGACACGTCACGACACGTCACGACACGTCACGACACGTCACGACACGTCACGACACAATACGACACGACACGACACGTCACGACACATCATCGCACGACTCTGGAGGGTTCTGACTTAGAATATGTGGACAACTACAAATTCCTAGGTGTCTGGCTAGCTAGACTGTAAACTCTCCTTCCAGACTCACATTAAACATCTCCAATCCAAAATTAAATATAGAATCAGCTTCCTATTTCGCAACAAAGCATCCTTCACTCATGCTGCCAAACATACCCTTGTAAAACTGACAATCCTACCGATCCTCGACATCATTGATGTCATTTACAAAATGGCTGCCAACACTCTACTCAACAAATTGGATGCAGTCTATCACAGTGCCATCCGTCACCAAAGCCCCATACACTACCCACCACTGCGACCTGTATGCTCTCGTTGGCTGGCCCTCGCTTCATACTCGTCACCAAACCCACTGGCTTCAGGTCATCTACAAGTCTCTGCAAGGTAAAGCCCCACCTTATATCAGCTTACTGGTCACCATAGCAGCACCCACCTGCAGCACGCGCTCCAGCAGGTATGTCTCACTGGTCACCCCCAAAGCCAATTCTTCCTTTGGCCGCCTTTCCTTCCAGTTCTCTGCTACCAATGACTGGAATGAACTGCAAAAATCTCTGGAGCTGGAGACTTTTACCTCCCTCACTAGCTTTAAGCACCAGCTGTCAGAACAGCTCACAGATCACTGCATCTGTACATAGCCCATCTGTAAACAGCCCATCAAATCTACCTCGACCCCATACTGTATTTATTTATTTATCTTGCTCCTTTGCACCGCAGTATCTCAACTTGCACATTCATCTTCTGCACATCCTAACATTCCAGTGTTTAATTGCTATATTGTAATTACTTTGCCACCATGGCCTATATATGGCCTTACCTCTCTTATCCTACCTCATTTGCACATGATGTATATAGATTTCCCTACTGTATTATTGATTGTATGTTTGTTTATTCTATGTGAACTCTGTGTTGTTGTATGTGTCGAACTGCTTTACTTTATCTTGACCAGGTCTCAGTTGTAAATGAGAACTTGTTCTCAACTAGCCTACCTGGTTAAATAACGGTTAAAAAAATAAAAACATAACCCAAACATTTTTATTTATTTTTTATTTATTTTATTTTACCTTTATTTAACCAGGCAAGTCAGTTAAGAACACATTCTTATTTTCAATGACGGCCTGGGAACAGTGGGTTAACTGCCTGTTCAGGGGCAGAACGACAGATTTGTACCTTGTCAGCTCGGGGGTTTGAACTCACAACCTTCCGGTTACTAGTCCAACGCTCTAACCACCATAGTCATCTCATATGTATATACTGCACTCAATACCATCTACTGTATCTTGCCTATGCCGCTCTGTACCATCACTCATTCATATATCTTATGTACATATTCTTTATCCCTTTACACTGTGTATAAGACAGTAGTTTTGGAATTGTTAGTTAGATTACTCGTTGGTTATCACTGCATTGTCGGAACTAGAAGCACAAGCATTTCGCTACACTCGCACTAACATCTGCTAACCATGTGTATGTGACAAATAACATTTGATTTGATTTGATTTAAAAGCCCAGTGCACTACATTTGTGAGAAGAAAAATATACATATATGTACAGTACCAGTCAAAAGTTTGGACACACCAAGGGGTTTTCTTTATTTGTACTATGTTCTACATTGTTGAATAATAGTGAAGACAACAAACCTATGAAATAACACATATGGAATCATGTAGTAACCAAAACAGTGTTAAACATATCAAAATATATTTTATATTTGGGATTCTATAAAGTAGCTCCCTTTGCCTTGATGACAGGTTTTTTTCACACTCTTTGCATTCTCTCCACCAGCTTCATGAGGTAGTCACCTGGAATGCAACTTAATTAACAGGTGTGCATTGTTAAAATTTAATTTGTGGAATTTCTTTCCTTTATTGTGGCAAGAACAGCTCAAAAAAGCTAGGAGAAACAACAGTCCATCATTACTTTTAGACATGAAGGTCAGTCAATCTGGAAATTGTCAATGTTGAAAATAGTAAAAAATAATGAAAAACCCTTGAATGAGTAGATGTGTCCAAACATTTGACTGGAACTGTATGAATAAAAATCATATTATTTTATTACGATTTTCAAGAGGTGCTGAAGCACCTTCAGCACCCCTGCTTCCTGCAGCTATGGGTAAGAACCAATCGCAATGAGGCATTGCCTGTCACGCCTTGGTCGTAGTTTTTTGTGTTTTCGTTATATATTTGGTCAGGCCAGGGTGTGACATGGGTTTATATGTTGTGTTTCGTATTGGGGTTTTGTAGGCATTGGGATTGCGGCTGAGTAGGGGTGTAGCTTAGGTTGGCTGCCTGAGGCGGTTCTCAATCAGAGTCAGGTGATTCTCGTTGTCTCTGATTGGGAACGATATTTAGTTAGCCTGGGTTTCACTGTGTATTTGGTGGGTGATTGTTCCTGTCTCTGTGTAGTTGTTCACCAGACAGGCTGTATTAAGTTTTCACGTTCTGTTTGTTGTTTTTGTATTTATTAAGTTATTTCATGTATTGTCATTTGTTTCATTAAAGACATGAGTAACCACCACGCTGCATTTTGGTCCGACTCTCTTTCGACAAACGAACGCCGTTACATTGCCGGCTGAACACGCTATAGGTAACACGCTTTCAGACAACCACAGTGAATGGGACGTCAAATGTTGCAATGGTAAAACGTTTGATATAATTTTCTCCTGACACGATCACTCTGCCTACTCTTAATTATTGTATGAATATGCATAACCTTCTTTTTTAAAATGCATATCTTTTGAATAATTTGCTTGTTATATAACCATTATATCAGCACGCTCGTCACTTCCGTTCAACGTCTTTTGGCACAATAGGTATCAATTCACTTGATGATAATGTTGCATCAAATGTTTGAAAGTTCATTAATCACCGAACACATAGGCATGCCCAATTTAGGGATATTTTTTAAGAAAGTGATATTGAGCTCCAAAATAATTAACTAATAATTAATTAATAAATAAATAACATGACGCAGCTTAATTAAATCATTCAAAAAATATGGGATTATTTATTGGCCTAGTATTTAGCAATATCACGTGAATTAGGCTTAATTTAAAATCATTGTCAAAAAGTGTAAGAGATACCTACTGTTGTATGTCGGGTCATGAGGACAGGTCATGAGGTCCCCTACATATCTGTTGATTAGGTGGGTCTGGTCCCTTGGTTAGGAACAACCACTGTCGTTCATCAAACTGTAAAGATGTACAGATATGGCTAAGGTGAGATGATTCAAGGTCTTTGGGGGGGGGGCATATTTTATCAATGTATGTGGCAATGTTTGCAAATGCATCTATCGCTAAGCAAATACCTAAAGAACTGGACATACTGTACAGAACATTGTGTTGGAGTAAATGGAACGAGAGAGAGACAGAGAGAGAGAAAGAGATAGAAAGGTAGAGAGAGAAGAAGGAGAGAGAGAGAGAGGGAAAGATAGAGAGAGGGGGAGAGACAGAGAGAGAGAGAAAGATATATAGAGAGAGAAAGATATAGAGGGAAAGAGAAAAAGAGAGAGAAAAAAAGTGAGAGAAAGAGAGAAAGATATATAGAGAGAGAGGGGGAGAGAGAAAGAGAGAAATCAATAGACACTTTTTGCTGACTATTACAAAAATGAGAACATCAGCAACCTGACATGGCAGAGTGCTATATTAGCATATATTAGCACACTACCCCTCATATTAGCACACTACCCCTCTGTTAAGAGAGGGGGGGTTAACGAGGGGTGGAAACTCAGGATACTTGACAACGAGGACTCTGAGTCAGCGAAATATAAATCTCTATAAGTCTGGAACAGTAATGGTACAGGGTAACCCCAAACAGTTTCAGCTGGACTTTCACCTAATCAAAGAATTAGCCCAGCAGGAGAAGCTCTCCCTTGAGAAAGATACTCCCACACCGAGCGGGTCAGACCAGACCTCTTCAATATATAACCCCACAGACGAGCAACCCCAAGTGGAAAGTCAACCTCCCAGCACAGAGTACTACCCCCTCATTGAAATGAAGGATACATTCACCCATCTGGGGGTAAGGCAGGTGGAGCTGGAACAGCAGGTGATTACACTTCAGTCAGCACAGACCCAGTCAACAGTCCAGCACAACAACACCCCCTTAACCAGACCCAGACAACAGTCCAGCACAACAACACCCCCTTAACCAGACCCGGAGAGCTGGAGGTAGAGAGAGACATATCTGCACTCTGGACAGTGGTGACACAACTTACAACAGGAGAAAGAGCAGGAGCAGGAGAAGAACAGAGCACTAGAGGAGAGGATCAGACTGCTGGAGGAGAGGTTGAGGGGGATAGCGTGTGCCAGAGAACAACCCACTAGAGAGGTGGCCACCCCACAGAGAAGCCAGCAGAACAGCCCACCTCAGCACCCGACAAAAGTCTCGACACCACAGCAGAACAGTCCACACCAGACCCTGACCATAGCGTCGACGTCACAGCAGAACAGACAAATGAAGAACCCCAAGCCCAGCGGCTCTCACCCCCTCTGGGCACCACCCCTGTCAGCCACCCTGATAGCCCTCCTGACAACCCCCCCCCCCCCCCACACCCACTGAGGACAAACACAAGACACAGATTGTTCTCCTTATGGACTCACATGTGAATTATATACAAGAAAAATAACTTTTTCCCAAACACAATGTGTCTAAACTCTGGTGTCCAAACACCCAGCGCTCCCTAGACCTTCTGTCTGAGGACCAACTAAGGTAACCCAGCCACATAATAATACACACAGGCACAAACGACCTGAGAACACAGCAGGAAAGGGTGGCCACAGCACTCAAGGGAGTGATTGAAAAAGCTTCTTCTACTTTCCCCAACGCACAAGTGTTTATCTCCACCCTGCTACCACAAAAAGACTTCCACCCTGCCACAATACAGCGGGTAAACGCAAGTATTTCCTGTGACTGTGCCTCAAAACCAAATGTTTTCCTGGCCCCCCACTCCACCCTGGACTTGAACAGCCTCTATGACCAGGTCCACCTCTACAAGGCAGCAGTGCACACCTTTGCCCAGATTCTAAAGGACATCCCTCTCAAACGTATCCCTAACACTTCACACAGAAGAAACAGATCAATAGACACTCCACCCAGACCAATGAGACAGCCTCCCAGACCGTCGGGACCCCCCCCCCTGGACCTACACATAGAGGACCCACGCCAAGAGGACTTACATCCAGACCACAGCACCCTCAGCCACATCCACACCCCCCCCCCACGTCAACCATGCCCACAACCCATTTAGGCCCCCTCAGATCAGACCTATGCCCCTCCTGCCCACCCCATGCACCCCACCCCCGCAAAGAGGGCCTCAACATGGAGGTCACACATACGCCCAGGTAGTGAGTGGGCAAACAGGCCCAACCCCCACTCGTACACTAGCCCAAGCCAATGGCATGTACCAGATGCTCACAGCAGGCTCTGCTCACACTTACTGGACAGAGGCAAAACCACACGTCCAACAACATTGGACCCACTGGTTGCCCTCTAGGTAACAGAGAGCTGGTAGGCCCATCCACCAAACTATCAGTTGTGAAACAGGGAAGGGACTCAGGGGGTATGCTAATTTGCTATAGAGCAGACCTAACTCACTCCATTAAATTAATCAAAACAGGAACATTTTACATTTGGCTAGAAATTCTAAAGGAAATGATCTTAACAGAGAAAAATGTCCTCCTGTGTGCTACTTATATCCCCCCACTAGAATCCCCATACTTTAATGAAGACAGCTTCTCCATCCTGGAGGGGGAAATCAATCATTTCCAGGCCCAGGGACATGTACTAGTCTGTGGTGACCCAAATGCCAGAACGGGACAAGAACCTGACCCCTCAGCACACAGGGGGACAAACACCTGCTTGCAGGTGACAGCATTCCCTCCCCCAAATTCCCCTCTAGGCACAACTATGACAACATAACCAACAAAAATGGTTCACAACTCCTGCATCTCTGTCGCACGCTGGGTATGTACATAGTCAATGGTAGGCTTCGAGGGGACTCCTATGGTAGGTACACCTATAGCTCATCTCTTGGCAGTAGTGCTGTAGACTACTTTATCACTGACCTCAACCCAGAGTCTCTCAGAGCGTTCACAGTCAGCCCACTGACACCCCTATCAGACCACAGCAAAATCACAGTCTACTTGAACAGAGAAATACTCAATCATGAGGCATAAAACCAAAGGAACTGAGTAATTAAGAAATGCTATAAGATGGAAGGAATCCAGTTTGGAAACCTACCAAAAAATTATTAGGCAACAACAAATTCAATCCCTTTTAGAGAATTTCCTGGGTAAAATGTTCCACTGTAATAGTGGAGGTGTAAACTTGGCAGTAGACAATCTTAACAGTATATTTGACCTCTCAGCTTCCCTATCAAATCTAAAAATCTCAAATAGAAAACCAAAGAAAATTAACAATAATGACAAATGGTTTGATGAAGAATGCAAAAATCTAAGAAAGAAATTGAGAAACCTGTCCAACCAAAAACAAAGAGACCTGGAAAACCTGAGTCTACGCCTTCACTATGGAGAATCACTAAAACAATACAGAAATACACTACGGAAAAAGAGGACTATGGTGAATCACTAAAACAATACAGAAATACACTACGGAAAAAGAGGACTATGGTGAATCACTAAAACAATACAGAAATACACTACGGAAAAAGAGGACTATGGTGAATCACTAAAACGATACAGAAATACACTGCGAAAAAAGAGGACTATGGTGAATCACTAAAACGATACAGAAATACACTACGGAAAAAGAGGGAACAGCACGTCAGAAATCAGCTCAATGTAATTGAAGAATCCATAGACTCTAACCACTTCTGGGAAAATTGGAAAACACTAAACAAACAACAACACGAAGAATTATCTATCCAAAATGGAGATGTATGGGCAAACCACTTCTCCAATCTGTTTGGCTCTATAACAAAGAATAAATAGCAAAAACATATACAGGATCAAATACAAATTGGCTATACTAAAACTCTTTAACATCATCCTTAGCTCTGGCATCTTCCCCAATATTTGGAACCCAGGACTGATCACCCCAATCCACAAAAGTGGAGACAAATCTGACCCCAATAACTACCGTCAACAGTAACCTTGGGGAAATCCTCTGCATTATCATTAACAGCAGACTCGTACATTTCCTCAATGAAAATGTACTGAGCAAATGTCAAATTGGCTTTTTACCAAATTACCGTACAACAGACCATGTATTCACCCTGCACACCCTAATTTACAACCAAACAAACTAAAACAAAGGCAAAGTCTTCTCATGCTTTGTTGATTTCAAAAAAGCCTTTGACTCAATTTGGCATGAGGGTCTGCTATATAAATTGATGGAAAGTGGTGTTGGGGGTAAAGCATACGACATTATAAAATCCATGTACACAAACAACAAGTGTGCGGTTAAAATTGGCAAAAAAAAACACACAAATGTCTTCCCCCAGGGCTGCGGGGTTAGACAGGGATGCAGCTTAAGCCCCACCCTCTTCAACATATGTATCAACGAATTGGCTCGGGCACTAGAAATGTCTGCAGCACCCGGCCTCACCCTTCTAGAATCTGAAGTCAAATGTCTACTGTTTGCTAATGATCTGGTGGTGCTTCTGTCACCAACCAAGGAGGGCCTACAGCTGCACAGATTCTGCCAGACCAGACAAAAATAATGTTGTTCCAAAAAAGGTCCAGTCGCCAGGACCACAAATACAAATTCCATCTAGACACCATTGCCCTAGAGCACACCAAAAACTATACATACCTTGGCCTAAACATCAGCGCCACAGGTAACTTCCACAAAGCTGTGAACAAATTAGAGAGACATATTTCCCTCAGATAACACAGATTCACAAAGAATTAGAAAACAAATCCAAGTTCGATAATCTCCCATATCTACTGGGTGAAATTCCACAGTGTGCCATCAAAGCAGCAAGATTTGTGACCTGTTGCCACATGAAAAGGGCAACCAGTGAAGAACACACACCATTGTAAATACAACCCATATTTATGTTTATTTATTTTCCCTTGTGGACTTTAACCATTTGTACATTGTTACAACACTGTATATATATATATATATATATATATATATATATATATATATATACATTTGTAATCTCTTCATTGTTTTGAATCTTCTGTATGTGTAATGTTTACTGTTCATTTTTATTGTTCATTTCACTTTTGTATATTATCTACCTCACTTGCTTTGGCAATGTTAACACATGTTTCCCATGCCAATAAAGCCCCTTGGATTGAATTGAATTGAGAGAGAGAGATAAGAGAGAGATAAACAGAGAGAGAGAGCTGTAGTAGAGAGAAAACACAGCACTGATTGGATTAAAGAAGATTTCATTTTAATCTATTGATGCATTTTTGGAAATGTTTTAATCTGTGCATCATGTCTTTGTTATTGCAGTATCACAAAAGCTGTTTTGTTTTTCTGTTAAGTCTACAATACTCCAGATTCAACCATAGGATCCTATGTGACAATGAGAGATTGGAAACATGACCTCTGTGCTGCTACTTCCTCCCTCCGTGTGAAGCACGAAAGTCTTTTCACCTGTGAACGGTCTAGTTCACTCCATTGACCATAAAGAAATAGAACAAATTTGACATTTTGTTGGAAGTTTAATTTTCTCTCTCTTATGCACATCTATAGGTGAAAGGCTAAGGTGTACAACCAGCGCTTTGTGTGGTCTACAAATGAAATCAGGGACTATGTGAGCAGCAGGGTAAGAGCAGATTACAAGGGAGGGCCTATAAAGGACAGATTTGGGACTGGTTTTAGAGGATTTAGGCTTTTTCACAGTAACCAATGAGGTTCTGAGAACTGTCAGGTGCAGAGTTAGGGATTAAAATGATCATGTGTCTGTGGTGGGGCTTAACACATCCACCGATGGACAGATGGATGGACATAGAGACATGAGAGGAGAGAGTAGTGTGAGAGAAATCCAGAGTGAGTCAGTGAGCGAGAGAGAGAGAGAGAGAGAGAGAGAGAGAGAGAGAGAGAGAGAGAGAGAGAGAGAGAGAGAGAGAGAGAGAGAGAGAGAGAGAGAAAGAGAGAGAGAGAGAGAGAAAGAGAAAGAGAGAGAGAAGATGAGAGAGATAGAGAGACAGAGAGAGAGAGAGAGAGAGAGAGAGAGAGAGAGAGAGAGAGAGAGAGAGAGAGAGAGAGAGAGAGAGAGAGAGAGAGAGAGAGAGAGAGAGAGAGAGAGATAGACAGACAGACAGACAGACAGACAGACAGACAGACAGACAGACAGACAGACAGACAGACAGACAGACAGACAGACAGACAGACAGACAGAGATAGAGAGACCACCCCTGGCCATGCCCAAACCCTGGCCGCCGTAGGCAGACATTGCTCTCAAGAGAAGACAGGCTATGTGCATTGGGTGATCACAAAAGCAAGATTTGTGACCTGTTGCCAAAAGAAAAGGGCAACCAGTGAAGAACAAACACAATTGTAAATAAAACCCATATTTATTTTCCCTTTTTTACTTTAACTATTTGCACATCGCTTCAACACTCTACAGTGGGGTAAAAAAGTATTTAGTCAGCCACCAATTGTGAAGTTCTCCCACTTAAAAAGATGAGAGAGGCCTGTAATTTTCATCATAGGTACACTTCAACTATGACAGACAAAATTAGAAAAAAAATCCAGAAAATCACAATGTAGGATTTTTAATGAATTTATTTGTAAATTATGGTGGAAAATAATCTAATTTTGTCTGTCATAGTTGAAGTGTACCTATGATGAAAAATTTATTTTTTGCCCCACTGTATATAGACATAATATTTTAAATGTCTTTAATCTTTTGGAATTTTTGTGAGTGTAATATTTACTGTTAACGTTTTATTGTTTATTTTACTTTGGTTTATCTATTTGACTTGCTTTGGCAATGTGAACATATATTTACCATGCCAATAAAGCCCTTTTGAATTGAATTAAGAGAGAGAGAGAGGGGGGGGGGGGCGAGAGGGGGGTACCTATCGAGAACATTTAGAAAAATGTCACAATCTCTCAACATCTCAAATAGTCTCAGATATACTCATCATTTTCCCTTGAGAAGCTACCTGACGATCCAACCAGATATCAGTCAATAGGACAGTTCCCATGTCTTATGAATGCAATCAGTTTGGGAAAATGTGAACCTATTGAAAGATGGCGTAGCAGTCGGACGTGTGTTTGTCTTGTCCCGTGTAAATAGTCATTTTCCTTTTTGTATACATTTCATATGTATTTTAATCTCACTTTCCATCAATGAACTGAATATACTGTCCTGCAACCCGCCTCACCCAATGTGGTCCATATCTGCTATGTTTATACTAAATGTTCATTCAAACAGTCGGGCTTACTAAATGTTAATTCTAACAGTTGGGCTTACTAAATGGTTTAGACTTTGACTCTAACAGTTGGGCTTACTAAATGTTAATTCTAACAGTTGGGCTTACTAACTGGTTTAGACTTTGACTCTAACAGTTGGGCTTACTAAATGTTAATTCTAAAAGTTGGGCTTACTAAATGGTTTAGACTTTGACTCTAACAGTCGGGCTTACTAAATGTTAATTCTAACAGTTGGGCTTACTAAATGGAACAGCGAAGGGAGGACGTTATGGACAGCAGAGGTATGGAGTATACGACGTGGGAAGAAATCGACAGGTGGGCGGCCGACCCAGAGAGAGTGCAGGCGCCCGCCTGGGATTCCCTGCAGCAATGCGAAGAGGGCTACAGGCGAATGGAGTCGAAAAGGAGAACACGGCGGCGCAGAGCGAAAACCGAAAGTCACCCCAAAAATGTATGGGGGGGGGCTCAGGGAGAGTATGGCTGAGTCAGGAGATAGACCTGAGCCAACTCTCCTTGTTTATCGTGAGGAGCCAAGGAGTAGACCAGAACCAGAGCCGGTGTTAGAGGTGAGCGAAGCAGAGACTGTGAAGGAGTTTATGGGGAAAGTGGAGTGGAGAGTGATGAGGGAGTTGCTAGCTTGGTGCTATAGATACAATATTCGTCCGACGGATCGTGTCGGGGATTTGATAGCACCTGAGTTAGCGCTCTATACTCAACCTGAGGTGCGTGTTAGTCGGCTGGTGAAGTTGGTGCCAGCCTCACGCACCAGGCCTCCTGTGCACATCCCTAGCCTTGCACGTCCTGTGCCAACACTGCTCTCAAGATCTCCAGTACGCTTTCACGGTCAAGCCCATCCTGTGCCACCTCCACTCTCCAGTCCTCCGGTGGCAGCTCCCCGCACCAGGCTTCCTGTGTGTGTCCTCGATCCTGTAGCACCAGTTCCAGCAGCACGCACCAGGCCTCCAGTGCGCCTCGCCTGTTCAGGGCAGCCAGAGCCAGTGCTCCCAGTCTCCCCAGCGCCGCCAGTTCTCCCAGTCTGCCCAGTGCTCCCAGTCTGCCCAGCGCCGCCAGTCTGTCAGGATCTGTTGGATCCACCAGTCAGCCAGGATCTGCCAGTCTGTATGAAGCAGCCAGAGCAGTCAGTCTGCATGAAGCAGCCAGAGCTGTCAGCCTGCAGGAAGCAGCCAGAGCTGTCAGCCTGCATGAAGCAGCCAGAGCTGTCAGCCTGCATGAAGCAGTCAGAGCTGTCAACCTGCATGGAGCAGTCAGAGCTGTCAGTCTGTTCGAAGCAGCCAGAGCTGTCAGTCTGCATGAAGCAGCCAGAGCTGTCAGTCTGCAAAGAGCTGTCAGTCTGCAAAGAGTTGCCAGTCTGCAAGGAGCTGACAGTCTGCATAGAGCAGCTAGATCCGCCAGTCAGCCTTGATCTTCTAGATCTGCCAGATAACCAGTCTCTTCCAGATCTGCCAGTCAACCAGTCTCTTCCAGATCTGCCAGTCAACCAGTCTCTTCCAGATCTGCCAGTCAACCAGTCTCTTCCAGATCTGCCAGTCAACCAGAATCTTCCAGTTCCGCCAGCCAGCCAGGATCTACCGGAGCCTACTACCTGCCTGAGCTTCATCTCAGTATTGGGCTTCATCTCAGTACTGGGCTTCCTCTCAGTATTGGGCTTCCTCTCAGTACTGGGCTTCCTCTCAGTACTGGGCTTCCCATCAGTCCCGGGCTGCCCCTGTCCCGGGCTGCCCCTCTCCCGAGATGCCCCTCTGTCCCGAGCTGCCCCTCTGTCCCGAGCTGCCCCTCTGTTCCGAGCTGCCCCTCTGTCCCAAGCTGCCCATTTACATTTACATTTAAGTCATTTAGCAGACGCTCTTATCCAGAGCGACTTACAAATTGGTGCATTCACCTTATGACATCGCCCTCTGTCCTGAGCTGCCCCTCTGTCCCGAGCTGCCCCTCAGTCACGAGCTGCCCCTCAGTCCAGTGGGGATCTGGGTGAGGACTATTAGGCCATGGTCGGCGGAGACGGTGGATTATCCCAGGACGCGAAGGGGAGGAACTAGGACATTAATGAAGTGGGGTCCACGCCCGAGCCGGAGCCGCCACCATGGACAGACGCCCACCCGGACCCTCCCTATGGTTTTGAGGTGCGTCCGAGAGTCCGCACCTTAGGGGGGGGGGGGTTCTGTCACGCCTTGGTCAATATGTTTTGTGTTTTCGTTATATTATTTGGTCAGGCCAGGGTGTGACATGGGATTTTGTTATTGTATTTTCATATTGGGGTTTGTAGTATTTGGGATCGCGGCTGATTAGGTGTGTTGTATAGGCTTGGCTGCCTGAGGCAATTCTCAATCAGAGTCAGGTGATTCTCGTTGTCTCTGATTGGGAACCGTATTTAGGTAGCCTGAGTTTCACTGTGTATTTTGTGGGTGATTGTTCCTGTCTTTGTGTAGTTTCACCAGATAGGCTGTAATAGGTTTCACGTTCCGTTTGTTGTTTTTGTATTTAGTTATTTCATGTATCGTTTCGTTTTCATTCATTAAAGATCATGAGTAACAAACACGCTGCATTTCGGTCCGACTCTCTTCCTTCAACAGACGAACGCCGTTACAGACTCTAACAGTCGGGCTTACTAAATGTTAATTCTAAAAGTTGGGCTTACTAAATGTTAATTCTAACAGTCGGGCTTACTAAATGTTCATTCTAACAGTTGGGCTTACTAAATGTTAATTCTAACAGTTGGGCTTACTAAATGGTTTAGACTTTGACTCTAACAGTCGGGCTTACTAAAAGTTAATTCTAACAGTTGGGCTTACTAAATGTTAATTCTAACAGTTGGGCTTACTAAATGGTTTAGACTTTGACTCTAACAGTCGGGCTTACTAAATGTTAATTCTAACAGTCGGGCTTACTAAAAGTTAATTCTAACAGTTGGGCTTACTAACTGGTTTAGACTTTGATTCTAACAGTCGGGCTTACTAAATGGTTTAGACTTTGACTCTAACAGTCGGGCTTACTAAAAGTTAATTCTAACAGTTGGGCTTACTAAATGGTTTAGACTTTGACTCTAACAGTCGGGCTTACTAAATGTTAATTCTAAAAGTTGGGATTACTAAATGTTAATTCTAACAGTCGGGCTTACTAAATGTTCATTCTAACAGTTGGGCTTACTAAATGTTAATTCTAACAGTTGGGCTTACTAAATGGTTTAGACTTTGACTCTAACAGTCGGGCTTACTAAATGTTAATTCTAACAGTCGGGCTTACTAAAAGTTAATTCTAACAGTTGGGCTTACTAACTGGTTTAGACTTTGATTCTAACAGTCGGGCTTACTAAATGGTTTAGACTTTGACTCTAACAGTCGGGCTTACTAAAAGTTAATTCTAACAGTTGGGCTTACTAAATGGTTTAGACTTTGACTCTAACAGTCGGGCTTACTAAATGTTAATTCTAAAAGTTGGGCTTACTAAATGGTTTAGACTTACATTAACTGAGATGGACTGAAATGTCTAGGATCATTAGCTGAATCATGCGTATCAGGTCCCCCGTCCACTCCACTGCTGTACACTGAACATAGTTTTTCCTTACCACCATGGAGGTGTCATCAGGTGAATTCAACCAGTGAGTCGAGTTTCAAATAGTTACACACTATAATTGCTCCATACGCACACACTCGCATAGACTCCAACATGCACACATGCAAGCATACACAAACGCCCACACACACGCACACACATCTTAATGGTAAACTGCTTATAGTCAATGGGGTTAACCTAACCCTCTGAGAGACAGGTCAACTGTTCTGAAACAGGTTCAAAAAAATATTTTCACTCCTCTCCTCTCCTCTCCTTTCCTTTCCTTTCCTTTCCTTTCCTCCTCTCCTCTCCTCTCCTCTCCTTTCCTTTTCTTTCCTTTCCTTTCCTTTCCTTCCGTTTCCTTTCCTTTGCTTTCCTTTCCTTTCCTCTCCTCTCCTCTCCTCTCCTCTCCTTTCCCCTCCTCTCCTCTCCTCTCCTTTCCTTTTCTTTCCTTCCGTTTCCTTTCCTTTGCTTTCCTTTCCTTTCCTCTCCTCTCCTCTCCTTTCCCCTCCTCTCCTCTCCTCTCCTCTCCTTTCCTTTCCTTTCCTTCCGTTTCCTTTCCTTTGCTTTCCTTTCCTTTCCTCTCCTCTCCTCTCCTCTCCTTTCCCCTCCTCTCCTCTCCTCTCCTTTCCTTTTCTTTTCTTTCCTTTCCGTTCCTTTCCTTTCCTTTGCTTTCCTTTCCTTTCCTTTCCTTTCCTTTCCTTTCCTTTCCTCTCCTCTCCTCTCCTCTCCTCTCCTCTCCTCTCCTCTCCTCTCCTCTCCTCTCCTTTGTCAACTGTTCTGAAAGGTTAAATAAATCCCACAGTGCAGCCATGATACAATTAATGCTGTTTTGTAGGGTGGACATTTTTAGAGATAACGTGCAGTCCAGAATGGCTCCCCTCACTTTTATTTTCACTCCCCTCCTTTCCTTTCCTTTCCTTTCCTTTCCTTTCCTTTCCTTTCCTTTCCTTTCCTTTCCTTTCCTTTCCTTTCCTCTCCTCTCCTCTCCTCTCCTTTCCTTTTCTTTCCTTTCCTTTCCTTTCCTTTCCTTCCGTTTCCTTTCCTTTGCTTTCCTTTCCTTTCCTCTCCTCTCCTCTCCTCTCCTTTCCCCTCCTCTCCTCTCCTCTCCTTTCCTTTTCTTTCCTTCCGTTTCCTTTCCTTTGCTTTCCTTTCCTTTCCTCTCCTCTCCTCTCCTCTCCTCTCCTCTCCTCTCCTCTCCTTTCCTTTCCTTCCGTTTCCTTTCCTTTCCTTTGCTTTCCTTTCCTTTCCTTTCCTCTCCTCTCCTCTCCTTTCCCCTCCTCTCCTCTCCTCTCCTTTCCTTTTCTTTTCTTTCCTTTCCGTTCCTTTCCTTTCCTTTGCTTTCCTTTCCTTTCCTTTCCTTTCCTTTCCTTTCCTTTCCTCTCCTCTCCTCTCCTCTCCTCTCCTCTCCTCTCCTCTCCTCTCCTCTCCTCTCCTCTCCTCTCCTCTCCTCTCCTCTCCTCTCCTCTCCTCTCCTCTCCTTTGGCAACTGTTCTGAAAGGTTAAATAAATCCCACAGTGCAGCCATGATACAATTAATGCTGTTTTGTAGGGTGGACATTTTTAGAGATAACGTGCAGTCCAGAATGGCTCCCCTCAATTTTATTTTCACTCCCCTCCTTTCCTTTCCTTTCCTTTCATTTCCTTTCCTTTCCTTTCCTTTCCTTTCCTCTCCTCTCCTCTCCTCTCCTCTCCTCTCCTCTCCTCTCCTCCTCTCCTCTCCTCTCCTTTGCTCTCCTCTCCTCTCCCCTCCTCTTCTCTTCTGTCCTGTCCTCCGCCATCCTCTCCTCTCCTCTCCTCTTCTCTTCTCTCCCCTCCTCTCCTCTCCTCTCCTCTCCTCCTCTCTCTCCTCTCCTCTCCTCTCTCCTCTCCTCTCCTCTCCTCTCCTCTCCTTTCCTCTTCTCTCCTCTCCTCTTCTGTCCTGTCCTCTGCCATCCTCTCCTCTCCTCTCCTCTCCTCTCCTCTTCTCTTCTCTCCTCTCATCTCCTGTCCTCTTCTCTCCTCTCCTCTCCTCTCCTCTCCTGTCCTGTCCTCTCCTCCCTCTCCTCTCCTCTCCTCTCCTGTCCTCTCCCCTCCTCTCCTCTTCTGTCCTGTCCTCTACCCTCCTCTCCTCTTCTCTCCTGTCCTCTTCTCTCCTGTCCTCTCCTGTCCTCTTCTCTCCTGTCCTCTCCTGTCCTCTTCTGTCCTGTCCTGTCCTCTCCTCTCCTGTCCTCTTCTCTCCTCTCCTCTCCTCTCCTCTCCTCTTCTCTCCCATCCTCTTCTCTTCTCTCCTCTCCTCTCCTCTCCTCTTCTGTCCTCTCCTCTCCTGTCCTCTCCTCTCCTGTCCTCTTCTCTCCTCTCCTCTCCTCTCCCCTTCTCTTCTCTCCTCTCCTCTCCTCTCCTCTCCTCTCCTCTCCTCTCCTCCTCTTCTCTCCTCTCCTGTCCTCTCCTCTCCTCTCCTCTCCTCTCCTCTCCTCTCCTCTCCTCTCCTCTCCTCTCCTCTCCTCTCCTCTCCTCTCCTCTCCTCTCCTCTTCTGTCCTGTCCTGTCCTCTCCTCTCCTCTCCTCTCCTCTTCTCTCCTGTCCTCCCTCTCCTCTCCTCTCCTCTCCTCTCCTCTCCTCTCCTCTTCTCTCCTCTCCTCTCCTCCCTCTCCTCTCCTCTCCTCTTCTCTCCTCTCCTCTCCTCTCCTCATCTCCTGTCCTGTCCTGTCCTCTCCTCTCCCTCTCCCTCTCCTCTCCTCTCCTCTCCTCTCCTCTCCTCTCCTCTCCTCTCCTCTCCTCTCCTCTCCTCTCCTCTACTCTACTCTCCTCTCCTCTCCTCTTCTCTCCTGTCCTCTCCTCTCCTCTTCTCTCCTGTCCTCTCCTCTCCTCTCCTCTTCTCTCCTCTCCTCTTCTCTCCTGTCCTCTTCTCTCCTCATCTCCTTTCCAACCAACCCAGGGGGCACTGGTTGACAGTAACAGTGCCAGCTTAGATGAGACATTAATAGAGTTAATATTAAACCTGGGCAGATGTTGAGTGTGTTATCAGTCAGGCCTTTATCGAGGGTACATCTGACATGGGGGCAAGGGGCAGGGGCGGGGGTGGGACATCCAGAGAACAGTAACAGTAATCGATGGAGGGACTCTGTCTGTCTGGAGGGCAAAGAAGTAGAGCAAACCAAGAGGTCAATGGAACTAAGGCTTCTCCCTTTTCTGTTCTCTCTCTCCTCTCATTGCTGGCTTTTATGCTACGGACATGAGTAGTGCTTAGTTCAGCACAAGCTTGTGTACCGTATACACGTTGATCATCCCAAAAAACAACCTGTTTACTTCAGTTCAAAATATGAATCTGAATTCAATTGTGTTGTCTATGCCTCAATCTCAAATCAATGAGAGAGTTTGGGACCCTGACAAACTGTGATTTTGTGACAAACTATCTAGTTAAGTAAAGGAAAAAAGTTGCTACAGGACATGCATGTTTTTGTTATGTATAAACTAATCATACAGTATATACCCATTGATTCTTAAAGAAAATAACTTAGAAATGAGTTATGTTCAGCTGTCACAGTCCATCAGAACCCCAAATAAGCATGTTTTCCTCAAATGTTTTTGAACACTGTAAATGTAAACAAACACTGTTTAGCCTCAAAACATGGTTAAAACTATTATGATGATATCATTGACGGTATTTAGTATTTATTAGGATCTCCAATTAGCTGCTGCCGAGGAAACGGCTACTCTTCCTGGTGTCCAAACAAGAAACTGAACAAACAAAATACATAATATAGATAAATATACAATACATAGCACTGCCTGTACATTACAATTTAGCCATTCAGCAGACACTCCTATCAGGAGCGACCGACAGTTAGTGCATTTATCATAAAAAAATAGCCATGCGAGATAACCACATATCACAGTCGGTCCTTGAATCCATAGTTCTGTCAATGAATTTGAAAGTGGTTACATTTTTCCCAAGAGTATCCCTCAGCTTTTTACCAAAACCCAGGTGGGGGTGAGTGAGTTATTGTTTCAACTGCATATTTCTCCAACAAAGGTTGAACCACTGTAGTTGTTTCAGAAGAAATTGGGATCTCTTTCACAGTTGAGATGTTACAGTATTACTGGACAAAAGTTTTCTTTTGATAAGGGTAATAATGGTGGGCGGACATTTTATAAATACTGTAACTAACGGTTATTAAAAAGGATAAAACGTCAAACAACCGTTGCTGTTATACAAGTCATCCGATAATCTAAATAGCTCCAGTATCTCAATAGGTCGCAGCATAACATAGACAAAAGTGAATAAAAAATTAGAGTAAAAAATACTCAAAGACTCAAAAAAGGTTTACAGCTTCATATACAATCACAAAGCACTTCACTTTTAAAGGAAGTCTCTTCATATCAACAACTAACTCTGACTTTCATAACACGGCACTCTTTTAAAGTAAACTCAGCAAAAAAAGAAATGTCCCTTTTTCAGGACCCTGTCTTTCAAAGATAATACCTTCACAGATCTTCATTTTAAAGGGTTTAAACACTGTTTCCCATGCTACAATGAACCATAAACAATTAATTAATATACATGCACCGGTTGAACGGTTGTTAATAACGTCTTTAAAACGTGTTATGACTGGGGGCTTGGATGAATATGGTGCCCAGAGTAAACTGCATGCTACTCAGGCCCAGTTGCTAATATATGCATATTATTATTAGTAAACACTCTGAAGTTTCTAAAACTATTTGAATGATGTCTCTGAGTATAACAGAACTCATATGGCAGGCAAAAACCTACACCTGCACCGGCTATATAAATACATTTGATTTGATTTGAACCAGGAAGTGTGAAATCTGAGGTTTGTAGTTTTTCAACAATTTTCCTAACAAATACACAGTGTCTGTGGGGTCAAATTGCACAAATTGCACTTTCTAAGGCTTCCACTAGATGTCAACAGTATTTAGAACCTTGTTAGATGCTTCTGTGAAGTGGGGGTGAATGAGAGAGGAATGAGTCAGAGGTCTGAGAGAGAGGCATGAGCTGACCATGAGCGGTCACGTGAAAGTCTTCCATCGCAATTCTACAGACAAAGGAATTCTCCGGTTGGAACATTATTGAAGATTTTGTTAAAAACATCCTAAAGATTGAACCTATACATCGTTTGACATGTTTCTACGGACTGTAACGGAACTTTTTGACTTTTCGTCTGCACCTAGTGATCGCGCGTCATGAATTTGGATTACTGGGCTAAATGCACGAACAACAAAGAGGTATTTGGACATAATTGATGGACATTATTGAACAACTCAAACATTTATTGTTGAACTGGGATTCCTGAGAATGATTTCTGATGAAGATCATCAAAGGTAAGTGAATATTTATAATGCTATTTCTGACTTCTGTTGACTACACAACATGGTGGATATCTGTTTTGGTTGTTTTGTTGTCTGAGCGCTGTACTCAGATTATTGCATGGTGTGCTTTTTCCGTAAAGCTTTTTTGAAATCTGACACAGCGGTTGCATTAAGGAGAAGTTTATCTAATGTTCCACGCATAACACTTGTATCTTTTATCAATGTTTATTATGAGTATTTCTGTAAATTGATGTGAATCTCTGCAAAATCACAACTACTGAACATAACGCGGCAATGTATACTGAGATTTTTTTTTAGATAAATATTAACTTTATCGAGCAAAACATACATGTATTGTGTAACATGAAGTCCTATGAGTGTCATCTGATGAAGATCATCAAAGGTTGGTAATTCATTTTATCTCCATTTCTGTATTTTGTGACTCCTCTTTGGCTGGACAAAATGGTTGTTTTTCTGTGACTAGGCACTCACCTAACATAATCGTTTGGTGTGCATTCACCGTAAAGCATTTTTGAAATTGGACACTGTGGTGGGATTAACAAGAAGTGTATCTTTAAAATGGTGTGAAATACTTGTATATTTGAGGAATTTTGAATTTGGCGTCCTGCACTTTCACTGGCTGTTGTCATGTCGATCCCATTAGCGGGAAGAGGTTCTAACATCTTACAGACAATAGGAAATTAATGTCAAAGTTATGAAAACCTAGGACACTAAAGAGACCTTTCTACTGACTCTGAAAAACACCCGAGGAAAGATGCCCAGGGTACCTGCTCATCTACGTGAACATGCCTTAGGCATGCTGCAAGGAGGCATGAGGACTGCAGATGTAACCAGGGCAATAAATTGCAATGTCCGTACTGTGAGATGCCTAAGACAGCTCTACAGGGAGGCAGGACGGAAAGCCGATCGTTCTCAAAGTGGCAGACCACGTGTAACAACACCTGCACAGGATCGGTACATCCGAACATCACACCTGTGGGAAAGGAACAGGATGGCAACAGCAACTGCCCGAGTTGCACCAGGAACGCACAATCCCTCCATCAGTGCTCAGACTGTTCGCAAAAGGCTGAGAGAAGCTGGACTGAGGGTTTGTAGGCCTGTTGCAAGGCACGTCCTCACCAGACATCACCGGCAACAACATCGCCTATGGGCATAAATCCACTGTCGCTGGACCAGACAGGACAGGGAAAAAGTGCTCTTCACTGACGAGTCACGGTTTTGTCTCACCAGGGGTGATGGTCGGATTCACGTTTATCATAGCAGGAATGAGCATTACACCGAGGCCTGTACTCTGGAGCGCGATGGATTTTGAGGTGGAGGGTCCGTCATGGTCTGGGGCGGTGAGTCACAGCATCATCGGACTGAGCTCTCAACGCTGTTCTTTACAGGGAAGACATCCTGCTTCCTCATGTGGTACTCTTCTTGCAGGCTCATCCTGACATGACCCTCCAGCAGGACAATGCCACCAGCCATACTGCTCGTTCTGTGTGTGATATCCTGCAAGACAGGGATGTCAGTGTTCTGCCATGGTCAGTGAAGAGCTCGGATCTCAATCCCCTTGAGCATGTCTGGGACCTGTTGGATCGGAGGGTGAGGGCTAGGGACATTCCCCAGAGAAATGTCCTGGAACTTGCAGGTGCCTTTGTGGAAGAGTGGGGCAACATCTCACAGCAAGAACTGGCAAATCTGGTGCAGTCCGTGAGGACTAGGTGCACTGCAGTACTTAATGCAGCTGGTGGCCACACCAGATACTGACTGTTACTTTTGATTTTGACCCCCTCTTTGTTCAGGGACACATTATTCAATTTATGTCAGTCACATGTTTGTGGAACTTGTTCAGTTTATGTCTCAGTTGTTGAATCTTGTTATGTTCATACAAATATTTACACATGTTAAATTTGCTGAAAATAAACGAAGTTGACAGTGAGAGGACATTTCTTTTTTTGTCTCTTCATATCAACAACTAACTCTGACTTTCATATCACAACACTCTTTTAAAGGAATTCTCTTCATATCAACAACTAACTCTGACTTTCATATCACAACACTCTTTTAAAGGAAGTCTCTTCATATCAACAACTAACTCTGACTTTCATATCACGGCACCTTTTTAAAGGAAGTCTCTTCATATCAACAACTAACTCTGACTTTCATAACTGAGACATGGTAGAAAATAAAAATACACAAGCTTGAGAATGCCTTCCAACTGAGACACCGGCATCTTCCTCACTGGCGTCTTTCTCCCTCCCTTCTCTCATTCCTTCTATTTCCCTCTTCTTCAAAGATAACCCCCTGACCTCCAGTGAAAGGTTGGAGGTGTTCTTCAGATAACCTTCTCTCTACTTCCTGAAACTCAATCACCCAAGCTTTTGTTCAAGTCTTAGCCAGGAGACAGGGAACAAACCAATCATTTCACTCACAATAGACCCTGGAGGACCGAAGGAGGAGGAGGGGAGGATAAGTAGACCGCAAGGTCTCGTCTGAAGCAAAGCGTAAATGCCTGAGCGTACAATGGAGAGCTGGAACCTGGCGACACTCAGCCAGCAGACAAGGTCACCTTCTTGTCTGGGAGATGAAATGACTGTTGTCTTCTAAAGGTCAAAGGTCACAAAGGACAGAAGGGGGTTTGGTGATGACATGAGGGGTGGGGGTGACTCGCCAAGATGGCTTTAGTGCAGCGGTGTACACAACGAGACAGGCTGTGTGTCAGGCCGGCATCTGACAGGCACATGGATGATTAGATTAAAGCTGAATGCTCTTTATAGAATTGTATCAAAAACAGGGTGAAGAATGAACGTTTATAAACATGAAGGCAGAGGTCAACTACTGTAAAGCGGTGTAACATTGAGACAGAATTTCTGGCTATACTGTATCATATAAACTCTTCAGACATACATTGCTGTAGAGCTAGTCAGATGAAGTCCTGAAGGTCTGCCAATAGATGGATACATGACGGGTGGATATCTCTCTCTCTCTGTTGTGATGCTGAAGTCTCTAAAACAGATCCAGGGTAAGGTCCTATAGAGAGAGTTTAGCCTGTTGCGTAGCCACAACAGACCCAGGGTCAGGTCCTATAGAGAGAGATTAGCCTGTACCGTAGCCACAACAGACCCAGGGTCAGGTCATATAGAGAGAGATTAGCCTGTACCGTAGCCACAACAGACCCAGGGTCAGGTCATATAGAGAGAGATTAGCCTGTTGCGTAGCCACAACAGACCCAGGGTCAGGTCCTATAGAGAGAGATTAGCCTGTACCGTAGCCACAACAGACCCACGGTCAGGTCATATAGAGAGAGATTAGCCTGCACCGTAGCCACAACAGACCCAGGATCAGGTCCTATAGAGAGAGATCAGCCTGTACCGTAGCCACAACAGATCCAGGTTCAGGTCCTATAGAGATAGATTAGCCTGCACCGTAGCCACAACAGACCCAGGGTCAGGACCTATAGAGAGAGATTAGCCTGTACCGTAGCCACAACAGACCCAGGGTCAGGTCCTATAGAGAGAGATTAGCTGAGCAGACGGTCAGTAACCAGCAGGAGAGTGACACTATTCACCAGACAGAGGATGACCTTAGAAATTTGCCAAACATTACAAATACGAATTCGGTCCATCCAGTTTGAAAAAACAGATTTTCTCTGCATGTGACAGTTGAACACACTTGGAGCGAACCTGGCTCTCTGTCTAGACGTCTGGGACATTAATAGTCAACGTGCTCCTGCCAACCAACACAAGACCAGATGACACAGGGTTGGATCAATGACGCCAGCCTCCCCTGGCACTACCTGCTGACCCCCCCCCCCCTCCCCACCCACGCGCTACAGTAAATCAATGCCTCAACACACGTCATACTGCCAGGGTGAAGTGGTAAATCAATACCTCAACACACGTCATACTGCCAGGGTGAAGTGGTACATCAATGCCTCAACACACGTCATACTGCCAGGGTGAAGTGGTACATCAATGCCTCAACACACGTCATACTGCCAGGGTGAAGTGGTACATCAATGCCTCAACACACACATGTTCTCGTCAATGAGACACCCAAATAAAAGGGAGGTTTTTAATGTAGTGGTGGTCTGTGTTAATGTAGTGGTGGTCTGTGTTAATGTAGTGGTGGTCTGTGAAATCTAGTGGTGGTCTGTGTTAATGTAGTGGTGGTCTGTGTTAATGTAGTGGTGGTCTGTGTTAATGTAGTGGTGGTCTGTGAAATCTAGTGGTGGTCTGTGTTAATGTAGTGGTGGTCTGTGTTAATGTAGTGGTGGTCTGTGTTAATGTATTAGTGGTCTGTGAAATCTAGTGGTGGTCTGTGTTAATGTAGTGGTGGTCTGTGTTAATGTAGTGGTGGTCTGTGTTAATGTAGTGGTGGTCTGTGTTAATGTATTAGTGGTCTGTGAAATCTAGTGGTGGTCTGTGTTAATGTAGTGGTGGTCTGTCTTAATGTAGTGGTGGTCTGTGTTAATGTAGTGGTGGTCTGTGAAATCTAGTGGTGGTCTGTGTTAATGTAGTGGTGGTCTGTGTTAATGTAGTGGTGGTCTGTGTTAATGTAGTGGTGGTCTGTGAAATCTAGTGGTAGTCTGTGTTAATGTAGTGGTGGTCTGTCTTAATGTAGTGGTGGTCTGTGTTAATGTAGTGGTGGTCTGTGAAATCTAGTGGTGGTCTGTGTTAATGTAGTGGTGGTCTGTGTTAATGTAGTGGTGGTCTGTGTTAATGTATTAGTGGTCTGTGAAATCTAGTGGTGGTCTGTGAAATCTAGTGGTGGTCTGTGTTAGTGTAGTGGTGGTCTGTGTTAATGTAGTGGTGGTCTGTAGTGGTGGACCCTCCGATTTGAAACACTGAACTCTATCAGAGAAGTAATTGGTGAACCAGGCGAGGCAATCATTTGAGAAACCAAGGTTGTCGGGTCTGCCGAAGAGGATGTGATGATTGACAGAGTCGAAAGCCTTGGCCAGGTCAATGAATACGGCTGAACAGTATTGTTTCTTATCGATGGCGGTTAAGATATTGTTTAGGACCTTGAGTGTGACTGAGGAGCACCCATGACCAGCTCTGAAACCAGATTGCATAGCGGAGAAGGTATGGTGGGATTCAAAATGGTTGGTAATCTGTTTGTTGACTTGGCTTTCGAAGACCTTAGAAAGGCAGGGTAGGATAGATATAGGTTTGTAGGTACACCTCCAATTGACTCAAATTATGTCAAATAGCCTATCAGAAGCTTCTAAAGCCATGACATCATTTTCTGGAGTTTTCCGAGGTGTTTAACGGCACAGTCAACTTAGTGTATGTCAACTTCTGACCCACTGGAATTGTGATACAGTGAATTATAAGTGAAATAATCTGTCTAAACAATTATTGGAAAAATGACTTGTGTCATGCACAAAGTAGATGTCCTAACCAACTTGCAAAAACTACAAGACATTTGTGGAGTGGTTCAAAAACAATTTTTAATGACTCCAACCTCAGTGTATGTAAACTTCCGACTTCAATTGTACATTTGCTGCTCAGGATCACCTGGTCCTCTCTGCTCTGGCTGAAAAAGATAGTCATGTTCAGGAAATTAAAGAGATGGGCAGTGTTGTATGGTACAAGGCTGGCATGAGAGTGGAGGACCCCATTGTAGATCATAGCTGCGCTTACGGTGACATTTCCCCCAATACAGCCAGGTATCTCAATGATGGCATGTTGACCAATGATGTTTCGTCCTCTCCTCCTCATCTTCGCTAAATTGAATCCAGCCTCATCTATGAATTTGAGTTCCTGGAGGTATAGGACGCGCATTCAACTCCATGATTTTCTGAAATGACAGTAAATACTGTAATTGCTGTATAATAACGTTCAATGTCAACATCAATGAGTCTCTAATGTTTTAAGAGAGTAATACTACTGCATTGCTTACTACACATATTCGTACTGTTTACCCTTCACTCTTTGGGAATCCCTTTCAAATGGGTCTCTGTAGATTTGCTTCATCAGGAGATGGTGTTTGTTAAGGATAAGGGCTGTGGTTGATGAGCTCACTCGGATGTGGTGTAAAATGGCAGGGTTTTCAATAATCTGTTGTTGGAATTCCCATTGTTTTACTGCCATCTGCACAATGACAGCCTCCTGTTCATCTGTAAATAGACGCCTTTTACCACCACTTGGTAATCGTCTTTTCAGCTGTTGTGTTTTGCCAAATGTGTGTTATTGAATTGTAATCTGATTGTAAAGCAAAACATTTGCCAGTAGTATTGCAGATTTGGTGTCTGGTTCTGCTAAATGAGGTATAGGTTTGGGTCATTGTGCTTCATGGGCCAGTTTCAGTGTGTAAACATTTGGGAAAAACATTTAAGGTCTGTGTTACTGTAGTGGATGTGTGTCAATGTAGTGGTGGTCTGTGTTTGTGTAGTGGTGGTCTGTGTTTGTGTAGTGGTGGTCTGTGTTACTGTAGTGGATGTGTGTTAATGTAGTGAGTGTCTATGTTAATGTAGTGGTGGTCTGTGTTAGTGTGGTGGTGGTCTGTGTTAGTGTAGTGGTGGTCTGTGTTAGTGCAGTGGTGGTCTGAGATCAGTTTGTTTCTCCATCTCGACCCAATGGTTATGATGGGAATATGGAACAGTAAATGTATCCCAACTAGAATCCACTGGAATGGAGAAAGCTGTACTGTCATAATACTGAACTATTAGAAATGGCCAGGGAGGTTTAATAAAGAGAACAAAGCATTTGGTTTCTAAAGAAGTCCTAGGCTGACATGGAGGTGATGGACAACTTTATCTGTGGTCAGGATACAGAGATCTTATAATAGACCTACTGGATTTGGTGAGTTCCTCACAGGACTGACCATTTGCTTGCTGACAGTTCCCTCTAGTGGCCCGGGCCTACTATTTTCTACATTGTAGAAAAGACATTGAAGACATCAATACTATGAAATAACACATGGAATCATGTAGTAACCAAAAAAAAAGTGTTTAATTAACAAATCAAAATATATTTTATATTTGAGATTCTTCAAAGAAGCCTTTGTGACAGCTTTGCACACTCTTGGCTCTGGCTGGGCCACTCAGGGTCATTCAGAGACAGGTCCTGAAGCCACTCCAGTGTTGTCTTGGACGTGTGCTTAAGGTCATTGTCCTGTTGGAAGGTGAACTTTCAACCAGTCTAAAGTACTGAGTCCTCTGGAGCAGGTTTTCAGAAAGGATCTCTCAGTACTTTGCTCCGTTTATTATCGCCTCAATCCTGACTAGTCATTCCCACAGCATGATGCTACCAACACCATGCTTCACCTTAGAGATGGTGCCAGGTTTCCTCCAGATGTGACGCTTGGCATTCAGGCCACAGCTTTCAATCTTGGTTTGATCAGACCAGAGAATCTTGTTTCTCATGGTCTGAGAGTCTTTAGGTGACTTTTGACAAACTCCAAGCGGGCTGTCATGTGCCTTTTACTGCGGAGTGGCTTCTGTCTAAAGACCGAATGCTGGAGTGCTGCAGAGATGGTTTATCCTTCTGGAAGGTTCTCCCATCTCCACAGAGGAACTGTAGAGCTCTGTCAAATTTATCATCAGGTTCTTGGTCACCTCCCTGACTAAGGCCCTTCTCCACCAATTGCTCAGTTTGGCTGGGCGGCCAGCTCTAGGGAGAGTCTTGATGGTTCCAAACTTTTTCCATTTAGGAATGATGGAGACCACTGTGTTCTTGGGGACCTTTCATGCTGTAGACATGTTTTGGTACCCTTCCCTAGATCTGTGCCTTGGCACAAACCTGTCTCAGAGCTCTATGGACAATTCCTTCGACCTCATAGCTTGTTTTTTTCTCTGACATACATTGTCAAGTCTGGGACCTTATATAGACAGGTGTGTGCCTTTCCAAATCATGTCCAATCAATTGAATTTACCACAGGTGGACTCCAATCAAGTTGTAGAAACATACAGTATCAAGGATGATCAATGGAAACAGGATGCACCTGAGCTCAATGTCAAGCCCCATCTAACATTTCTAAAAATGTGTTTTTGCCGTGTAATTTGGGGGTTTTGTGTGTAGATTGATGAGGGAAAAATATTGTTAAATCAATTTTAGAATGTGGAAAAAGTCAAGGGGTCTGAATACTTTCCGAAGGCACTGACTGAGCAAACAGTGGATTTCAAGTTTATTCATAAATTGTAATGTATTCATTTGGATAGGGCTGTTAAGTCGGACTGTTGTTAGCTTGCTAGAACAGTGCTTCATTTGGGGAAGTAGTGGGGCAGGGCGGGTTTCTCTGGGAAAGCAGTGGGGTGAGGCTGGGTTTCTCTGGGTAAGCAGTGGAGAGGGCAGGTTTCTCTGGGGAAGCAGTGGGGTGAGGCTGGGTTTCTCTGGGGAAGCAGTGGAGAGGACAGGTTTCTCTGGGGAAGCAGTGGGGTGAGGCTGCGTTTCTCCGGGGAAGCAGTGGGGTGAGGCTGGGTTTCTCCGGGGAAGCAGTGGATAGGGCAGGTTTCTCTGGGGAAGCAGTAGGGTGAGTCTGGGTTTCTCTGGGGAAGCAGTGGAGTGAGGCTGGGTTTCTCTGGGGAAGCAGTGGGGTGAGGCTGGGTTTCTCCGGGGAAGCAGTGGAGAGGGCAGGTTTCTCTGGGGAAGCAGTGGGATGAGGCTGGGTTTCTCCGGGGAAGCAGTGGGGTGAGGCTGGGTTTCTCCGGGGAAGCAGTGGGGTGAGGCTGGGTTTCTCTGGGGAAGCAGTGGGGTGAGGCTGGGATTCTCTGGGGAAGCAGTGGGGTGAGGCTGGGTTTCTCCGGGGAAGCAGTGGGGTGAGCCTGGGTTTCTCCGGGGAAGCAGTGGAGAGGGCAGGTTTCTCTGGGGAAGCAGTGGGGTGAGGCTGGGTTTCTCTGGGGAAGCAGTGGGGTCAGGCTGGGTTTCTCTGGGGAAGTAGTTGAGAGGGCAGGTTTCTCTGGGGAAGTAGTGGAGAGGGCAGGTTTCTCTGGGGAAGCAGTGGGGTGAGGCTGGGTTTCTCTGGGGAAGTAGTGGGGTGAGGGCAGGTTTCTCTGGGGAAGTAGTGGAGAGGGCAGGTTTCTCTGGGGAAGTAGTGGAGAGGGCAGGTTTCTCTGGGGAAGCAGTGGGGTGAGGCTGGGTTTCTCTGGGGAAGCAGTGGGTGAGGCTGGGTTTCTCCAGGGAAGCAGTGGGGTGAGTCTGGGTTTCCTGGGGAAGTAGTGGGGTGAGGGCAGGTGTCTCTGGGGAAGTAGTGGAGAGGGCAGGTTTCTCTGGGGAAGCAGTGGGGTGAAGCTGGGTTTCTCTGTGGAAGCAGTGCGGTGAGGCTGGGTTTCTCTGGGGAAGCAGTGGGGTGAGGCTGGGTTTCTCTGGGGAAGCAGTGGGCTGAGGATGGGTTTCTCTGGGGAAGTAGTGGGGTGAGGCTGGGTTTCTCTGGGGAAGCAGTGTGGTGAGGCTGGGTTTCTCTGGGGAAGCAGTGTGGTGAGGCTGGGTTTCTCCGGGGAAGCAGTGGGGTGAGGCTGGGTTTCTCCGGGGAAGCAGTTGGGGGCGGTACATCATAGTATCCGGGAACATTAACTCTTTCCCGATCACCCTATTGAACGTCTATGAACCAAACATTGATGACCCACATTTCCATCGTGTTTTTGATTGACTCCCAGATCAGAGTAGCACTAATCTAATAATCGATACAATGGTTTTAATTGTTACCATGATCCGTATCTTGACAGACTGTCCACACATAATGCACCAAATATCACCTCTGTCCAGGTTCTGAATAATCTAATCAAATCCAGGAATCTAGTGGACATCTGGAGACTGCAACATCCCACAGACAGAGTACTCATTCTACTCTCCTGTTCACATGTCTTATTCTAGAACCGTCTACTTCCTAATAGATTCCAAATTGATACCCAATGTGCTCAATTTGAAATACCATGGCACCTTAATAACTGATCACAGTCCAATTATGCTGTCCCTAAATTTTTCTTTGCCAAGATAGAACTACAGTTGGTGATTCATCCCCTCCTTGGTCACAGACCAAGCATTGAATGACTGCATGACAGCCAAGTTGAACGAGTTCCTCGAGACTAATGACACGGGAGTGGTATCTGATTCTACACTATGGGAAACTTTAAAGTAGTTATGAGAGGTCATATTATTTCAGTCTGCCATCAAAAGAAAATGGAATTGCATGCAACTGGATAAGATAGGAAAAAAAGCTCCCAGCTTCGGAGGAGACATACAGAACTTCACACTCTCAGGTTGACTACAACAATATTTTGAATTATGAATACAATTATATTCTTGGTTGTCAGGTCAGTAACCTCCTATTAAAGCTGGGGACAACCTTGACAAGGGGACAACCTGGAAAGGTTTTTGGCTAGACAAGTAAAGGGAGCATGCAAATAGAGCAATCCATAATATGCTGTCTAAGGCAGGCACCTTGCTGACAGATCCTACTGAGACTTTTTATTTTATTTAACTAGGCAAGTCAATTAAGAACAAACTCTTATTTTCAATGATGGCCTAGGAACAGTGGATTAACTGCCTTGTTCAGGGGTAGAACAACAGATTTTTAACTTGTCATCTCATGGATTCAATCTTGCAACCTTTCGGTTACAAGTCCAACACTCTAACTACTAGGCTACCCGAACAACTGCTTCAAAGAATTGTACTCATAGTTATAGTTTTCCATATCCAATGGTTCTGGTTCTGATCTGATTCTTCTGGTGGTTCTGATCCGATAGTTCTGGTTCTGATCTGATGCTTCTGGTTCTGATCCGATGCTTCTGGTTCTGATCCGATTCTTCTGGTGGTTCTGATCCAATGGTTCTTGTGGTTCTGATTTGATGCTTCTGGTGGTTCTGATTTGATGCTTACATTTACATTTTACATTTAAGTCATTTAGCAGACGCTCTTATCCAGAGCGACTTACAAATTGGCTTCTGGTGGTTCTGATTTGATGCTTCTGGTGGTTCTGATTTGATGCTTCTGGTGGTTCTGATCCGATGCTTCTGGTTCTGATCGGATGCTTCTGCGGGTTCGGACGTATCAGCCTTCTTTGATTCCATCAGCCTGCCAAAACTTCATGATGGCGGCAAAAAAATAATTCAACTCAGATTTCACAACAGAGGAAATAATTGAGGCAGTAAAAGCTTTGCCACCTGGAAAGGCTCCAGACCCTCATGGTTTCAGCTGTGGTTTTTATAAAACATTCAGTGAAGCTCTCGCTCCGCTTTTACTCGGGATGATCACTGATTCAACAGAAAATTATATTTTGCCGAAATCATTGTGTGAAGCCAATATTTACTTTATGTTATAAAAAAGGCAGAGAAGTAACAGATATGGCAAATTATAGACCAATAGCATTGCTTAATTTCAATACTAAAAGAATCGCCAAAGTGCTTGCTAATAGGATGAACAAACATGTAACAGCCATTATTCATCCGGATCAGACAGGGTTTATCCCTGGCAGGTTCTCCTTTTACTAATGTGCGCAGGCTGCTTAACATTCTATATGCAAATCATGGGAGCAGATCCAAGGTGGCTATTACATCGCTAAATGGTCAAAAAAGCGTTTGACCCAATAGAATGGTCATACATGTTCGAAGCACTCACTTGGTTTGGATTTGGCGACTCATTTATCGCCTGGGTCAAAATGCTCTACGCCTGCCCAACATCTTCTATTCTGACCATCAGCGACACATCCAGTCCCCTTGAACTACACAGATATGTCCGGCAGAGCTATCCAGTCCTCTGTTCTTTGCTGTCGTTCTTCATCGCCTGGAGATATAAATAAGGGATCATCCTCATATCCAAGGCCATAAAGTAGGAAACATATATGCAGACGATGTGCTTCTATAACTCTCGGGCTCAGTAGCCTCTGTCCCTAGCCTACTAGACTTAATCAATTCATTAGGGAAAAACTATCTGGCTATTCAATCTGTTGGGGAAAAAGTGATGACGTGTATCTCAGATACTATTACATCTAGAGAGGATACCATTTAGAGTGAGCTAGAGAGGATGACATTTAAAGATGTGCTTACCTGGGACTAAAAATACCTAGAAATACAAAGCTCATCTTCAAGTTTAACGACAGTGAGTTAAAACAAAACATAGAGAACTGGAGATTAATCCCTCTTTCTTTCTATGACGGGGTGCATTATTATAATAAAAATGGTTTATCTTCCCAGGTTCCTTTTTCTATGCCAGAATCTTCAAACCCGTTGTATTTGTAAATCCCACAAGCAAATGCCCAAGGAAAGTGATGGTTTAGGCCTACCCATCTTTAGGCATTATTACTGGGGACGGCAAATGCCTGGGCATTAGCATACTGGCAACTGGCTTTCCCTGATAAATTGGACACGGTTGCCCCCCTGTGGCTAAATATGGAAGTCAGGTCTGTAACAAATTCCTCTCTTCCAACCATGCTTTTCTCCAAAGCAGTGCCTAAGCAAACTGAGCAACAAGTTTCTTTGGATAATTTAAAAATATATGTGTTTTAAACCAGATTATGCATGTTTATAAAGGGCCTGATACCCGACACCCGATATGCTTCAATCCCCGATATGCTTTAATCCCCGATATGCTTCAATCCCCGATATGCTTTAATCCCAGATATGGTTTAATCCCAGATATGCTTTAATCCCCGATATGCTTTAATCCCCGATATACTTTAAACCCCGATATGCTTCAATCCCCGATGTGATTTAATCCCCGATATGCTTTAATCCCCAATATGCTTTAATCCCCGATATGCTTTAATCCCAGATATGATTTAATCCCGATGTGATTTAATCCCCGATGTGATTTAATCCCCGATATGCTTTAATCCCCAATATGCTTTAATCCCCGATATGCTTTAATCCCAGATATGATTTAATCCCGATGTGATTTAATCCCCGATGTGATTTAATCCCCGATGTGCTTTAATCCCCAATATGCTTTAATCCCCAATATGTTTTAATCCCCGATGTGATTTAATCCCAGATATGCTTAAATCCCAGAAATGCTTTAATCCCCGATGTGATTTAATCTCCGATGTGCTTTAATCCCCAATATGCTTTAATCCCAGATGTGCTTTAATCCCAGATGTGCTTTAATTCCAGATGTGCTTTAATCCCCAATATGCTTTAATCCCCGATGTGATTTAATCCCCGATGTGATTTAATCCCCAATGTGATTTCATCCCCGATGTGATTTAATCCCCGATATGCTTTAATCCCCGATATGCTTTAATCTCCGATGTGATTTAATCCCAGATATGCTTTAAACATGATTTTGTTCCATCTCGGTCTGGGTGTTTGTTGAATGGAGGGAGCAAGGACTGGCCGCAACTGAAAATGTATACATAGTTAAGCAATTAGCACCATTCATCCAATGAAATAATACATTCAAATTCTCCCATTCACATTCTCCTATTATTGAGAAGTCAGACACTATATCAAAGGGAAAATTCTAAATGTTGATACCCTCCCTGTATAACAATAGTTTAATGATCTCTACAGCACTATCCCAACTCAAAACACCTCATCTCACAGTTTGTCTCCTTTTTCTCCAACTACAAAGATACCTCTACTGGTCATCTCAAGGGCACCTGGGGTAAATAGTTAAATATAGACATATCCGATGATCTATAGGGAGAAGCCCTCTCTAGAATCACTCATGTTCCATCAATGACATATATTAATTGATAGAACACAAAGACATGCAGAGACTTCATCACTCCAAAACCAAATGAAATACACTTTACCCCAAGGTCTCCCCACTGTGTGACAGATGTAAACCCTCAGAGGGTTCATTAACCCAGAACTGTTTTGGCTCTCCCCCTAATTAATCATTTTTCAGAGGAACATCTTTTATTGAAATTCAAAGATATATGAGAGGGCCATTTGAACCTGACCAGAACTTGCTCTTTTTGGCTGTTCAGAGTCTGTTCTAAGATCACCCTACGAGGAACAACAGGCTCTGATGTTTTGAAAGGTGTCTGAAAAAAATAATCCTCACAGAATGGAAGTCACCCACACCCCTTTGCTTCCGTAGATGACTAGCAGAAACTCCTCCAGCAGACTAACTGCTCCAGCACTAACTCCTAACTCCTCCAGCACTAACTCCTAACTCCTCCAGTAGATGAACTCCTCCAGCCCTATCTCCACCAGGACTAACTCCTCCAGCAGATGAACTCCTCCAGTAGATGAACTCCTCCAGTAGATGAACTCCTCCAGCCCTATCTCCACCAGGACTAACTCCTCCAGTAGATGAACTCCTCCAGCACTAACTCCTAACTCCTCCAGCCCTAACTCCTAAATCCTCCAGGACTAACTCCTCCAGCAGATGAACTCCTCCAGTAGAGTAACTCCTCCAGTAGATGAAGTCCTCCAGCCCTAACTCCTAACTCCTCCAGGACTAACTCCTCCAGCAGATGAACTCCTCCAGTAGATTAACTCCTCCAGCCCTATCTCCACCAGGACTAACTCCTCCAGCAGATTAAATCCTCCAGCCCTAACTCCTAACTCCTCCAGGACTAACTCCTCCAGTAGATGAACTCCTCCAGCACTAACTCCTAACTCCTCCAGGACTAACTCCTCCAGCAGATGAACTCCTCCAGCAGATGAACTCCTCCAGTAGATGAACTCCTCCAGTAGATTAACTCCTCCAGTAGATGAACTCCTCCAGCACTAACTCCTAACTCCTCCAGGACTAACTCCTCCAGCAGATGAACTCCTCCAGTAGATGAACTCCTCCAGTAGATTAACTCCTCCAGTAGATGAACTCCTCCAGCCCTAACTCCTAACTCCTCCAGGACTAACTCCTCCAGCAGATGAACTCCTCCAGCAGATGAACTCCTCCAGTAGATTAACTCCTCCAGCCCTAACTCCTAACTCCCCCAGGACTAACTCCTCCAGCAGATGAACTCCTCCAGTAGATGAACTCCTCCAGCCCTAACTCCTCCAGGACTAACTCCTCCAGCAGATGAACTACTCCAGTAGAATAACTCCTCCAGTAGATTAACTCCTCCAGCACCAACTCCTAACTCCTCCAGGACTAACTCATCCAGCAGATTAACTCCTCCCTCACTAACTCCTAACTCCTCCAGCAGATTAACTCCTCCAGGACTAACTCCTACAGCAGATTAAATCCTCCAGCACTAACTCCTAACTCATCCAGGACTAAGTCCTCCAGTAGAATAACTCCTCCAGTATATTAACTCCTCCAGCACCAACTCCTAACTCCTCCAGGACTAACTCATCCAGCAGATTAACTCCTCCCTCACTAACTCCTAAATCCTCCAGCAGATTAACTCCTCCAGCACTACCTCCTAACTCCTTCAGGACTAATTCCTCCAGTATATTAACTCCTCCAGCCCTAACTCCTCCAGCAGATTAACTCCTCCAGCACTACCTCCTAACTCCTTCAGGACTAACTCCTCCAGTATATTAACTCCTCCAGCCCTAACTCCTCCAGCAGATTAACTCCTCCAGCACTACCTCCTAACTTCTTCAGGACTAACTCCTCCAGCAGATTAACTCCTCCAGCACTACCTCCTAACTCCTTCAGGACTAACTCCTCCAGCAGATTAACTCCTCCAGCACTACCTCCTAACTCCTTCAGGACTAACTCCTCCAGCAGATTAACTCCTCCAGCACTACCTCCTAACTCCTTCAGGACTAACTCCTCCAGCAGATTAACTCCTCTGGCAGATTTGTCAAGATTGTGGGTCCCTTTCTGGACCTTCTGGACAGAGATTGTGAACACCAACTAGGCATGCTTATTGTTGTTGTAAATGTCATTGTTCCTCTATTCTTGTCCCATGTCCAAGATTGTTTAAATATATACAGTACCAGTCAAAAGTTGGGACACACCTACTTATTCCTGGGTCTTTCTTCATTTTTACTATATTCTACATTGTAGAATAAAAGTGAATAAATCAAAACTATGAAATAACACATATGGAATCATGTAGTAACCAAAAAAGTGTTAAACAAATCTAAATATAAGTTATATTTGATATTTGATATATTCTTCGAAGTAGCCACCCTTTGCCTTGATAACAGCTTTGCACACTCTCAACCAGCTTCATGAGGTAGTCACCTGAAATGCTTTCCCAACAGTCTTGAAGGAGTTCCCACATATGCTAATTACTTGTTGGATGCTTTTCCTTCACTCTGTGGTCCAACTCATCCCAAATCCCAATTGGGTTGAGATCTGGTGATTGTGGAGGCCAGGTCATCTGATGCAGCGCTCCATCACTCTCCTTCTTGGTCAAACAGCCTTACACACACGGGAGGTGTGTTTTGGGTCATTGTCCTGTTGAAAAACAAATGATCGTCCCACTGAGCACAAACCAGATGGGATGGCGTCTCGCTGCAGAATGCTGTGGTAGCCATGCTGGTTAAGTGTGCCTTGAATTCTAAATAAATCACTAACAGTGTCACCAGCAAAGCACCACCACACCATCACACCTCCTCCTCCATGCTTCACGGTGGGAACCACAAATGCAGAGATCATCCGTTCACCTACTCTGCATCTCACAAAGACACAGCGGTTGGAACCAAAAATCTAAAATTTGCACTCATCAGACCAAAGGACAGATTTCCACCGGTTGAATGTCTATTCCTCGCGTTTCTTGGCCAAAGCAAGTCTCTTCTTATTATTGGTGTCCATTAGTAGTGGTTTCTTTGCAGCAATTTAACCATGGTGGCCTGATCCACTCAGTCTCCTCTGAACAGTAAATGTTGAGATGTGTCTGTTACTTGAACTCTGTGAAGCATTTATTTGGGCTGCAATCTGAGGTGCAGTTAACTCTAATGAACTTATCCTCTGCAGCAGAGGTAACTCTGGGTCTTCCTTTCCTGTGGCGGTCCTCATGAGAGCCAGTTTCATCATAGCGTTTGATGGTTTTTGATTTATTTTTTGAACCAAATAATTTGGGACTTTTACTCAAATAGTATTTTACTGGGTGATTCTCACATTTACTTGAGTCATATTCTATTAAGGTATCTTTACTTTTACTCAAGTATAACAGTTGGGTACTTTTTCCACCACCTCAGAAGAGCGTGAGTTAAGAGGAAAAAGTGATGGGAGGTGTAGTGTGAAAATGTCTGTGTAAAATAACATCCAAATGTAATTGTAAAGCACTTCTTACATCAGCTGATGTTTATTTTACCTTTATTTAACTAGGCAAGTCAGTTAAGAACAAATTCATATTTTCAATGACGGCCTAGGAACCGTGGGTTAACTGCCTGTTCAGGGGCAGAACGACAGATTTGTACCTTGTCAGCTCAGGGATTTGACATTGCAACCTTTCAGTTACTAGTGCAACGCTCTAACACTAGGCTACCCTGCCGGCCCACAAAGTACTGTACAGAAACCCAGCCTAAAACCCCAAACAGCAAGCAATGCAGGTGTAGACGCACGGTGGCTAGGAAAAACTCCCTAGAAAGGCCAGAACCTAGGAAGAAACCTAGAGAGGAACCAGGCTATGAGGGGTGGCCAGTCCTCTTCTCGCTGTGCCGGGTAGAGATTATAACAGAACATGGCCAAAATTTCCAAATGTTCATAGATGACCAGCAGGGTCAAATAATAATAATCACAGTGGTTGTAGAAGGTGCAACAGGTCAGCACCTCAGCAGTAAATGTCAGTTGGCTTTTCCTAGCCGATCATTCAGAGTATCTCTACCGCTCCTGCTGACTCTATAGAGTTGAAAACAGCAGGTCCAGTGAACAGATCAGGGTTCCATAGCCGCAGGCAGAACAGTTGAATCTGGAGCAGCAGCACGACCAGGTGGACTGGGGACAGCAAGGAGTCCTCAAGCCAGGTAGTCATGAGGCATTGTCCTAGTGCCCTGGTCCTCCGAGAAAGAAAGAGTTAAAGAGAGCATACTTAAATTCAAACAGGACCAGGGATAAGACGGGAGAAATACTCCAGATATAACAGACTGACCCTAGCCCCCCGACACATAAACTATTGCAGCATAAATACTGGAGGCTGAGACAGGATGAGTCGGGAGACACTATGGCACGTTCCAACCATACACCCGGACAGGGCCAACCAGGCAGGATATAACCCCACCCACTTTGCCAAAGCACAGCCCCCACACCACTAGACGGATATCTTCAACCCCCAACTCACTACCCTGAGACAAGGCCAAGTATAGGCCACAAAGATCTCCCCCACAGCACAACCCAAGGGGGGGAGCCAACGCGGACAGGAAGATCACGTCAGTGACTCAACCCACTCAAGTGACGCACCCCTCCTAGGGACGCCATGGAAAAGCACCAGTAAGCCAAACCCTGTAATACGATTTGAGGCAGAGCATCCCAGTGGAGATAGGGGAACTGGCCAGGCAGTGACAACATGATCAGAATGTGATCTGTAGCTTTGAGAGAGGGGAACTGGCCAGGCAGAGAGAACAGAGTGTGATCTGTAGCTTTGAGAGAGGGGAACTGGCCAGGAGGAGACAACAGAATGTGATCTGTAGCTTTGAGAGAGGGGAACTGGCCAGGCAGAGACAACAGAATGTGATCTGTAGCTTTGAGAGAGGGGAACTGGCCAGGCAGAGACAACAGAATGTGATCTGTAGCTTTTAGAGAGGGGTTTCCGGAGGGGCGAGAGCGGACGCCAAACTCAGTATTCACAGTCACGGGCTTAGCTATATTCTTGTTGTGGCAGGGTAGCCTAGTGGTTAAAGCATTGGACTTGTACCAAAAGGTTGCAAGATCAAATCCCTGAGCTGACAAGGTAAAGATACGTCAGACCACTAATAGAATATGTTTTTTAATTCATCAAGAATCAATGGGTGCATATAATTAATAATGAATCCAAACATCGATGTGGCTACTGCAGATGGCATGTAAATGTCTTTAAAGGGGCAATAGGCAACCCAATTTAAGCAGGAGACAGCATTCTTATTATTGGCTGATCTCTACCAACCCCCAAAAATGCCCACTAGGTTGACAACTTTGAAATGGTGGAAGCCCTCAATGGCAAGGTCTATTCTAAAATGGGTTATATGCATCTGGAGCCCTCTTTCTACCTCTATGGGACAAACCTCTGGCACCTCGTGATATTTGGGCTCAGTTTCCCAAAAGCATCTTTCTAAGTATAGTATTAGAACCTTCATAAGAGCATCTTTAACTTTCCATCTTTCGTCTTTCATTGCACTTGAAATCTCTCCGTATTTAATGCCTGCCTCAGACCACTAATAGAACAGCGAAGTGCGTCCTTAGATCATCGTTTACCCTCCCACGTCAATTTATACACTAAAGACAGAATGAAGATGTTTATCTCTCTGTGACCAGTGAACCTAGAAAACGTCATATAAATAGCCTAAACGTTTTGCAATGTTATAAACAAGCAAAGCTAGGAAGCTTTAAAAATGTTTACATCCAAAATAATCAAATTATAATAGCTAGATTATTAGGCTAAATATTGACATCACTTTCAAATACACTACATATGTGGAGACCTGCTCATCGAACATCTCATTCCAAAATCATGGGTATTAACGTGGAGTTGGTCCCCCTTTGCTGCTAGAACAGCCTCCACTCTTCTGAGAAGGTTTTCCACTAGATGTTGGAACATTGCTGCGGGGACTTTCTTCCATTCAGCCACGAGAGCATTAGTGAGGTCGGGGACTGATGTTGGGCAATTAGGCCTGGCTCGCAGGCGGCGGTCCAATTCATCCCAAACGTGCTTGATGTGATGCTGGACAGGCCAGTCAAGTTCTTCAACATTGATCTCGACAAACCATTTCTGTACGGACCTTGCATTGTGCACGGGGGAATTGTCATGCTGAAACAGGAAAGGGCCTTTTCCAAACCGTTGCCACAAAGTTAGAAGCACGGAATCATCTAGAATGTCATTGTATGCTGTAGCGTTAAGATTCCCCTTCACTGGAACTAAGGGGCCTAGTCCAAACCATGAAAAACAGCCCCAGACCATTATTCCTCCTCCACCAAACTTTACAGTTGGCACTATACATTCTGGCAGGTGGCAATCACCTGGCATCCTCCAAACCCAGATTCGTCAGTTGGACTGCCAGATGGTGAAGCGGGATTCTTCACTCCAAAGAACGCGTTTCCATTGCTCCAGAGTCCAATGGTGGCTAGCTTTACACCATTCCAGTCGATGCTTGGCATTGCACATGGTGATTTTAGGCTTGTGTGCGGGAACCCATTTCATGAAGCTCCCAACAGACAGTTCTTGCTCTGACATTGCTTTCAGAGACAGTTTGGAACACGGAAATTAGTATTACAACCAAGGACAGACGAGTTTCACATCCTATGCTCTTGAGCAGTCGGCGGTCCCGTTCCGTTAGCTTGTGTGACCTACAACTTTGTGGTTGAGGCGTTGTTGTTCCCAGACGTTTCCACTTCACAATAACAGCACTTACAGTTGACCAGAGCAGCTCTAGCAGGGAAGAAATTTGACCAACTGACTTGTTGGAAAGGTGGCATCCTTTCACTGAGCTCTTCAGTAAGGCCATTCTACTGCCAATGTTTGTCTATGGAGATTGCATGGCTGTGTACTCTATTTTATACATCTGACAGCAACGGGTGTGGCTGAAATAGCCAAATCCACTAATTTGATAGGACGTCCACATACGTTTGTCTATATATTGTATGTGCAATCGATAGACCAACTTAGTATTAAGTCATAAAGCTACTGAGTCATAAGGCTACATCTGAGCTGCTTCAATATTTGTATCTATTAGACTTATATATTAGTATCATCTAAAAGCTCCCTCATTTCACTGTAGCCTAACCAATAGCTTGAAGGTCAACATATTAGGTTTCATGGCAACACAGCAACTTGCTACTTCATGTTTAATTACATTTTTTATTTTTATTTCACCTTTATTTAACCAGGTAGGCAAGTTGAGAACAAGTTGTCATTTACAATTGCGACCTGGCCAAGATAAAGCAAAGCAGTTCGACAGATACAACGACACAGAGTTACACATGGAGTAAAACAAACATTCAGTCAATAATACAGTATAAACAAGTCTATATACAATGTGAGCAAATGAGGTGAGAAGGGAGGTAAAGGCAAAAAAGGCCATGGTGGCAAAGTATATAAAATATAGCAAGTAAAACACTGGAATGGTAGTTTTGCAATGGAAGAGTGTGCAAAGTAGAAATAAAAATAATGGGGTGCAAAGGAGCAAAATAAATAAATTAATTAAATACAGTTGGGAAAGAGGTAGTTGTTTGGGCTAAATTATAGGTGGGCTATGTACAGGTGCAGTAATCTGTGAGCTGCTCTGACAGTTGGTGCTTAAAGCTAGTGAGGGAGATAAGTGTTTCCAGTTTCAGATATTTTTGTAGTTCGTTCCAGTCATTTGCAGCAGAGAACTGGAAGGAGAGGCGGCCAAAGAAAGAATTGGTTTTGGGGGTGACTAGAGAGATATACCTGCTGGAGCGTGTGCTACAGGTGGGAGATGCTATGGTGACCAGCGAGCTGAGATAAGGGGGGACTTTACCTAGCAGGGTCTTGTAGATGACATGGAGCCAGTGGGTTTGGTGACGAGTATGAAGCGAGGGCCAGCCAACGAGAGCGTACAGGTCGCAATGGTGGGTAGTATATGGGGCTTTGGTGACAAAACGGATTGCACTGTGATAGACTGCATCCAATTTGTTGAGTAGGGTATTGGAGGCTATTTTGTAAATGACATCGCCAAAGTCGAGGATTGGTAGGATGGTCAGTTTTACAAGGGTATGTTTGGCAGCATGAGTGAAGGATGCTTTGTTGCGAAATAGGAAGCCAATTCTAGATTTAACTTTGGATTGGAGATGTTTGATATGGGTCTGGAAGGAGAGTTTACAGTCTAACCAGACACCTAAGTATTTGTAGTTATCCACGTATTCTAAGTCAGAGCCGTCCAGAGTAGTGATGTTGGACAGGCGGGTCGGTGCAGGTAGCGATCGGTTGAAGAGCATGCATTTAGTTTGACTTGTATTTAAGAGCAATTGGAGGCCACGGAATGAGAGTTGTATGGCATTGAAGCTTGCCTGGAGGGTTGTTAACACAGTGTCCAAAGAAGGGCCGGAAGTATACAGAATGGTGTCGTCTGCATAGAGGTGGATCAGAGACTCACCAGCAGCAAGAGCGACCTCATTGATGTATACAGAGAAGAGAGTCAGTCCAAGAATTGAACCCTGTGGCACCCCCATAGAGACTGCCAGAGGTCCGGACAGCAGACCCTCCGATTTGACACACTGAACTCTATCAGAGAAGTAGTTGGTGAACCAGGCGAGGCAATCATTTGAGAGACCAAGGCTGTCGAGTCTGCCAGTGAGGATGTGGTGATTGACAGAGTCGAAAGCCTTGGCCAGATCAATGAATATGGCTGCACAGTAATGTTTCTTATCGATGGCGGTTAAGATATTGTTTAGGACCTTGAGCGTGGCTGAGGTGCACCCATGACCAGCTCTGAAACCAGATTGCATAGCAGAGAAGGTATGGTGAGATTCGAAATGGTCGGTAATCTGTTTGTTGACTTGGCATTCGAGGACCTTAGAAAGGCATGGTAGGATAGATATAGGTCTGTAGCAGTTTGGGTCAAGAGTATCCCCCGCTTTGAAGAGGGGAATGACCGCAGCTGCTTTCCAATCTTTGGGAATCTCAGACGACACGAAAGAGAGGTTGAACAGGCTAGTGGCAACAATTTCGGGGGTGGCAACAATAGGGGTGGCAACAATTTCGGCAGATAATTTTAGAACGAAAGGGTCCAGATTGTCTAGCCCGGCTGATTTGTAGGGGTCCAGATTTTGCAGCTCTTTCAGAACATCAGCTGAATGGATTTGGGAGAAGGAGAAATGGGGAAGGCTTGGGCGAGTTGCTGTTGGGGGTGCAGTGCTGTTGACCGGGGTAGGAGTAGCCAGGTGGAAAGCATGGCCAGCCGTAGAAAAATGCTTATTGAAATTCTCAATTATGGTGGATTTATCAGTGGTGACAGTGTTTCCTATCTTCAGTGCAGTGGGCAGCTGGGAGGAGGTGTTCTTATTCTCCATGGACTTTACAGTGTCCCGGAACTTTTTTGAGTTAGTGTTGCAGGAAGCAAATTTCTGCTTGAAAAAGCTAGCCTTGGCATTTCTAACTACCTGTGTATAATGGTTTCTAGCTTCCCTGAACAGCTGCATATCACGGGGGCTGTTCTATGCTAATGCAGAACGCCATAGGATGTTTTTGTGTTGGTTAAGGGCAGTCAGGTCTGGGGAGAACCAAGGGCTATATCTGTTCCTGGTTCTAAATTTCTTGAATGGGGCATGTTTATTTAAGATGGTTAGGAAGGCATTTAAAAAAAATATCCAGGCATCCTCTACTGACGGGATGAGATCAATATCCTTCCAGGATACACAGGCCAGGTCAATTAGAAAGGCCTGCTCGCTGAAGTGTTTCAGGGAGCGTTTTACAGTGATGAGTGGAGGTCGTTTGACCACTGACCCATTACGGATGCAGGCAATGAGGCAGTGATCGCTGAGATCTTGGTTGAAGACAGCAGAGGGTTATTAAGAGGGGAAGTTGGTTAGGATGATATCTATGAGGGTGCCCGTGTTTAAGGCTTTAGGGAGGTACCTGGCAGGTTCATTGATAATTTGTGTGAGATTGAGGGCATCAAGTTTAGATTGTAGGATGGCTGGGGTGTTAAGCATGTTCCAGTTTAGGTCGCCTAGCAGCAGGAGCTCTGAAGATAGATGGGGGGCAATCAGTTCACATATGGTGTCCAGAGCACAGCTGGGGGCAGAGGGTGGTCTATAGCAGGCGGCAACGGTGAGAGACTTGTTTTTAGAGAGGTGGATTTTTAAAAGTAGAAGTTCAAATTGTTTGAGTACAGACCTGGATAGGAGGACAGAACTCTGCAGGCTATCTTTGCAGTAGATTGCAACACCGCCCCCTTTGGCAGTTCTATCTTGTCTGAAAATGTTGTAGTTTGGAATTAAAATTTCTGAATTTTTGGTGGTCGTCCTAAGCCAGGATTCAGACACAGCTAGAACATCCGGGTTGGCAGAGTGTGCTAGAGCAGTGAATAGAACAAACCTAGGGAGGAGGCTTCTAATGTTAACCTGCATGAAACCAAGGCTATTACAGTTACAGAAATCGTCAAAAGAGAGCGCCTGGGGAATAGGAGTGGAGCTAGGCACTGCAGGGCCTGGATTCACCTCTACATCACCAGAGGAACATAGGAGGAGTAGAATAAGGGTGTGGCTAAAAGCAATAAGAATTGGTCGTCTAGAATGTCTGGAACAGAGAGTAAAAGGAGGTTTCTGGGGGCGATAAAATAGCATCAAGATATAATGTACAGACAAAGGTATGGTAGGATGTGAATACAGTGGAGGTAAACCTAGGTATTGAGTGATGAAGAGAGATATATTGTCTCTAGAAACATCATTGAAACAAGGAGGTGTCATTGCATGTGTGGGTGGTGGAACTAATAGGTTGGATAAGGTATAGTGAGCAGGACTAGAGGCTCTACAGTGAAATAAGCCAATAAACACTAATCGTTTAGTATGACTCAATTGTATAATATCTGTAGGCCTACACAGGGCTCAATTCCTGTCCGTCCATTAGGCTACAATGATTTGTTGCGCAATTACGAAAAACGTTGTCATCATATTCTAGTTATAGCTGATAGTTGATATTTTCGATTTAGATTTTTATTCATTCTTGCACACAGTTTACATAAACTGAAGAAATTCGGAGTTTACATCAATCAAACATCGCATAGAAAATAGCACGAGAAAATACTTAGATTACATAACATAACACATGGCAAACATATAGTACAGAAAAATACATAACAGGCTCCAGTTTACTCTTTAGCCTTTATTCTGGAATAATTGTCAGCATTGGACAGCTCTTGTAACGACACAGGTACGTTTCCGTTTGTATCGAGTGCCCTTCGTGGTGTTTTGGGAAACGTGTGTGACGTCTACGGCCGTTATTTTGTACAATGCATCGCCATCGGGAAACGGGCCATAGATGGTTCATATGAATCTACAAATCTCCTGGCCCCAGATCCTACAATCTGTCCAATATTAAAATATTATTGGAACTGCATATTTCCAATAAATAACCTACAGTACAACGCATTAATTTAAACATCCTGAAAAGTCCGAATGCAACGTAACAGGCTATATAGCCTGTAAAAGTAACTCCCCACCCCATGCCGTGTGATTCAGCCACGTTCAACGCACGCAAGTTTCAGATGAACGGAACGCCCCCGTACCGCATCTCTATCAATTTTGACATCGACTTAACTTGGGAGTACATGTCCACATGAGATGCTATACGGGCGAATACAACTGTAATATACCTTGACATTGGAAATTAAACTTTAATGTGCCGAATATGCGTTCATAGGCTTCACGCAATACCAAATAATGAGCGAGTATATCGATTCAGTAATCTATCTGAAAATGAATCTAATTATTCGTATGTTTATACTTTTCATCGCTTCACCGGTCGATTCAACTGATAACATCGACGTTTGCCCAACTTTTTGCGACTGCACCAAATGGGACAGTACGAAAACAGTGTCATGCTTCGAAATTGACGTCCTACCTGCATTCCATCCCAGCACTAAAGAGGTGTAAGTACTCTCGTTTCCGTATCTTTCTACTGTTTCTTTTTACCGGCCCTGTCAGTCAGTCGAAGTGATGCTGATTTAAAGGAATAACTCAGCAAAAGAGAAGTTCACTTAATTGACATACGACGAATAATACCTAGTAGTGGGTTTCAGTTTTAAGCTACAGTCTGGGATTCAAGAAATCTGTTGGTGATGTGAATTCTTTATATTTACCTATTGATTCTTACCTCATGGGTTTAACACAGCTGTCTGTTTTTATCATTACCCAACATACAAAGAAGGTATTCTCATCTTGTAAATGTGTATAATCTAATAATAACAATAATAATAATCAGCTTCTATTGGATACTATGTCTACAGAACAATCCCTCTCTCTTTCTGCAGATCTACACTGACCAGTAACCATCACCCCATAGCCCCCAAATATGTTTCTATTAACTATATAATGTCTATGGATGTAACAGGTCAGGCAATAGTTACTTTGTATTTGCAGATAACTAAATTACAAACAAAAAAAGCTAATGCGGTATAATAATGTGTTGCATGGATATTATAGAGATGTGAAAACTAGAATGGATGCCATTACACGAACAACACAAATGAAATGAAAAGCACTATAAAAACAATGCAACGGATTATCGATGTATTATCACAACAGGTGGCTTGTGGAGACAAGACTGACCTCCATATCTCAGGATGCCTTCGCCAACTTGATCAACATCTCTCACATGTAGGTTTTTGTTTATAACATATGCTACTGTGTTATATCTGTAGTGGTAAAAGTATAATATCGTAGAACTGAACAGCCCGTCATTGATGATCTCACTTCCATACACTTCCATAGGGCCTACAGGGGAACAGCCTGGGATGTAGATGTAGCTCAGGACTGTACACAATGTATTTCTACCCAATCTGTTCTTGCAGTGAAAAAGTTATACATTTCCATTCTATATTTTCCAAATCAGTTACATATCAGATGATGAAAGTCTGAGGAGTCTGGAGAGACATTCTTTTCACAAGCTGCCCAAGGCTATCCACATGTAAGTACTAGAGGGTAGGCGGCCCCGCCACAGTCCCTCTTTTTCCATCGGAAACCCTTTTCTCTCTTATCTCATATATCTATCTACCTCAGCTCAGGGTTGAAGCGCATAACAGAGCCTCCAATCTACCATTAAGAGTTTGCGTTTTAACCCAACGGTATGTGGTTTGGAATTGGAGGCTGTTTTAGACCAACCATGTGGTTTGGAATTGGAGGCTGTTTTAGACCAACCATGTGGTTTGGAATTGGAGGCTATTTTAGACCAACCATGTGGTTTGGAATTGGAGGCTGTTTTAGACCAACCATGTGGTTTGGAATTGGAGGCTGTTTTAGACCAACCATGTGGTTTGGAATTGGAGGCTGTTTTAGACCAACCATGTGGTTTGGAATTGGAGGCTGTTTTAGACCAACCATGTGGTTTGGAATTGGAACAGGAGGTGCCTGAATCTTCATTTAGCCTAAAAGGTTTAGAGAAATATCAATTACATGACCAAACGAGAGTCTGAATAAAAATATTGGAAAATAACATGCATTTACATGAATTCTCAACGGCTGGCACAGAGGCAGGGCCCGGATTACCGACCGGACCACATGCCCCGCGGCCCCAGGTGACGTCCACTGATTTTATTATACTGTTTGAGTTACTCAGACAACATAAGAAGAAGGCATAAGCCATGTCGAAATGTGTAAATCTACAGGAAATACGAGCACATTTTTCTCTCAAAGGCAAAATGTGTAGAATTGCTAGAATTCAGTTTTAAAACAGCAAAAATGTATTTCTACCACAAAGAGTAAGGGGCCCCAGATTTGGTTAGTCCGGCCCTGCACAGATGCTGTTGTTGTTGTGGTTGCAGTCTCCCAAACAGCCACGGTAGACATGCACAGACTCTGGGTTGTGGCTTAAGGAAAGGGAAAGGGGATACCTACTCAGTTACACAACTGACTACATTCGGCTGAAATGAGTCTTCTCAAGAGGCAATATTCAGCTGCTATATCCTTTTTGACTTATAGGATGATGATATGTACCCTTTGATTCTTAATGAATATAACTTATAAATGTCTCATGAGCTTAGTTCAGCTGTTGTACCCCATCAGATCCCAAAATATAAGCTTGTTTTACTCAAATGTTTGTAAACATAGTAAATGTAAACAAACACTATATAGCCTCAAAACATAGTTAAAACTATACTTTGGATATTATATATTATATATTATGTATTATATATTATATATATATATATATATATATATCATGGATCCCTGTATCCGTAGCTCTGTCTATGAATTTGAGAGTGTTTACATGTCTCCAGCCCCGTCCCTCAGCTTTTTACCAAAACAGGGGCGAGGATTACTGATCCAACCCTATCTTTTCTCTTCCTGGGTGATTATGATTGCATTTCAGTATGGTAGAAATGTGTTTGGCAACATGGCAACATGGCAACATAGAACATGGTAACATGGTAACATAGAAGATGGTAACATAGAACATATAACATGGTGACATAGAACATGGTAACATAGAACATGGTAATATGAAACATGTTTTAACATAGAACATGGTAACATGGTAACATAGAAGATGGTAACATTGAACATATAACATGGTAACATAGAACATTGTAACATGGTAACATAGAACATGGTAACATGGTAACATAGAATATTGTAACATGGTAACATAGAATATTGTAACATGGTAACATAGAACATGGTAACATGGTAACATAGAACATGGTAACATGGTAACATAGAACATGGTAACATAGAACATGGTAACATAGAACATGGTAACATGGTAACATAAAACGTTGTAACATGGTAACATAGAACATGGTAATATAGAACATGATAACATGGTAACATAGAACATAGTAACATGGTAATATAGAACATGGTAACATGGTAACATAGAATATTGTAACATGGTAACATAGAACATGGTAACATTGTAACATAGAACATGGTAACATGGTAACATAGAACATGGTAACATAGAACATGGTAACATGGTAACATAAAACGTTGTAACATGGTAACATAGAACATGGTAATATAGAACATGATAACATGGTAACATAGAATATTGTAACATGGTAACATAGAACATGGTAACATGGTAACATAGAACATGGTAACATGGTAACATAGAACATGGTAACATAGAACATGGTAACATGGTAACATAAAACGTTGTAACATGGTAACATAGAACATGGTAATATAGAACATGATAACATGGTAACATAGAACATAGTAACATGGTAACATAGAACATAGTAACATGGTAATATAGAACATGGTAACATGGTAATATAGAACATGATAACATGGTAACATAGAAGATGGTAATATAGAACATGGTAACATTCAAGATGGTAATATAGAACATGGTAACATGGTAACATAGAAGATGGTAATATAGAACATGGTAACATGGTAACATAGAAGATTGTAACATGGTAACATAGAAGATGGTAATATAGAACATGGTAACATTCAAGATGGTAATATAGAACATGGTAACATGGTAACATAGAAGATGGTAATATAGAACATGGTAACATAGAACATGGTAACATAGAACATGGTAACATGAAACATGGTAACATAGAACATAGAACATGGTAACATAGAACATGGTAACATGGTAACATAGAACATGGTAACATGGTAACATAGAACATGGTAACATGGTAACATAGAACATGGTAACATAGAACATGGTAACATGGTAACATAGAACATGGTAACATTCAAGATGGTAATATAGAACATGGTAACATGGTAATATAGAACATGGTAACATTCAAGATGGTAATATAGAACATGGTAACATGGTAACATAGAAGATGGTAATATAGAACATGGTAACATGGTAACATAGAAGATTGTAACATGGTAACATAGAAGATGGTAATATAGAACATGGTAACATTCAAGATGGTAATATAGAACATGGTAACATGGTAACATAGAAGATGGTAATATAGAACATGGTAACATAGAACATGGTAACATAGAACATGGTAACATGAAACATGGTAACATAGAACATAGAACATGGTAACATAGAACATGGTAACATGGTAACATAGAACATGGTAACATGGTAACATAGAACATGGTAACATGGTAACATAGAACATGGTAACATAGAACATGGTAACATGGTAACATAGAACATGGTAACATAGAAGATGGTAATATAGAACATGGTAACATAGAACATGGTAACATAGAACATGGGAACATGAAACATGGTAACATAGAACATAGAACATGGTAACATAGAACATGGTATTATAGAACATTAACATGGTACTATAGAACATGGTAACATGGTATTATAGAACATAGTAACATGGTATTATAGAACATGGTATTATAGAACATATTACATGGTATTATAGAACATTGTAACATGGTATTATAGAACATGGTAATAATAATAATAATAATATATGCCATTTAGCAGACGCTTTTATCCAAAGCGACTTACAGTCATGTGTGCATACATTCTACGTATGGGTGGTCCCGGGAATCGAACCCACTACCCTGGCGTTACAAGCGCCATGCTCTACCAACTGAGCTACAGAAGGACATGGTAACATGGTATTATAGAACATGGTATTATAGAACATGATATTATAGAACATGGTAACATGGTATTATAGAACATGGTAACATGGTATTATAGAACATGGTATTATAGAACATGGTATTATAGAACATGGTATTATAGAACATGGTAACATGGTATTATAGAACATGGTATTATAGAACATGGTATTATAGAACATTGTAACATGGTATTATAGAACATGGTAACATGGTATTATAGAACATGATATTATAGAACATGGTAACATGGTATTATAGAACATGGTAACATGGTATTATAGAACATGGTAACATTGTAACATAGAACATGGTAACATGGTATTATAGAACATGGTAACATGGTATTATAGAACATGGTATTATGTAACATGGTAACATGGTATTATAGAACATGGTAACATTATGGACATTTTGGACTGTGTGCTGTGGTTGTTTTTCAAGTGTGTGCGGATTACATTAATTTACTGTGTGTGTGTCTGTGTGTGTGTTTGTGTTTATGTTTGTCACAGAGAGATAAGGGGTATCAGAAGCCTGTCTTACATTGACCCAGAGGCATTCAAGGACCTAACAAACTTAAAGTACCTGTAAGTGGGGGAAATTATTTAATTTAATTTATTTACCCTTATTTTACCAGGTAAGTTGACTAAAAACCTATTTTGATGCAACAATTAACTGTCAGCTTCAGACCTTATTCACACATTTTTAAAATATATTTATGTTCATAATTTTTAATGGGGTAAGAATGCTCCCATGCATAAACCCTGCAGATCAAAAACCGCTTCACACCGCAACGATTAATATTTGTATTTGGATACTCAGAAAAAATAATTCTAGCCATGATGTGATGGTTTTTAAAAAGACCCAACCGTTTATCAGCTACCCACAAATAATGTAAAATTCAGGTGCTACCATATTAGTCAAGTAAAACCTCAGGTGCTACCATATTAGTCAAGTAAAACCTCAGGTGCTACCATATTAGTCAAGTAAAACCTCAGGTGCTACCATATTAGTCAAGTAAAACCTCAGGTGCTACCATGTTAGTCAAGTAAAACCTCAGGTGCTACCATATTAGTCAAGTAAAACCTCAGGTGCTACCATGTTAGTCAAGTAAAACCTCAGGTGCTACCATATTAGTCAAGTAAAACCTTCCACACGTGTTCAAGAAAAGGAAGAAGCAGAGAACTGTGAAATGGCTACAAGAAACAGTGGTCCAGTCACTTAATGAGTATGTCTCCCAGGAGCCCTTTCATCAATGAAGTGTTGTCTTGTTCATGTTGGTATTCTCCTGTCCTTTTACAGGAAGATGCATTAGATTCGGGCTTCACTTTGACTACCTAATTTATAATAATTTAATTTAATCATTTATCAGAACCCTTTTATCCAGAGCAACTTACATTGATGTGTGCACCATGCTCCATGCTCTACCAAATGAGCTACCTGGTCCCATACAGTGGGGCAAAAAAGCTTTTAGTCAGTCACCAATTGTGCAAGTTCTCCCACTTAAAAAGATGAGAGAGGCCTGTAAATTTTCATTATAGGTACACTTCAACTATGACAGACAACATGAGAAAATAAATCCAGACAATCACATTGTAGGATTGTTAATGAATTTATTTGCAAATTATGGTGGAAAATAAGTATTTGGTCACCTACAAACAAGCAAGATTTCTGGCTCTCACAGACCTGTAACTTCTTCTTTAAGAGGCTCCTCTGTCCTCCACTTGTTACCTGTATTAATAGAACCTGTTTGAACTTGTTATCAGTATAAAAGACACCTGTCCACAACCTCAAACAGTCACACTCCAAACTCCACTATGGCCAAGACCAAAGAGCTGTCAAAGGACACCAGAAACAAAATTGTAGACCTGCACCAGGCTGGGAAGACTGATTATGCAATAGGTAAGCAGATTGGTTTGAAGACATCAACTGTGGGAGCAATTATTAGGAAATGGAAGACACAAGACCACTGATAATCTCCCTCGATCTGGGGCTCCACGCAAGATCTCACCCCGTGGGGTCAAAATGATCACAAGAACGGTGAGCAAAAATCCCAGAACCACACGGGGGGACCTAGTGAATGACCTTCAGAGAGCTGGGACCAAAGTAACAAAGCCTACCATCAGTAACACACTACGCCGCCAGGGACTCAAATCCTGCAGTGCCAGACATGTCCCACTGCTTAAGCCAGTACATGTCCAGGCCCGTCTGAAGTTTGCTAGAGAGCATTTGGATGATCCAGAAGAAGATTGGGAGAATGTCATATGGTCAGATGAAACCAAAATATAACTTTTTGGTAAAAACTCAACTCGTCGTGTTTGGAGGACAAAGAATGCTGAGTTGCATCCAAAGAACACCATACCTACTGTGAAGCATGGGGGTGGAAACATCATGCTTTGGGGCTGTTTTTCTGCAAAGGGACCAGGACGAATGATCTGTGTAAAGGAAAGAATGAATGGGGCCATGTATCGTGAGATTTTGAGTGAAAACCTCATTCCATCAGCAAGGGCATTGAAGATGAAACGTGGCTGGGTCTTTCAGGATGACAATGATCCCAAACACACAGCCCGGGCAACGAAGGAGTGGCTTCGTAAGAAGTATTTCAAGGTCCTGGAGTGGCCTAGCCAGTCTCCAGATCTCAACCCCATAGAAAATATTTAGAGGGAGTTGAAAGTCTGTTTTGCCCAGCAACAGCCCCAAAACATCACTACTCTAGAGGAGATCTGCATGGAGTAATTGGCCAAAATACCAGCAACAGTGTGTGAAAACCTTGTGAAGACTTACAGAAAACGTTTGACCTCTGTCATTGCCAACAAAGGGTATATAACAAAGTATTGAGATAAACTTTTGTTATTGACCAAATACTTATTTTCCACCATAATTAGCACATAAATTCATTAAAAATCCTACAATGTGATTTCCAGGATTTTTTTTTCTCATTTTGTCTGTCATAGTTGAAGTGTACCTATGATGAATATTACAGGCCTCTCTCATCTTTTTAAGTGGGAGAACTAGCACAATTGGTCGCTGACTAAATACTTTTTTGCCCCACTGTATGTGTTGTGTTTGTGTTTCTCATCAGAATGTGTGTGTGTAAGTGTAAGCATGTGTGAAAGTATGGGTAGAGACCAGTGTGTGTGCATAGAGTCAGTGCAAGAGAGTTTGTTTAAAAAACAAGTTGTTTTGCAGTCTTATCGCTTCTTTTTCTTTTTTCTTTTTTTTAGTACATAATGTAGAAAAACACTTTTTTTATCAATGAGAAACTGGGTATACAGTACTGGAGATAATGAATGTGAAGTTATTAGCTTGAGCTTGCATGCCCAGTTAGGTGGAATTTAGCCAATCACAGACGTTGATCAATTAGCTCAGTTGGTAAGTCATTAGCAGAGTTAACTGTGCATGGTGCTCGTTTGTAAATAAACCCTGCCGTGTCATTCCAAGACGTTGGTCATACCTGCAGGGTTGACTCACAGAACACTAGATAAAACCCTAGAATGGAAATTGTCATACAGTCGACTACACCACGACCATCTGGGTTAATATTGTATCTCTATGGGTAGCCTAGCCCTGATGGAGACTGATACTGTATTTGTTCCACTGCAGGGGTATCTTCAACACTGGCCTGCCCTCCTTCCCTGCTCTGGGACAGATCCGTTCCAGCCAAGACGACTTCATCTTGTAAGTGTGTCCGCTTGTTGGTCCTTCTGTCTGGGCTTTTCTATTATATCGCCCCCACACCACCACCCCAATTATCATCACCACCACCATCACCACAAATACCAGCACCACCACCAATACCACCACCAATACCATGACCACCACCACTATCACAACCTTACCATCACCACAAATACCATCACCATCATCATCACCACCAATACCATCACCACCATCACCACCACCCCTATCATCACCTCTCCCATCATTTCCAACATCACAACCACCACCATCATCACCACCATCATCACCACCAATACCATCATCAATACCATCATCACCATCACCACCAATACCATCATCACCATCACCAATACAATCATCACCACCATCATCACCACCATCTTCACCCCCATCATCACCACTCCCATCATTATCCCCATCACAACCACCACCATCATCACCATCCCCATCATCACCATCACCACCACCACCACCACCAATACCACCATCACCACCATCACAACAACCATAACCACCATCATCATCATCAATACCATCACCAATACCATCACCACCACCACCATCATCACCACTCCCACCATTTCAAACATCACAACCACCACCATCATCACCAATACCATCATCACCACCACCATCATCAACATCACCACCACCACTACCATCACCACCAATACCATCACCACCACCATCACAACAACCATAACCACCATCATCATCACCAATACCATCACCACCATCATTACCACCCCCATCATCACCACTCCCATCATTTCCAACATCACGAAAACCACCATCATCACCACCAATACCATCACCACCATCACAACCACCACCATCATCTCCACCAATACCACCATCATCACCACCATCATCACCACCATCTTCACCACCATCATCACAACCCCCATCATCACCACTCCCATAATTTCCACCACCACCGTCATCATCACCATCACAATCACCACCATCATCATCACCACCAATACAATCATCACCACCATCATCACCACCATCTTCACCACCATCAGCACAACCCCCATCATCACCACTCCCATCATTATCCCCATCACAACCACGACCGTCATCACCATCCACATCATCACCACCACCACCACCACCACCACCAATACCACCACCACCACCAATACCACCATCACCACCATCACAACAACCGTAACCACCATCATCATCACCAATACCATCACCAATACCATCACCACCACCACCATTATCACCACTCCCACCATTTCCAACATCACGAAAACCACCATCATCACCACCAATACCATCACCACCATCACAACCACCACCATCATCTCCACCATCACCACCACCACCATCACCACCACCATCACAACAACCATAACCACCATCATCATCACCACTCCCATAATTTCCACCATCACAACCACCACCATCATCTCCACCATCACCACCATCACAACAACCATCACCACCATCATCACTCACTACCAATATCATCATCTCCACCCTCATCATCACAACTCCCACCATTTCCACCATCACAACCACCATCACCACCAAAACCGACACCATCACCACTACTGTAATCACCACCATCATCACCACCATCACAACCACCACCATCATCACCACCAATACCACCATCATCACCACCATCTTCACCACCATCATCACAACCCCCATCATCACCACTCCCATAATTTCCACCACCACCGTCATCATCACCATCACAACCACCACCATCATCATCACCACCAATACAATCATCACCACCATCATCACCACCATCTTCACCACCATCAGCACAACCCCCATCATCACCACTCCCATCATTATCCCCATCACAACCACCACCATCATCACCATCCCCATCATCACCATCACCACCACCACCACCACCATCAATACCACCACCATCACCAATACCATCATCACCACCATCACCATCATCACCACCATCACCATCATCACCACCATCACCATCATCACCACCATCACCACCATCATCACCACCATCACCATCATCACCACCATCACAACCACCACCATCATCACCACCACCATCATCATCACCAATACCATCACCACCATCATCACCACCCCCATTATCACCACTCCTACCATTTCCAACATCACGAAAACCACCATCATCACCACCAATACCATCACCACCATCACAACCACCACCATCATCTCCACCATCACCACCACCACCATCATCTCCACCATCATCTCCACCACCATCACCATCACCATCACAACAACCATAACCACCATCATCATCATCAATACCATCACCACCATCACCACCACCCCCATCATCACCACTCCCATAATTTCCACCATCACAACCACCACCATCATCTCCACCATCACCACCATCACAACAAACATCACCACCATAGTCACCACATATACCATCAACACCACCATCACCCCCACACACATCATCCCCACTCCCATTATTTCCACCACCATCACCATCATCTCCACCACCATCACCACCCACCGTCACCACCATCAATACCATCACCACCATCATCACCACCCCCATCATTTCCACCATCACAACCACGACCACCACCACCATTATACAAATACCAATCTCCATCACCACCATCACCACCATCACCACCATCAACACCATCACCACCACCAATACCATCACCACCACCATCACCACTATGACAACCACTACCACCATCATCACCAACACCACCATCAACACCACCATCACTACCAATACCAACACCAACACCACCACCACCATCACCGCCACCATCATCAACACCAATACCATCATCTCCACCATCATCACCATCACCATCACAACAACCATAACCACCATCATCATCATCAATACCATCACCACCATCATCACCACCCCCATCATCACCACTCCCATAATTTCCACCATCACAACCACCACCATCATCTCCACCATCACCACCATCACAACAACCATCACCACCATCACAACAACCATCACCACCATAGTCACCCCATATACCATCAACACCACCATCACCCCCACCCACATCATCCCCACTCCCATTATTTCCACCACCATCACCATCATCTCCACCACCATCACCACCCACCGTCACCACCATCAATACCATCACCACCATCATCACCACCCCCATCATTTCCACCATCACAACCACGACCACCACCACCATTATACAAATACCAATCGCCATCACCACCATCATCACCAACACCACCATCAACACCACCATCACTACCAATACCAACACCAACACCACCACCATCACCGCCACCATCATCAACACCATCAACACCAATATCATCATCACCACCCTCATCACCACTCCCATAATTTCCACCACCACCACCATCATCAACACCACCACCATCATCACCACCAATACATTCATCACCACCATCATCAACACCACCATCACCACCACCACCATCATCACCACCACCACCACCATCATCACCACCAATACATTCATCACCACCATCATCAACACCACCATCACCACCACCACCATCATCAACACCACCATCACCACCACCACCATCATCACCACCAATACCATCATCACCACCACCAATACCATCACCACCATCTCAACCACTACCACCATCACCCTCATCATCACAACTCCCACCATTTCCACCATCACAACCACCATCACCACCAAAACCGACACCATCACCACTACCGTAATCACCACCAATACCATCATCACAACCACCAGCATCATCACCACCAATACAAGCCCATCACCACCACCATCATGACCACTTCCATCATTTCCACCATCACAACCACCACCATCATCACCACCATCACCACCACCAACATCATCAGCAGCACCATCACCACCACCATCACCACCATCATCACCGCCCCATCATTAACCCCATCACAACCACCACCAGCACCATCATCACCATCCCCACCACCAACATCACCATTACCACCATCACCACCACCAATACCATCACCACCACCATCATCATTACCACCAATACCACCACCACCACCACCACCATCATCAGCAGCACCACCACCACCACCACCACCATCATCAGCAGCACCACCACCACCATCATCACCACCCCATCATTAACCCCATCACAACCACCACCAGCACCATCATCACCATCCCCACCACCAACATCACCACCATCCTCACCACCATCCTCACCACCACCACCATCACCACCACCATCCTCACCACCACCACCATCACCATCACCACCATCACCACCACCATCATCACCACCAATACCACCATCACCACCACCATCATCATTATCACCACCATCACAAGCATCATCATCACCACTCCCATCATTTCCACCAGCACAACCACTACCACCACCATCACCAGCAATACCATAATCTCCACCACCATCATCACCACCACCACCACCATCACCACCATCATTACCACTCCCATCATTTCCACCATCACAACCACCACCACCACCATCATCACCATCATCATCACCACTCCCAACACCTAACAGTATGGTCCCCATCCCCTAACAGTATGGTCCCCATCACATAACAGTATGGTCCCCATCACCTAACAGTACAGTCCCCATTACCTGCCAGTACAGTCCCCATCACCTGCCAGTACAGTCCCCATCACCTAACAGTACAGTCCCCATTACCTGCCAGTATGGTCCCCATCACCTAACAGTATGGTCCCCATCACCTAACAGTATGGTCCCCATCACCTAACAGTACAGTCCCCATTACCTGCCAGTATGGTCCCCATCACCTAACAGTATGGTCCCCATCACCTAACAGTATGGTCCCCATCACCTAACAGTACAGTCTCCATCACCTAACAGTACAGTCCCCATCACCTAACACTATGGTCTCCATAACCAAACAGTATTAACCCCATCACCTAATAGTACTATTCCCATCACCTAACAGTGCAGTCTCCATCACCTAACAGTGCAGTCCCCATCACCTAATGGTATGGTCTCCATAACCAAACAGTATTAACCCCATCACCTAACAGTACAGTCCCCATCACCTAACAGTACGGTCCCCATCACCTAACAGTACGGTCCCCATCACCTAACAGTACAGTCTCCATCACCTAACAGTACAGTCTCCATCACCTAACAGTGCAGTCCCCATCACCTAACAGTACAGTCCCCATCACCTAACAGTGCAGTCTCCATCACCTAACAGTGCAGTCCCCATCACCTAACAGTACAGTCCCCATCACCTAACAGTGCAGTCCCCATCACCTAACAGTGCAGTCCCCATCACCTAACAGTGCAGTCCCCATCACCTAACAGTACAGTCCCCATCACCTAACAGTACGGGCCCCATCACCTAACAGTACAGTCCCCATCACCTAACAGTGCAGTCCCCATCACCTAACAGTACAGTCCCCATCACCTAATGGTATGGTCTCCATCACCAAACAGTATTAACCCCATCATCTAACAGTACGGTCTCCATCACCTAATGGTATGGTCTCCATCACCTAATGGTATGGTCTCCATCACCTAATGGTATGGTCTCCATCACCAAACAGTATTAACCCCATCATCTAACAGTACGGTTCCCATCACCTAACGCTACAGTCCCCATCACCTAACAGTGCAGTCTCCATCAACTAACAGTGCAGTCCCCATAACCTAATGGTATGGTCTCCATCACCAAACAGTATTAACCCCATCACCTAACAGTGCATTCCCCATCACCTAATGGTATGGTCCCCATCACCTAACAGTGCAGTCCCCATCACTGAACAGTCTGGTCTCCATCACCTAACGCTACAGTCCCCATCACCTAACAGTGCAGTCTCCATCAACTAACAGTGCAGTCCCCATAACCTAATGGTATGGTCTCCATCACCAAACAGTATTAACCCCATCACCTAACAGTGCATTCCCCATCACCTAATGGTATGGTCCCCATCACCTAACAGTGCAGTCCCCATAACCTAATGGTATGGTCTCCATCACCAAACAGTATTAACCCCATCACCTAACAGTGCATTCCCCATCACCTAATGGTATGGTCTCCATCACCTAACAGTACGGTCCCCATCACCTAACAGTACTTTCCCCATCACCTAACAGTGCAGTCCCCATTACCTAATGGTATGGTCTCCATCACCAAACAGTACAGTCCCCATCACCTAACAGTACAGTCCCCATCACCTAACGGTATAGTCCCCATCCGTTTGAAGTTTTTAGATTCAAGATCGGGATAGGAGATGGCAGGATCAACAGTCCACAGTAATCTGCAGTACTGGAATAGTTTTTAACTGAAGAGGGGGGAGATGTAGAAATACTGTATGGTGAGTGTAGAAATACTGTATGGGGGGATGTAGAAATACTGTATGGGGAGTGTAGAAATACTGTATGGGGAGTGTTGAAATACTGTATGGGGGGATGCAGAAATACTGTATGGGGGATGTAGAAATACTGTATGGGGGGTGTAGAAATACTGTATGGGGGTGTAGAAATACTGTATGGGGGTGTAGAAATACTGTATGGGGGTGTAGAAATACTGTATGGGGAGTGTAGAAATACTGTATGGGGAGTGTAGACATACTGTATGGGGGGATGTAGAAATACTGTATGGGGGGTGTAGAAATACTGTATGGGGATGTAGAAATACTGTATGGGGGGTGTAGAAATACTGTATGGGGAGTGTAGAAATACTGTATGGGGAGGGTACAAATACTGTATGGGGAGTGTAGAAATACTGTATGGGGGTGTAGAAATACTGTATGGGGGGTGTAGAAATACTGTATGGGGGGATGTTGAAATACTGTATGGGGAGTGTGGAGCATTTCATAAAACAAATGAACTGTGTAGGCCTAATATAGTGTGCTTAATACAAATATATATATATATATATATATATATATATATATATATATATATATATATATATATATATATATATATATATATATATATATATATATATTGTAATTTCCCCCCACCCTCGCTCTTCACTCAATTTATAGCCAGTCACTAATTTACATCAGTGAATGTTGCAGCGTCTTGTTGCAGCGAAGGACCCATCACCAACATTAAAGCAATTTAAGAGAAAGAGTCATGTTTTAACAAAATGTATTAGAGTTTTTCTTTGGCATGAAGGAACCGGGTACGCGGCAGCAGTTTAATTAAATACCAACCGGAGAGCGGGACACGCGCCCTGAAGCGGCGTCGCTAGCTCTTCCTAGTACCAACAACGCTTCCGGTCAAGCCTAATTGTTCCTTCAAAAAACACTCGGAGACAATTGCACAAGGCCATATCATGAGTTCATCTGACTCTGAGTAAGTAGAAGAGGGCTACCTTCGTTGCCAAAGTCTGGTCATGTAGTTGCTATTAGCTGTGTGTGCAGGGCAGGCTACTGTCTGGTGAGAACTGAACAGCAGCCAAACAGAGCAGTTGCTATGGTTACTCACAATGCCGTCAGGGCAGGTCTGCTGGTTTTGATGAGCATACACAGCAGGTTAGGATCATTAGGTTAAGGTTGAGAAAAGGATTATAGTTAAGGTTAGCTAAAATACCAAAATTGTCTAGGACGCCACTTCAACTTAACGCATCTAGCTACAACCAGATCTGCTCTGAGAACAGTCTTGGTTTATTTTTGACAAGACGGGACAGGAATTCTATTTTTACTCCATTTGTGTCAACCTCTAGTCCCGATGTCTTGCTACTCCAGCCACTTAAGCCAATTGTAGACAGGCTGTGGTGCAGAGACCCAGGAGTATCTCTATCTCATAGAGATCCTATTAAATTACTAGAGGGGCTATGTCATAAACCCTCATATTGGTAAGGGAGAAATCCAAACCGGTCACGTTGGAATGATTGGCAGCAGAGGCATAATCCTGATTTTACTATGCAGGAGAATAAAAGTTATGTATTAGAAATGGTATAATATAATTATTGTCAACTTAATACTGTCATATGATATAAATATAGTTTATGCAGGTTTTATTAAAGAAAAATCTGTATAAGAACATACACTTTGAGCAAATTGAAGCGAAGGTAGCCTACTCTTTTCCCACTTGCAAAATGTTCTGATCCTAAAACTGTTTGGCAAGCTAACTGACAAACAGAGTGCATTTGAAAAAAAATATGGTTGACCAAAATGGCTGACCTTTATTTAGCCTTTAGTCATTTAGCAGATGTTCTTATCCAGATGTTCTTATCCAGATGTTCTTATCCAGATGTTCTTATCCCCCCTCTGTTCACCGTCCACCATAGAATTTCTCCTCTTTGTGAAAAAATATGATCTGTAGTTGAGCCAGTGATATAAAACAATGTTTCTAGCCATTGCATCAATAGCTCAATAAAGTTTGGCCATTGGGGCTGGTAGATAATAATCAGAACAGACATTGATTCTCTCTCTCCCTCTCTCTCCCCTCTCTCTCTCTCTCTCTCTCTCTCTCTCTCTCTCTCTCTCTCTCTCTCTCTCTCTCTCTCTCTCTCTCTCTCTCTCTCTCTCTCTCTCTCTCTCTCTCTCTCTCTCTCTCAGGGAAATTGTGGATAACCTCTTCATCAGAGAAATTCCTGCCAACTCATTCAATGGGATCTCAGAGAATGAAATCACCCTGTAAGTGAACTGTGGATTGTTTCATCTAGTTCTGCTGTACATACTATGTGTATGATTGGAGCTTGGCCTGATCCATTTCCTCTGGTCGTTAACATACTAACTCAACAGCTCTGTCCTAGTAGGTGGTATCACACATGTTCTCTCAGAGAATTACTATGACATCATGTCAGGGTTTAACAGGTAAGTGCAACCTAGCTACAGTTTATCTCTTTGGCCAGTTGGCTGTGTATGTAACAGAAGAAACTAGGAAGATGAACGGCGATGCTGTAACTCTAGTGAACACCTGTATTTGTATTTATTATGGATCCCCATTAGCTGCTGTGTTGTTTGGCAGGATGCTGAACAGCAACGGTCTGACGGACATCCAACCCTACGCCTTCAATGGAACCAGACTGGAGGAAGTGTATGTAGTAACAGTAGTAATACTAATGGATGTATATAGCGCCTTTCAACCAACTGTGCTTTAAATAGTAACGGGGAATCTCACCTCATCCACCACCAATGTGTGGCACCCACCCGGGTAATGCATGGCAACTGTTATTGTGCCAGAACACTCAGCACACATCAGCTAGCATGGTGAGGAGGTGAGTAGTGACAATGTGATTTGCGGAAGGGGGGGGTCTGTAAACAAGACTATCTGGAGGTCTCTTTAGACTATTTGCCTGGGTATTTTACTGATCGAAACTCTTACTGGCCGAAATAAAACTATTGGTGCAAAGGCAGGTGTTATAAAGCATTATAATGGCAGGGGTTATAAAGCATTATCATGGCAGAGGTTATAAAGCATTATAATGGCAGGGGTTATAAAGCATTATAATGGCAGGGGTTATAAAGCATTATAACGGCAGGTGTTATAAAGCATTATAACTGCAGGAGTTATAAAGCATTATAACTGCAGGAGTTATAAAGCATTATAATGGCAGGAGTTATAAAGCATTATAATGGCAGGGGTTATAAAGCATTATAACTGCAGGGGTTATAAAGCATTATAACTGCAGGAGTTATAAAGCATTATAATGGCAGGGGTTATACATTATTTTAACTGCAGGCTTTAAGTAAAGTGTCACCCATCTGTTTACTCAACCTTCCTCTCACTGTCTTTGTGAAGCCGGCATCAGTGTGCTAACCTAGCAGTATTAGCTTAGCAGTATTAGCTTAGCAGTATTAGCTTAGCAGAAGCTGTTCTTCTCTCCGTTACATTAATAACCCTTTCTTCCATTCTACACTCTTCTCCTCTCTTTCTCATTCTGTCCACCTTTTCTATTTAGTTACCTCTATAGGAATGTGGATCTGGTGCGGTTGGACGAGAGGACATTTTCTGGCGTGATCAGCGGGCCAACTCTTCTGTGGGTGAAAGGCTTGTACTCTTGACCTCTTAAGGATCCGACCATTTTTTTCAATTTTCGCCTAAAATGGCCTGAAGCAAGAATATGCATATTCTTGATACCATTTGAAAGGAAACACTTTGAAGTTTGTGGAAATGTGAAATTAATGTAGGAGAATATAACACATTAGATATGGTACCATCATCTTTGAAATGCAAGATAAATGCAATAATGTATTATTCCAGCCCAGGCGCAGTGTCTATTTTGGCCACTAGGTGGCAGCAGTGTACGTGCAAAGTTTTAGAGTGATCCAATGAACCATTGCATATCTGTTCAAAATGTTGTATCAAGACTGCCCAAATATACCTAATTGGTTTATTAATACATTTTCAAGTTCATAATTGTGCACTCTCTTCAAACAATAGCATGGTGTTCTTTCAATGTAATAGCTACTGTAAATTGGACAGTGCTGTTAGATTAAGAAGAATATATGCTTTCTGCCCATATCAGATATGTCTATGTCCTGGGAATTTGTTTTGTTACTTACAACCTCATGCTAATCACATTTGCCTACGTTAGCCCAACAGTCCCACAGGGGGTCACTGATCCCATAGAGGTTTTAAGAAATCAGAAAGATGTTGGGAAGACATCAAGCCATGCAACTGTGCCAAAGTCCCCTAATCCCTTTCAGGAGCCTTTTTATTCAACCTTGTCTGAAAAGTTTTCCATTCAAAAGTGCAGGAAGTAGCCTCCGAAGTGGCCTCCCAGTCTATGGCACTGCGTCGCCACACTTATCACCACAGATCCGGGTTTAATCCCGGGCTGTGTTGCAGGCGGCCGCGACAGGGAGACCCATGAGGCATCACACATTCGGGCCCAGCGTCATCTCGGTTAGGGGAGGGTTTGACCGCCTGGGATGTTCTTGTCCCATTGTGCTCTAGCGACTCCTTTTGGCAGCCGGACGCATGCACGCTGACTTCGGTTGCCAGTTGTACAGTGTTTCTTCCTAACAAATTGGTGCGGCTGGCTTCCGGGTTAAGCGAGCAGTGTGTCAAGAAGCAGTGCGGCTTGTCCGGGTCATGTTTCGGAGGATGCAACGCTCTCGACCTTCGCCTCTCCCAAGTCCGTATGGGAGTTGCAGCGATGGGACAAGACTGTAACTACCAATTGGATGTCATGCAATTGGGGAACAAAAAGGGGTAAAATGTAAAACAATAGAAAAAAATGAAAGAAATTAAGTGCAGGAAAACAAAGGAGATTTCACATTCAAACTGGAAACAACTAAAACACATCATTGTTTTGGGGTTTTGTTGTGAGCTGAGAATAGAAAGTGAATTCCGCTCCCCTCTTCTGTCCCCCCCAGAGACGTTTCCGAATCAAGAGTGAACTCCTTACCCACAATGGGTCTGGAGGCTGTTCAGAAACTGAAAGCTAAAAACACTTGGGCCCTAAAGAAACTACCCCCCCTGAGGGCCTTCCAGCATCTGCAGAGTGCTGAGCTCACCTACCCCAGTCACTGCTGTGGACTGAGCAAAGTGAAGAGGAGGAGAGGGTAAGAAATAAAAAACTTTTATACAACAGACCGGTTTCCCACGCTCCTGTTTCACGCTTCTTTCACCGATGTGTGTGCACGTGTCTGTGTGTGTGTCTGTGTGTGTCTGTGTGTATGTGTGTTGGGGGGATGCTGAATTGGGTACTCAGAATAGGGAGAACAAAATAACTCTTCACACACTACGATCTGCAGATGCTGTCAAGTGTTGGTTTAAACAATGTTACAAAACACGTTTTTAGTAAAACACACATGGGAGCATGTGTGAAAAAGTGGATAAAAGTCCTCTTTTATATTTTTGCCATACATATTATTTGACCTTTGAAATCAGTGGATGTGTGGATATCACATTTTGTTAGTTTAATTCAGGATTTCCCAACCCTATTTCCTGCTGAGCTGCACTCCTGTAGATTTTCAAACCAGCGTCAGTAACAACTAACCTGATTCAGTTTATCAACCAGTTAAACATTAGAACCAGGTGTGCTAGATAAGGTTTGGAACAGCAACACTAAGTGACAGTAGCTCTCCGGGAAAAGGTCCCAGTGTCCGTGGATGAAGTATTTATCCCGGCCTTACATTATGCAGGAATGTGTCATCAAGCAACATGTATCCAGCTAATTTGGGGGTGCCAGAGTAGCCTAGTGGTTAGAGCGTTGGACTAGTGACCGGAAGGTTGCAAGTTCAAACCCCCGAGCTGACAAGGTACAAATCTGTCGCTCTGCTCCTGAACAGGCAGTTAACCCACTGTTCCTAGGCCATCATTGAAAATAAGAATTTTTTCTTAACTGACTTGCCTGGTTAATTTTTTATTTTTATTTACTATTATAGAGCCAGCCTCTCCATATCCATATATCTCTCCTCTTTTCCTATACATTTGAATGAGGAGTCATTTGTGGTGGAATTATTGTAATCAATAAAGACATTTTACATTTACATTTAAGTCATTTAGCAGACGCTCTTATCCAGAGCGACTTACAAATTGGTGCATTCACCTTATGACATCCAGTGGGACAGTCACTTAACAATAGTGCATCTAAAACTTAGGGGGGTGGGGTGAGAGGGATTACTTAACCTATCCTAGGTATTCCTTAAAGAGGTGGGGTTTCATTGTTTCTTCAAAACAATTAAACTGTATTGTTTAATTAGTGCAGTAATGGAGCTGGTCGGTAACCACCCCTGGAGGTGATCACTGAGAACTCAACCAGTTGGTCGGTAATCACCCCTGGAGGTGATCACTGAGAACTCAACCAGCTGGTCGGTAATCACCCCTGGAGGTGATCACTGAGAACTCAACCAGCTGGTCGGTAATCACCCCTGGAGGTGATCACTGAGAACTCAACCAGCTGGTTTGAGCCACAGCATTTTATAGTGGAGCCATCTCTCCCTGATTACCGTATAGAACATAAACATTACCGTATAAACATTACCGTATAGAACAACACACTCATGCACCGGAATGTGGTATCCTCAAAGACGTGGTAGATCTCCCAGAGGCCCATCCTCAGTAGAACAAACACAGAGATGAGCTTTCTAACAACCCCTTATTCTGTTGCAATAAAACAACCATTTGATGCAATAAAAGTATTATGACATAATCTTGCAATTTGCGCTCACTTTTCCCGTTTTGAGCATCCTCTCAACTTCAAAGAACATTTCAAGATTTGAGAACATTCATTCACATGTAGAAAATGCATACATTCTACATAAACCAAGAAGCATAAAAGCAATAACTCATGGGTTCCTCCTGCACATGACCGGCTGCTGTATCACTGGCTCAGCTTCCTCCCAAGAAACTTAGCACTGTCTCCCATTTCATCCTCTACCAATTTGTCTGGAGAGGTTATGATACACAGTCACTTGCACGAACCCACGAAGAAAAACTAAAGATGCATACAGTTTATGAGATTCAAAGCTACATCTTCAAAGACAGTGAAAAGTACATGTTTAATGCATAATGCAGTACATGCAACAATGGAGTTTAATAAAATGAGCCTTAGTTATCTGTCACACTCCAATGGATCAGCATGGTGGAAATAACTATTTCCATCCCAGAAACTAACATTAGCATATCTTGTTGGACATGTCCAGGTTGTGCCTGCTGGTTTAAGTCAAATGTATTCCGTTGGTGCCTAATGAACATGACCCAAGATAAGCATCATGATTCTCCTATTCATAAGGCAATGCCTATAGATCAAATAGATTAGGATCAGTTTCACTCTCTGGATCAGAGTTTACCCTCTCCATTCACCAGGGCATGCTGAGAATAGTGTCACCATATTTAATTCATAACAACAATCAAAACAATCATAATACATTAATTGCTTCACTCATATAGTAATTAAGATACTAAACTCAAATCAATCCTTCAGTTTTAAAAATCCTTCAGTTTCCAAATCATAATCAAAACCCAATTAATTAGTCAACCAAAATTTAGAATTATTATTATTTTTTTTAACCTTTATTTAACCAGGCAAGTCAGTTAAGAACATATTCTTATTTTCAATGACAGCCTAGGAACAGTGGGTTAACTTCCTGTTCAGGGGCAGAACGACAGATTTGTCAGCTCGGGGGTTCGAACTCACAACCTTCCGGTTACTAGTCCAACACTCTAACCACTAGGCTACGCTGCCGCCCCAAATGACATTGCTCAGTGATTCAAATTGGTCCTATCACTCAAACTCAAAACCCCTCAAATTAACACACATCAACATTGGCAGAATGTACATTTATATTAACATCCAGTATAATTATCCTATAATTCTACTATTACATTTCTTATCACGATTAATTGTTTGTTTTAATCTAACTCAATGTTTATGTGCCCCTAATTTAGCATATGCTATCCTTAGACAGGTGCTATCTCTCCACCGAGTCTAACAATTCACTCCCATATCATTTGACTGGTCTCTCTTTCCCATAACAATTCACTCCCATATCATTTGACTGGTCTCTCTTTCCCATAACAATTCACTCCCATATCATTTGACTGGTCTCTCTTTCCCATAACAATTCACTCCCATATCATTTGACTGGTCTCTCTTTCCCATAACAATTCACTCCCATATCATTTGACTGGTCTCTCTTTCCCATAACAATTCACTCCCATATCATTTGACTGGTCTCTCTTTCCCATAACAATTCACTCCCATATCATTTGACTGGTCTCTCTTTCCCATAACAATTCACTCCCATATCATTTGACTGGTCTCTCTTTCCCATAACAATTCACTCCCATATCATTTGACTGGTCTCTCTTTCCCATAACAATTCACTCCCATATCATTTGACTGGTCTCTCTTTCCCATAAAAATTCACTCCCATATCATTTGACTGGTCTCTCTTTCCCATAACAATTCACTCCCATATCATTTGACTGGTCTCTCTTTCCCATAACAATTCACTCCCATATCATTTGACTGGTCTCTCTTTCCCATAACAATTCACTCCCATATCATTTGACTGGTCTCTCTTTCCCATAACAATTCACTCCCATATCATTTGACTGGTCTCTCTTTCCCATAAAAATTCACTCCCATATCATTTGACTGGTCTCTCTTTCCCATAACAATTCACTCCCATATCATTTGACTGGTCTCTCTTTCCCATAACAATTCACTCCCATATCATTTGACTGGTCTCTCTTTCCCATAACAATTCACTCCCATATCATTTGACTGGTCTCTCTTTCCCATAACCATGTAAAAGTATCCATTACTAAATGTAATACTTTTGTTTTCTGTCGCAAATATAGTCCATTTCTCAGTGTAAGGAATCAGTCATATTTGATCCCTGGCATTTAATAAAAATTTGTTTGAGACGTGCTTGCCTACGTCTTCCTTAACATACATAGTGTAGAGGACTTCCATCAGTCCCTGAAGGAAGTATCCTACTCAAAACACATCAGAAACTACAGTGCATGCACCTAAAATAAACATTAAACACACCCGTAACCCCTTTCCAGGAATCGAATCATTTTAATCTGTTTCATTAATTTAGTAAAAATAAAAACTAGTTGTTTAACAAATCTAGAACCTTCAAAAAGTTGGTGCTGTCTCATCAGCGTAATAGTCAAAATTAACTGTTCAGCCTGTACATTAATGATCTGCCTTCTGTATGTACTGGGTCTGAAGTTCAAATGTATGCAGATGATACAGTGATATATGTGCAAAGAGCAAACAACAAGCTGCACAAGAACTCACTACTGTAATGGTCCAGGTTCCAAAGTTTCTCTCAGGGACTCATCTTAGCATCTCAATGTAACAAAAAACAGTTTGCATGTTCCTCACAAAGAGGACAACTGATACCAGATGTATATTTGTCAGGGGAGAAGCTCCAGGTATTATCCGATTTTAAGTACCTTGGCATCATACTTGATTCCAACCTCTGTTTTAAAAAGCAGGTGAAAAATGTTTCTAATCATTTCTAATACATGCGAAATTGTTTTACTACAGAGGTAGTAAAACTGTACTTCAAATCTATGATATTCCCTTACTTAACATACTGCTTGACGAGTTGTGTCCAAGCTTGTGGTACAACATTAAAACCTATTCATTCTGTCTGCAAACAGGCTCTCAAAGTGCTTGATAGGAAGCCCAGTAGCCATCATTGATAGGAAGCCCAGTAGCCATCAAGTCCTGAGTTGGAAAGTACACTGACGAATATCTTGTATTCAATATCCTAAATGGCCTGGCTCCCCCTCCACTCAGTAGTTTTGCTAAACAGAAAGCCCAACCCTATGGGGAGCAGGTCCACAAGGTCTGCCATGAGAGGTGACTGTAAAAGCACCTTTGGTCAACTTGCTTTCTCTGTGAGAAGTTCCCATGTCTGGAATACCCTGCCATCAGACTCACACAACTGTGATTAATGTGCACTGTCCCTGTAAAAATACAAATAAACTCAAAGTTAATCCAACCTAATGACAGAATATTGTTTCATGTAATGGGAACAGATTATAATGTTAGATTACATTAACTTCCTGCTCAAAATCACCGGTGTTACCTAAGCTATAAAACCAAGCAACAATAGTCAGCAAACGTCTCATACCTCTAGTTCAAACGTCCCACTGCCTGCTCGCTTTCAACCACAGCTAATCTTTTTTACAATCTCAAGGCTCAATCCCTCTACTCATCATTCAACCTTGTATTGAAACCTGAGCTTTTCAAATGACTAAAATATCGCATCATTAGAGCGCTATAAAAAAAACACTAATAACATATTACCATTCACATACTGTCCACACTCGTTAAGTTTACATCAATCCTCCTTATCAATATGACTATATTTGTATCACTAACCACTAATTCACACTTATGAAATGTCCAAGACTTTAAACAGAACATGTAATGCGCCAAATCTGTAAAATAATCCATCAGTCAATCCATCAGTCAATCCATCAGTCAATCCATCAGTCAATCCACCAGTCAATCCATCAGTCAATCCATCAATCAATGTCAATCCATCAGTCAATCCACCAGTCAATCCGTCAATCCATCAATCAATGTCAATCCATCAGTCAATCCACCAGTCAATCCATCAGTCAATCCATCAGTCAATCCATCAGTCAATCCATCAGTCAATCCATCAGTCAATGTCAATCCATCAGTCAATCCATCAGTCAATCCATCAGTCAATGTCAATCCATCAGTCAATCCATCAGTCAATGTCAATCCATCAGTCAATCCACCAGTCAATCCACCAGTCAATCCACCAGTCAATCCACCAGTCAATCCACCAGTCAATCCATCAGTCAATCCATCAGTCAATCCACCAGTCAATCCATCAGTCAATCCATCAGTCAATCTATCAGTCAATCCATCAGTCAATCCATCAGTCAATCCATCGGTCAATCCACCAGTCAATCCACCAGTCAATCCATCAGTCAATCCATCAGTCAATCCACCAGTCAATCCATCAGTCAATCCATCAGTCAATCCACCAGTCAATCCATCAGTCAATCCATCAGTCAATCCATCAGTCAATCCACCAGTCAATCCATCAGTAAATCCAAAATCAAATCAAACCAAATCAAATGTTATTTGTCACATACACATGGTTAGCAGATGTTAATGCGAGTGTAGCGAAATGCTTGTGCTTCTAGTTCCGACAATGCAGTAATAACCAACAAGTAATCTAACTAACAATTCCAAAACTACTGTTTTATACACAGTGTAAGGGGATAAATAATATGTACATAAGAATATATGAATGAGTGATGGTACAGAGCAGCATAGGCAAGATACAGTAGATGGTATCGAGTACAGTATATACATACGAGATGAGTATGTAAACCAAGTGGCATAGTTAAAGTGGCTAGTGATATATTTACATCATTTCCCATCAATTCCCATTATTAAAGTGGCTTGAGTTGAGTCAGTGTCAGTGTGTTGGCAGCAGCCACTCAATGTTAGTGGTGGCTGTTTAACAGTCTGATGGCCTCCATCAGTCAATCCATCAGTCAATCCACCAGTCAATCCATCAGTCAATCCATCAGTCAATCCACCAGTCAATCCACCAGTCAATCCATCAGTCAATCCACCAGTCAATCCATCAGTCAATCCATCAGTCAAACCATCAGTCAATCCATCAGTCAATCCATCAGTCAATCCATCAGTCAATCCACCAGTCAATCCATCAGTCAATCCATCAGTCAAACCATCAGTCAATCCACCAGTCAATCCATCAGTCAATCCATCAGTCAAACCATCAGTCAATCCATCAGTCAATCCACCAGTCAATCCACCAGTCAATCCACCAGTCAATCCATCAATCAATCCATCAGTCAATCCATCAAAATCAAAATAAAAACATTTCAGTGGGCATAGCTCAATCGCAAATACCTCTCCGCTATTATTAGAATTCATCAGATTTAGTTAACTTTCTCTTTTTTGATTCAGTTATGTAAATACGAATCCATTCTCAATATGTTATTCCAGCAGACCATTTAGGCAACAGACAATATATTACATCGAAATCGCCTCGCTATTTATGTTGAATAAATTAATCGTTCAATTTGAACTCAGCAAGTTTTTAAAACGTTCAGTTTAAATCTTAATCAAACACTGGTGGCCGCATCTGTCCAAGCAAAACATAACAATAGTTGAACTAAAATCTTTAACCCAGATTGTAGTAAGTATCATAGACCAGTCAATCCATGCTATTGGTTAGTACCATAGACCAGTCAATCCAATGCTATTGAAATGATGAAGTAATCCCGCAAATAACCCAATTTACAATTGTCTGTAGTCGTAACGTCAGGTACATTGTAACGACACAATCCCCAGACAAATAGCCTTAAAACCTCTTGGTGAACCTATCCCTTTAGCGGGATAATTGTCATCAACTTCCGCTGAATTGCAGAGCGCCAAATTGAAATTAAATTACAAAAAACAAATGTAATTGTCATGAAATCACAAGTGCAATATAGCAAAACACAGTTTAGCTTGGTGTTAATCCACCTGGCGTGTCAGATTTCAATACAGCTTTTCGGCGAAAGCATAACAAGCGTTTATGTAAGAACATCTCTCTCAGTAGACAAAATATTACAAAAATCTAGCAGCCAAGTAGATTGGTCACGAAAGTCAGAAAAACAATCAATTAAATTGCTTACCTTTGATGATCTTCCGATGTTTGCACTCCTTTTGTTCCATAAAGATTATTTTTATATCCAAAATACCTCCATTTGTTTGGCGCGTTATGTTCAGAAATCCACAGGCTCGAGTGGTGTTAATGGTGTTAAGGGAATTTTTTATCAATAAGACTAATTATGTATACATTTCAATCAGGACTGACTAAACAGAATACTATTATGTTACTGCATATGTATGAATTTTCTTTTTAATCCTAGTACTGAATATAATGTGTGTAAATATAATCAAGAATTAGAACAATGACTGTCTGGTCCTTGGTAGAAATGAATGAACTTATCGCTAGACTGGCTAGAATGCTTATCTACACAGGCAGACCTTGGCTCTGATCGTAAATTATCTTAGTAGGGAGAGACGATGTGGGAAGGCTTGAGAACCATACAGCCATTGTACTGGAGCGGAGATGAGACGGGCTAGTACGAAAACTAATGACGTCATTCTCAGTTTATAACCTGGGGTAAAATGTATCATGGGCAGTACTCTCGAGAATAAACGCTGCTGGTTGATTTTTAAGACTGGTCTCTGTCCATTTTATACAAATAAGAGTCTTACAAATTCTTATGAATTGACAGAATGTTTCATTTTAATTGGTTATTAAAACATAGAGGAATATAATTCCTGTAACAAGCGGTCACGACATCGCAGACGAAAATTCCAAATAGTAACTGTAAAGTGCTTAGAAAGATGTCAAATGTTTTTTATAATCAATCCTCAGGTTGTTTTTACAATATATCATCGATAATATGTCAACCAGAATGTAACTTCTTCCATAGGCGAGAGAAAGAAAATGGCTGTTGCGCATGAAAAACTCTGCTGGCACCCAGCCATCCACTGACGGGATGGGTTCTTTTTCGCTCATTTTTCAAAATAAAAGCCTGAAACTATGACTAAAGAATGTTCACAGCTTGAGGAAGCCATAGGAAAAAGGAATCTGGTTGATATCCCTTTAAATGGAGCGAAGGCAGGCTATGGAACATGGAACTTTCAAAATAGAAGCCACTTCCTGGTTTGATTTTCCTCAGGTTTTCACCTGAAATATCAGTTCTGTTATACTCACAGATAATAATTTGACCGTTTTGGAAACTTTAGGGTGTTTTCTATCCTAATCTGACAATTATATGCATGTTCTAGATTCTGGGCATGAGAAATAGGCAGTTTCATTTTGGGTACGTTTTTCATCCAAAAATCTAAATACTGCCCCCTAGTTTCAAGATGTTTTAATTAATTAAAGGTCCAAGCGTTTATCTGCAGAGATTCTCACATGCACAAAAGGAATAGATTTGCAGTCAAAGAAATTAAATCAACATCCATTGACTCAAATCCAGATCTGGCGCCTTGTAATAAAAGCAGATAATATTTTCTTTAGAATTTAACGGCAGTTTTTTCTAAATGTAATACCTGGAGGGAAAATAATCCCATAAGCATTTAGACAGTCATACAACGCGTTGTTACGGATACAGGTATTCTATGTGTGTATCCTGTGTGTGTGTGTGTATTTCTTTTCTCTCATTATCCCCTCCTCACAGGTGGCAATCATCATTCCCCAATCAGTCGTAAATCAGTCGCTAATCAGAAGACACACCTCCCCTGTTTCCATTACCCTTGGTTTAAAATAAACCTGTCTGTTGTTTGCTCTAGAGCTCAATCTCTCTGTCAATGCCATCTGTCTGTAGATCTCTCTCTCAATACCATCTGTCTGTAGATCTCTCTGTCAATGCCATCTGTCTGTAGATCTCATGTCAATACAATCTGTCTGTAGATCTCTCTGTCAATGCCATCTGTCTGTAGATCTCTCTCTCAATACCATCTCTGTAGATCTCTCTGTCAATGCCATCTGTCTGTAGATCTCTCTCTCAATACCATCTCTGTAGATCTCTCTGTCAATGCCATCTGTCTGTAGATCTCTCTCAATACCATCTCTGTAGATCTCTCTGTCAATGCCATCTGTCTGTAGATCTCTCTGTCAATACCATCTGTCTGTAGATCTCTCTGTCAATGCCATCTGTCTGTAGATCTCTCTGTCAATGCCATCTGTCTGTTGATCTCTCTCAATACCATCTCTGTAGATCTCTCTGTCAATGCCATCTGTCTGTAGATCTCTCTCAATGCCATCTGTCTGTAGATCTCTCTCAATACCATCTGTCTGTAGATCTCTTGTCAATACCATCTCTGTAGATCTCTCTGTCAATGCCATCTGTCTGTAGATCTCTCTGTCAATGCCATCTGTCTGTTGATCTCTCTCAATACCATCTCTGTAGATCTCTCTGTCAATGCCATCTGTCTGTAGATCTCTCTCAATACCATCTCTGTAGATCTCTCTGTCAATGCCATCTGTCTGTAGATCTCTCTCAATACCATCTCTGTAGATCTCTCTGTCAATGCCATCTGTCTGTAGATCTCTCTGTCAATGCCATCTGTCTGTTGATCTCTCTGTCAATACAATCTGTCTGTTGATCTCTCTGTCAATGCCATCTGTCTGTAGATCTCTTGTCAATGCCATCTGTCTGTAGATCTCTTGTCAATGCCATCTGTCTGTAGATCTCTTGTCAATGCCATCTGTCTGTAGATCTCTCTCAATACCATCTCTGTAGATCTCTCTGTCAATGCCATCTGTCTGTAGATCTCTCTCAATACCATCTCTGTAGATCTCTCTGTCAATGCCATCTGTCTGTAGATCTCTCTGTCAATGCCATCTGTCTGTAGATCTCTCTCAATACCATCTGTCTGTAGATCTCTCTGTCAATGCCATCTGTCTGTAGATCTCTCTCAATACCATCTGTCTGTAGATCTCTCTGTCAATGCCATCTGTCTGTAGATCTCTCTGTCAATGCCATCTGTCTGTTGATCTCTCTGTCAATGCCATCTGTCTGTAGATCTCTCTGTCAATGCCATCTGTCTGTAGATCTCCCCCTGTTTTCCATTACCCTTGGTTAAAAAAAAATCTGTCTATTGTTTGCTCTAGAGCTCAATCTCTCTGTCAATGCCATCTGTCTGTAGATCTCTCTCAATACAATCTGTCTGTAGATCTCTCTGTCAATGCCATCTGTCTGTAGATCTCTCTGTCAATACAATCTGTCTGTAGATCTCTCTGTCAATGCCATCTGTCTGTAGATCTCTCTCAATACCATCTGTCTGTAGATCTCTCTCAATACCATCTGTCTGTAGATCTCTCTGTCAATACAATCTGTCTGTAGATCTCTTGTCAATACCATCTGTCTGTAGATCTCTTGTCAATACAATCTGTCTGTAGATCTCTTGTCAATGCCATCTGTCTGTAGATCTCTCTGTCAATGCCATCTGTCTGTAGATCTCTCTGTCAATGCCATCTGTCTGTAGATCTCTCTGTCAATGCCATCTGTCTGTAGATCTCTTGTCAATACCATATGTCTGTAGATCTCTTGTTTGGTTTTCACTACTACATGTCACTTTGTCCCCACCTGTGAGTATTGGTTTTGTTTTGGTATTTGTTTGAAGGTAATTTAGTTGTCTGTGGTTATTTCGTTCTCTCTGTGGTTATTTTGTTCTCACTCTTACTTTTTCACTATTATACTTTGCATGAGTTATGTTACGAGTCTCGTTACCATCCTCCCTAGACTGTCGGGCCAAAAGGGATTTGTAACACGCGTTAACCTTATCACTTATCAAATTACCCATAAAGGGGACGAACTCAGAAAATGTGTATTTATTATTTTTCCACCCGACGTACTTCTATGTCTAGCTGCGCAAGTTAGTACATTATTAATCATTTAGATCCATCCTTACTTCATCAAATCTCTAGTATTCGATTATACAGTTGAAGTCAAGAGGTTTACATACACTTTAGCCAGATAACTGTTTTTAAATGTTTCACAATTCCTGACATTTAGTCCTAGTAAAAATTCCCTGTCTTAGGTCAGTTAGGATCACCACTTTTTTGTTTAAAGAATGTGACCTGTCGGAATAATAGTAGAGGGAATGATTAATTTCAGCTTTTATTTCTTTCATCACATTCCCAGTGGGTTAGAAGTTTACATACACTCAATTAGTATTTGATATCATTGTCTTTACATTGTTTTAACTTGGTTCAAACGTTTGGGGTAGCCTTCCACAAGCTTCCCAAAATAAGTTGGGTGAATTTTGGCCCATTCCTCCTGACAGAGCTGGTGTAACTGAGTCAGGTTTTTAGGCCTCCTTGCTCGCACATGCTTTTTCAGGTCTGCCCACAAATCTTCAATAGGATTGAGGTTAGGGCTTTGTGATGGTCACTCCAATACCTTGACATTGTTGCCCTTAAGCCATTTTGCCACAACTTTGGAAGTATGCTTGGGGTCATTGTCCATTTGGAAGACTAATTTGCGACCAAGCTATAACTTCCTGGCTGATGTCTTGAGATGTTGCTTCAATATATCCACATAATTTTCTGTCCTTATGAAGATATCTCTTTTGTGAAGTGCATCAGTCCCTCCTGCAGCAAAGCACCCCCACAACATGATGCTGCCACCCCTGGGCTTCACGGTTCAGATGGTGTTCTTCGGCATGCAAGCCCCTCCCTTTTTCTTCCAAACATAACGATGATCTTTATGGCCAAACCGTTCTATTTCTTTTTCATCATACCAGAGGACATTTCTGCAATAAGGACGATCTTTGTCCCCATGTGCAGTTTCAAACCGTAGTCTGGCTTCTTTATTGCGGTTTTGGATCAGTGGCTTCTTCCTTGCTGAGCGGCCATTCAGGTTATGTCGATATAGGACTCGTTTTACTGTGGATATAGATACTTTTGTACCTGTTTCCTCCAGCATCTTCACAAGGTTCTTTGCTGCTGTTCTGGGATTGATTTGCACTTTTTGCACCAAAGTATGTTCATCTCTCAGAGACAGAACGCGTCTCCTTCCAGAGCGGTATGACGTCCGTGTGGTCCCATGGTGTTTATACGTTCATACTATTGTTTGTACAGGTGAACGTGGTACCTTCAGGTGTTTGGAAATTGCTCCCAAGAATGAACCAGACTTTCTGAGGTCTTGGCTGATTTCTTTTGATTTTCCCATGATGTCAAGCGAAGAGCCACTGAGTTTGAAGGTAATACGTCCACAGGTACACAGGTACATGATTTCATTTTCTTGATTTTTCCAAACTGTTTAGAGGCACAGTCAACTTAGTGTATGTAAACTTATGATGCACTGGAATTGTGATACAGTAAATTATAAGTGATAAAGTCTGTCTGTAAACAATTGTTGGAAAAATGAAATGTGTCATGCATGTTAATCTTATCTGTTTCTAACCACAGAAACAATTTCAGAACAATCTGAGATGATGGGTGTCGGAAACTTCCTTCTTGTGCTTTTTGAGGTGGAACAATTCTATACTTATTTCCCTCTTTGTATTGGACCATGCTCATGTAGATATTTAATCTTCTAGACACGTGGAGTCCGTCATTTGCAACCTGACCAGCTCTACAAGACGACAACAATCAACTAGGCCCTCTGGAACTCCCTCTGAGGCCTACGAGGGGCAGCACCCCAAACACGCTCATCCCACCAGCAGCAACCCTTCCCCCCGAGACCCTCAACACCTCCATCCCACCAGCAGCAACCTCTCCACCCGAGACCCCCAGCACCATCCCACCAGAAGCAGCCCCTCCCCCCGAAACCCCCAACACCTCCATCCCACCAGCAGCAATCTCTCCCCCCGAGACCCCCAACACCTCCATCCTACCAGCAGCAACCTCTCCCCCGAGTCCCCCAACACCTCCATCCCACCAGCAGCAACCTCTCCCCCGAGACCACCAGCACCATCATCCCACCAGAAGCAGCCCCTCCCCCCGAGACCGCCAACACCTCCATCCCACCAGCAGCAACCTCTCCCCCCAAGACCCCCAACACCTCCATCCCACCAGCAGCAGCCCCTATGACTACCAGTACTACTACGATAACTACAGCTGTCCCCCCTCCGGTGAGTGCTTCTACATAGTGTTCCCTACGGAGGGCCCAGACGAAGGCTTCGACTATACCCTGTGCGATGATGACAGGGAGGACCAGGGGGTCCCCTGCACCCCTCTGCCCGATGCCTTCAACCCCTGTGAGGACGTGATGAGCCTGGGCTTCCTGCGGGTGTCTGTTTGGCTGGTTAGCTTGCTAGCCGTTCTGGCTAACCTCTTGTTCCTGTTCATTTTGCTGACCAGCCACTACAAACTGACCATCACCCGCTTCCTCCTGTGCAACCTGGCCATGGCAGATCTCTTCATGGGTGTGTACCTCTTGCTCATCGCGTCTGTGGACCTCTACACGCGCTCCCAGTACCACCACTATGCCATTGACTGGCAGACTGGTGCCGGATGCCAACTGGCTGGGGTGCTCACAGTGTTCGCCAGCGAGCTGTCGGTCTACACGCTGACCGCCATTACTCTCCAGCGCTGGCACGCCATCACCTTCTCCATGAGGCCCGGGAGGAAAGTGCGACTACGCCACATAGTTGTGCTAATGCTAGCCGGATGGCTGCTCTGCCTGGTGTTAGCCGTGCTACCGCTAGCTGGCATTAGCAGCTACCAGAGGGTTAGCATCTGCTTGCCCATGGACACAGATTCAACCGCGGCCATGGTCTACGTGGTCACCCTGCTAATGCTGAACGTGCTCGCATTCGTGTTGGTGAGCGTGTGCTACATACACATCTACTGCATGGTGCACAACCCACAGCACCCGTCGAGCCGAGGGGACGCCAGCATGGCCAAACGCATGGCCGTGCTTATCTTCACCAATTTCCTGTGTCTGGCACCCATCTCCTTCTATGGCCTGTCTGCTGTGCTGCACCACCCACTCATCACCGTCACCGACTCCAAGGTCCTCCACATCACTCCTCTTTTTATCCATTTATTCATCCTATCATCATCATCCATCCTCTCATCATCATCCATCCATCCATCCATCCATCCTCTCATCATCATCCATTCTCTCTTTACCATCATCCTCTGATCAACGTCATCCATCATCATCATCTATCCATTCTCTCATTATCATCATCATCTCATAATTCATCCTCATCTTCATCATCAACTTAATTTATTAATATTAATTTATCATCATCATCCTCATTTATTGACTCATCTTTTTATCCCTCCATCTCTTCCAGGTGCTGCTGGTGCTATTTTACCCGTTGAACTCATGTGCCAACCCCTTCTTGTACGGTATCCTGACACGAGCCTTCCATGGGGACGTCCTGATTCTGCTGAGCCGCTTGGGGCTGTGTCAACGTCAGGCCCAGCTCTTCCGAGGAGCGCAGTTCGACGTGGGCAGCCCCGCTGGGGTCAAGAGGCGCCAAGGGGTCCCCCGTCTTGGAGCCCACATACCCCAGATCCTGGAGCTCCGCAAGAGGCAGAGACTGTAATGACACCAAGGAGCAGGTCATCGAACTGGAAGGTCCCAACGCGATGCCGAACACCAGGGAGAATTACAACCACAGCTGAGAGGCTGGATTTTGTTCGTTCTCCAGTTGAATGGTGGTTCCCGCACCTTTCGGACAGACAAAACCATGTATCAGGTCCCAATTAAGGGCTGGATTCAATCCATATTGCAGAAGTATCACGGAAGGTCTGCATTCAAATGTAAAGGTAATTTTTGTTTGAGCCGACATATGCAGCGTTTATAGTGAATGCAGTCTCTGTGAATGCAGGAACATTGCCTTTAAATTTCAATGTGTATCTTTCGCAATACGGATTGAATTGAGTCTTGATCCGTGATCTAAGCTTGACTGGCCATTATGACCAACCAGGAATTGTAAATTGAGGAACTGAACATGGAATTTAAATGGCCCTTTTAATTTATATATTGTGTTGTTTTTAAATTCGTGTTGTATATTGCATTTCTGAGTTGACTAGAATGAGAACCAGCTAGAGGTGTGTAGTAGAGCACCAGCTAGAGGTGTGTAGTAGAGAACCAGCTAGAGGTGTGTAGTAGAGAACCAGCTAGAGGTGTGTAGTAGAGAACCAGCTAGAGGTGTGTAGTACTGGTGTGTAGTAGAGAACCAGCTAGAGGTGTGTAGTAGAGAACCAGCTAGAGGTGTGTAGTAGAGCACCAGCTAGAGGTGTGTAGTAGAGAACCAGCTAGAGGTGTGTAGTAGAGAACCAGCTAGAGGTGTGTAGTAGAGAACCAGCTAGAGGTGTGTAGTAGAGAACCAGCTAGAGGTGTGTAGTAGAGAACCAGCTAGAGGTGTGTAGTAGAGAACCAGCTAGAGGTGTGTAGTAGAGAACCAGCTAGAGGTGTGTAGTAGAGAACCAGCTAGAGGTGTGTAGTAGAGAACCAGCTAGAGGTGTGTAGTAGAGAACCAGCTAGAGGTGTGTAGTAGAGAACCAGCTAGAGGTGTGTAGTAGAGAACCAGCTAGAGGTGTGTAGTAGAGAACCAGCTTAGAGGTGTGTAGTAGAGAACCAGCTAGAGGTGTGTAGTAGAGAACCAGCTAGAGGTGTGTAGTAGAGAACCAGCTAGAGGTGTGTAGTAGAGAACCAGCTAGAGGTGTGTAGTAGAGAACCAGCTAGAGGTGTGTAGTAGAGCACCAGCTAGAGGTGTGTAGTAGAGAACCAGCTAGAGGTGTGTAGTAGAGAACCAGCTAGAGGTGTGTAGTAGAGAACCAGCTAGAGGTGTGTAGTAGAGAACCAGCTAGAGGTGTGTAGTAGAGAACCAGCTAGAGGTGTGTAGTAGAGAACCAGCTAGTGGTGTGTAGTAGAGAACCAGCTAGAGGTGTGTAGTAGAGAACCAGCTAGAGGTGTGTAGTAGAGAACCAGCTAGAGGTGTGTAGTAGAGAACCAGCTAGAGGTGTGTAGTAGAGAACCAGCTAGAGGTGAGTAGTAGAGAACCAGCTAGAGGTGTGTAGTAGATAACCAGCTAGAGGTGTGTAGTAGAGAACCAGCTAGAGGTGTGTAGTAGAGAACCAGCTAGAGGTGTGTAGTAGAGAACCAGCTCGAGATGTGTAATAGAGAACCAGCTGGAGGTGTGTAGTAGAGAACCAGCTAGAGGTGTGTAGTAGAGAACCAGCTAGAGGTGTGTAGTAGAGAACCAGCTAGAGGTGTGTAGTAGAGAACCAGCTAGAGGTGTGTAGTAGAGAACCAGCTAGAGGTGTGTAGTAGAGAACCAGCTAGAGGTGTGTAGTAGAGAACCAGCTAGACGTGTGTAGTAGAGAACCAGCTAGACGTGTGTAGTAGAGAACCAGCTAGAGGTGAGTAGTAGAGAACCAGCTAGAGGTGAGTAGTAGAGAACCAGCTGGTATCCTCGGACTGTCTGAGTGTGTTAGATATATTGTTTTTGCAGAGGCTTTACAAGGGCTCTCTTAACACGTGGAATTTGAATTGTGTGCCCTCGTAATTTACATGGATGAAATTGACAGCAAAGCTATAGGCTTCTGTTGGGCTGAACCTGCAGCGTCCATGTATACGCTTTAGAACGTGTTAATTATAGTCCAGGCTTTCTTCCCATTGTTGTTTTGCAATTTTTGTCATGTTAAATATTGGCCACTATCAGGAGCCACCCTCAGTAATACTCACATACATTTATAACGGTCACTTTACTTACATTTGAGTCATTTATCAGACGCTCTTATCAAGAGTGACTTACAGTTCAGTCGTCTTAAGATCGCTAGGTGGGACAGCCACATACATATCAAAGGCAGAGAAATGACATTTTTACTCTAATTTAGCTATCAGTAGAGTCAGAGCTAGAAGGTCTTGTAGTGGATACGAACTTCGACTGGAAGCCAGTGGAGTGTGCGGAGGAGCAGGGGGACATGAGAGAACTTGAGAAAGTTGAAACCCAGGGGTTTGATGGCACAAGCCTGGAGCCCAGCCAACTGTGAGTTGCGTTAGTGCAGATAGGAGATGACAGGTGCCTGGATTAGGACCTGCGCCGCTTCCTGTGTGAGGTGGGGTTGTACTCTACGGATGTTGTAGAGCACGAACCTGCAGTAGTGCAGATGGGAGATGACAGGTGCCTGGATTAGGACCTGCTCCGCTTCCTGTGTGAGGTGGGGTTGTACTCTATGGATGTTGTAGAGCACGAACCTGCAGTAGTGCAGATGGGAGATGACAGGTGCCTGGATTAGGACCTGCGCCGCTTCCTGTGTGAGGTGGGGTTGTACTCTACGGATGTTGTAGAGCACGAACCTGCAGTAGTGCAGATGGGAGATGACAGGTGCCTGGATTGGGACCTGCGCCGCTTCCTGTGTGAGGTGGGGTTGTACTCCAAGGATGCTGTAGAGCACGAACCTGCAGTAGTGCAGATGGGAGATGACAGGTGCCTGGATTGGGACCTGTGCCGCTTCCTGTGTGAGGTGGGGTTGTACTCCACGGATGCTGTAGAGCACGAACCTGCAGTAGTGCAGATGGGGGATGACAGGTGCCTGGATTAGGACCTGTACCGCTTCCTGTGTGAGGTGGGGTTGTACTCTACGGATGTTGTAGAGCATGAACCTGCAGTAGTGCAGATGGGAGATGACAGGTGCCTGGATTAGGACCTGCGCCGCTTCCTGTGTGAGGTGGGGTTGTACTCTACGGATGTTGTAGAGCACGAACCTGCAGTAGTGCAGATGGGAGATGACAGGTGCCTGGATTAGGACAGGTACCACTTCCTGTGTGAGGTGGGGTTGTACTCTACGGATGTTGTAGAGCATGAACCTGCAGTAGTGCAGATGGGAGATGACAGGTGCCTGGATTAGGACAGGTACCACTTCCTGTGTGAGGTGGGGTTGTACTCTACGGATGTTGTAGAGCATGAACCTGCAGTAGTGCAGATGGGAGATGACAGGTGCCTGGATTAGGACCTGCGCCGCTTCGTGTGAGGTGGGGTTGTACTCTACGGATGTTGTAGAGCATGAACCTGCAGTAGCGAGTCACTGCTTTGATGTTTACAGAGAACGACAGGGTGTTGTCCAGGGTCACGCCAAGGTTCTTTGCACTCTGGGAGGGCGACACTGGAGTTGTCAACCGGGATGGAGAGGTCTTCAATTTGTACCTTACATTTAGCATCATTTAGCATCATTCCTTTAACCTTTCTTTCCTTTGTCATGTCCTTGTCGTTGCTCCTGAGGGTCACTAGCATTAGTGGATTATATTAGGCTAACGTTGTTTAGTAATTTAGGATATGTAGCCCATTTTGAATCATTATGGAACTCAGACCACCACATAGCAGGTTAAACCTGGCACCTGGCTGACGGTTCACAACAGCTGGAAGGTTGCCATACAGTTCCATGATTGGTGGGAATTATGGTAGATTTATAGGACTATTGTTCAACCCCTATTTACATGTTTTATCCACCTTCCAATATTATATGGATTGAATTTGAATATGATAACTTTCAGGATGAATCAAACCACTGTATTTTTTATTCATCAATATATTTATTGCGTAAATGATCTCAAAACCAGTTTTATTTCATGAATCATACATACTATCCTGACCCTAAAATGTCCCTAAATTATCAACAAAACCAGAGTATCTATGGAGACGAATATGCATAGATGGCATTCTTTCATTGATCCCTATTTTCTGAACCCATTCTCCCCCAAAAATGTTGTGTGTATTGACAAAATTCAAATTAAAGTGTACACCATATTTAAAGGGATGGCTTATAATAAATGTATTGAAATCCCTGCTGAATGAAAACTCCACGAGAAAATCTGTTGGGCACCAAGTGGGAGGGTTTTCAGCAGTTGAATTGCATTTATTCATCATGCAAAATGGAACCACGCCTGCAAAGCCTGTTATGTGCCTGCATAAGGTAAGTCTCAATACAAACTACTGAGAAGTGCGTAAGAAATCCCAATCAGGCCCAATCAGGCCCTTTATGAACACAGGTGAGAAAGTGAGGTTCAAAAATCTTCTATACAAGAGGGAGGTAATGTTGATTACCCTCACTGTGTAGCATGCATACATCTCCATAAAGTGTATAGTAAGTAATGCCGAACTTGGCTCACTCGTACCATATAGTATCACACTCAGATACACATATCAGCGGCGCCGTCTATTGGCCTGGCAACATGTCATAACGTCTTCCTTCACACAACAAATGAAGATAACTCCTCATAAACAGGAGAACTGGGGTTAGGCCCTTGCCAATGAAAACATTACACTGTTAACAAAAAATATAACTGTGTTCTAATTTAAAGTACTTTCAATAAGCATCAACTTTAAAGTCAATAAGAAGGCTAACCTCTTACAAAAAAAAATATATATATATATATATATATATATATATATATATATATATATATATATATATATATATATATATATATTGTGGCAAAGAAGGGGGTCGAGCAATAAATGGCAGACATGTGAGAGCAGAACTAATAAACTTGCTCTGCCCGATTACTAAAATGGCCACCCCGATCAGAACTACAGATCACAAAATGGCCGACTGCCAAAACTACAAGTCCCAGAAGCAAGGGGAACCCTTGTCGGTGGAGCCGACCCACAGATAAGGGTCAAGAAAAACCAGGGGGGACTGGAAGGATCTATGAACCATAGAGAAAGAGACAATAGAGATTGGCTGGATTTGCCATGTATGAGCTGGACTGTTTTGGACTTACCTGTTGGCGTTTGGACCTTGTTCAAACCTCCATTTGTTCTTCACGTTTGGTTGAGAAATCCACCGGAAACTGCGGTCATGACAACGGCAAAAAAATATTCCAAATTAGATCCATACTATCGACAGAAACATGGCAAACGTTTTTATAATCAATCCTCAAGTTGTTTTTCAAATATCTATTCGATAATATATCAACCGGGTCAGTTGGCTTCTTAGTAGGTGTTACAGTAATGAGTGAAGAGGTGTGGAGTCAGGCGCAGAGAGCAAAAGATGTGGGAAAAACAACACGCTTTAACCTGTTAAGACTCTAGGGGCAGTATTTCATTTTTGGATAAAAAGACATGCCCGTTTTAAGCGCAATATTTTGTCACGAAAAGATGCTCGACTATGCTTGGAATTGATAGTTTTGGAAAGAAGACACTCTGACGTTTCCAGAATTGTAAAGATTTTCACTGTGAGTGCCATAGAACAGAATCTACAGGCAAAACCAAGATGTTTGAGTGACCAGGAAATCAACAGGATTTCTGGAGGCACGTTTTCCATGATCTCCTTATATGGCTGTGAATGCGACAGGAATGAACGGACACTTCCTATCGTTTCCCCCAGGTGTCTGCAGCATTGTGACGTATTTGTAGGCATATCATTGGAAGATTGACCATCATTGGAAGATTGACCATGGCCCACCTTGCCTGACGAGGATTCAGTTTCCTAGCTGATCGGATATACTCCAGGTTACGATGGTCAGTCCAGATAAGGAAAGGGTGCTTAGCCCCCTCAAGCCAGTGTCTCCACACCTTCAGGGCCTTAACCATAGCCAACAACTCCCTATCCCCCACATCATAATTCCGCTCCGCTGGCCCGAGTTTCTTAGAAAAAAAGGCACAGGGGCGGAGCTTCGGTGGCACACCCGGACGCTGTGAGAGCACCGCTCCAACCCCAGCCTCGGATGCGTCCACCTCTACTATAAACGCCAAAGAAGGGTCCGGATGCGCCTTAGTAAACATCGCCTTCAACTTATGAAAAGCTCCGTTTGCCTCTGCTGACCACTGTAAACGCACCGGCCCCCCCTTCAGCAGTGAGGTAATAGGGGCAGCTACCTGACCAAAACCCTGGATAAACCTCCAGTAGTAATTGGCAAATCCCAAGAACCGCTGCACCTCCTTTACCGTGATTGGAGTCGGCCAATTACGCACGGCATTAACGCGGTCACCCTCCATTACCAAACCAGAGCTGAAAACTCACATTTCTCCGCCTTCACGTCTAAGAACCTTGCGCACAAGAGATACATGCGCAGAGCGTGTAGCGGAGTAGATCAAAATATCGTCAATATAAACCACTACACCCTGTCCGTGCAGGTCTCTGAGTATTTCATCCACGAAGGATTGAAATATAGCTGGAGCATTCTTTAAACCGTATGGCATGACGAGGTACTCATAATGGCCCGACGTAGTGCTAAATGCAGTTTTCCACTCATCTCCCTCCCGAATACGCACCAAATTATATGCACTCCTGAGATCCAGTTTAGTGAAGAACTGCGCTCCGTGAAATGATTCCACTACCGTAGCAATGAGAGGTAGTGGGTAACTAAAACCCACTGTCATGGAATTTAGACCTCTATAATCAATAAACGGACGCAAACCACCATTCTTCACAAAAAATAAACTCGAAGAGACAGGTGACATGGAGGGCTGAATGTACCCCTGTCCCAGAGCCTCGGTGATATAATTTTCCATAGCCACCTTCTCCTCCTGGGACAAAGGATACACATGACTCCTGGGGAGTGCAGCGTTAACCTGGAGATTTATCACGCAATCCCCCTGCCTATGGGGTGGTAATTGGGTCGTTTTCTTTTTACTGAAAACGATAGCCAAATCGTCATACTCAGCTGGAATGCGCACGGTGGAAACCTGGTCTGGACTCTCCACCGTTGTAGCACCGATGGAAACCCCTACACACCTGCCTGAACACTCATCAGACCACCCCTGTAGAGTTCCCTGTTTCCACGAAATCGTAGGATTATGAATAGCTAGCCAGGGAATCCCCAGAACAACTGGAAACGCAGGTGAATCGATAAGGAACAAACTAATTCGCTCCTTGTGATTCCCCTGCGTAATCATCTCCAACGAAATTGTGGCTTTCTTCACTAGCCCTGACCATAATGGTCGACTATCTAAAGAGTGCACGGGAAAAGGGGGGTTTACTTTTACTAACGGAATCCTCAACCTCTGAGCGAGTCCGCGATCTATAAAGTTTCCAGCTGTGCCTTATGCTGGAGAGAAGGAGAATAATTTAGGAAACAAATTAATAGGAACATGTGACCAACAGGAAACTCTGGGAGAGTGTGGTGCTTACTCACCTGGGGTGACCGATGAGTGTTCTGCCTGCCCTCATGATTCCCAGATGAATTCCTCCAGCACCGACCAGACGTGTGCCCTCTCCGGCTACAAATGGAAAAGGAGGACCTTCTTCCTCCGATCTCCCTTGACGCTGTAACTCCTAGCTCCATCGGGATAGGGGCAGGAGGATCAGGAGGTAGAACTGACAGGACCCTTTCAGAACGTCCACGAGCAGCTAGCAGATGGTCCAACCGGATCGACAGGTCTATCAGTCCATCCGGGCCAAGTGTAGTATCCCGACAGGCCAGCTCCCTACGGACGTCCTCTCTCAGGCTACACCTGTAATGGTCTATCAGGGCCCTGTCGTTCCACCCTGCTCCCGCAGCCAAGGTCCGGACCTCCAGCTCGAAGTCCTGCGCGCTCCTCGTCCCCTGTCTCAGATGGAACAATCTCTCACCCGCCGCACGGCCCTCTGGAGGGTGATCGAACACGGCCCTGAAACGGCGGATGAAAATGTTACATGGTCGCTGCCCATATCATTGCATAATGCGAAAAATACACAAGAGTTCTGCGGCCTTGTTTTAACAAAGTTAACCATTTTCACTGTAGTGTCAAAAGTCTTTCAAGCTGTCAGGCATTCCCTTTGCAGCAAGAGCCTCTCGGTGGATGCTGCAGTGTACCCAGGTGGCGTAGGGAGCAACAGCTTGCATGCTCGTTACCACTCCACTATGTCTACCTGTCATGGCATTTGCACCATCAGTACAGACTCCAACACAGCTTGACCACCAAAGTCCATTTGATGTCACAAAGCTGTCCAGTACTTAAAAAATATCCTCTCGTGTTCCCTGGTTTCCAGTGGTTTGCAGAAGAGGATCTATTCCTTAATTGACACCCCACAAACGTAACGGACATATACCAGGAGCTGTGCCAGGCCCGCCACGTCTGTTGACTCATCCATCTGTAACATATAATTCACTGGCTTGTATGTGAAGCAGTAATTGTTTCAAAACATCGCCTGCCATGTCACTGATGTGTCGTGAAATGCTGTTGTTTGATGAAGGCATTGTCAGTATAGTTTTTGGGGCATTTTCCCCCATCATAATGACAGGGTAATGTACTGAACCACAGTAATGACAGGGTAAGTCATTAGACATGTACTGAACCACAGTAATGACAGGGTAATGTACTGAACCACAGTAATGACAGGGTGGTAATGTACTGAACCACAGTAATGACAGGGTAAGTTATTAGACATGTACTGAACCACAGTAATGACAGGGTAAGTCATTAGACATGTAGTGAACCACAGTAATGACAGGGTAAGTCGTTTGGCATGTGCTGAACCACAGTAATGACAGGGTAAGTCGTTTGGCATGTGCTGAACCACAGTAATGACAGGGTAAGTCATTTGGCATGTACTGAACCACAGTAATGACAGTGTAAGTCGTTTGGCATGTACTGAACCACAGTGATGACAGGGTAAGTCGTTTGGCATGTACTGAACCACAGTAATGACAGGGTAAGTCTTTGGCATTCAATGTTTGTTGTTATCCCCTGTCTACAACAGACGGATACAGCAGCGCCATCTATTGGCTTGGAGACATCTCGTAACAACATGCTAACCTCTCGCCCTTTCCAATAACAAGAGGTTAGCATCTTTCACCCTCTAACTTTATCACGCATCATTATTCTGGATTTATTCTGGATTATCAGTAATCATAGTAGCATCCACAATTAATGTAGTATTTAGAACCATTATATACTTATTTACAATAAAAGTGCCTTCAAAATGACTGAATACATTTACCATTACATTTACATTTACATTTAAGTCATTTAGCAGACGCTCTTATCCAGAGCGACTTACAAATTGGTGCATTCACCTTATGACATCCAGTGGAACAACCACTTTACAATAGTGCAACTAAATCTTTTAAGGGGGGTGAGAAGGATTACTTTATCCTATCCTAGGTATTCCTTAAAGAGGTGGGGTTTCAGGTGTCTCCGGAAGGTGGTGATTGACTCCGCTGTCCTGGCGTCGTGAGGGAGTTTGTTCCACCATTGGGGGGCCAGAGCAGCGAACAGTTTTGACTGGGCTGAGCGGGAACTGTACTTCCTCAGTGGTAGGGAGGCGAGCAGGCCAGAGGTGGATGAACGCAGTGCCCTTGTTTGGGTGTAGAGCCTGATCAGAGCCTGGAGGTACTGAGGTGCCGTTCCCCTCACAGCTCCGTAGGCAAGCACCATGGTCTTGTAGCGGATGCGAACTTCAACTGGAAGCCAGTGGAGAGAGCGGAGGAGCGGGGTGACGTGAGAGAACTTGGGAAGGTTGAAGACCAGACGGGCTGCGGCGTTCTGGATGAGTTGTAGGGTTTAATGGCACAGGCAGGGAGCCCAGCCAACAGCGAGTTGCAGTAATCCAGATGGGAGATGACAAGTGTCTGGATTAGGACCTGCGCCGCTTCCTGTGTGAGGCAGGGTCGTACTCTGCGGATGTTGTAGACCATGAACCTACAGGAACGGGCCACCGCCTTGATGTTAGTTGAGAACGACAGGGTGTTGTCCAGGATCACACCAAGGTTCTTAGCGCTCTGGGAGGAGGACACAATGGAGTTGTCAACCGTGATGGTGAGATCATGGAATGGGCAGTCCTTCCCCGGGAGGAAGAGCAGCTCCGTCTTGCCGAGGTTCAGTTTGAGGTGGTGATCCGTCATCCACACTGATATGTCTGCCAGACATGCAGAGATGCGATTCGCCACCTGGTCATCAGAAGGGGGAAAGGAGAAGATTAATTGTGTGTCGTCTGCATAGCAATGATAGGAGAGACCATGTGAGGTTATGACAGAGCCAAGTGACTTGGTGTATAGCGAGAATAGGAGAGGGCCTAGAACAGAGCCCTGGGGGACACCAGTGGTGAGAGCGCGTGGTGAGGAGACAGATTCTCGCCACGCCACCTGGTAGGAGCGACCTGTCAGGTAGGACGCAATCCAAGCGTGGGCCGCGCCGGAGATGCCCAACTCGGAGAGGGTGGAGAGGAGGATCTGATGGTTCACAGTATCGAAGGCAGCCGATAGGTCTAGAAGGATGAGAGCAGAGGAGAGAGAGTTAGCTTTAGCAGTGTGGAGCGCCTCCGTGATACAGAGAAGAGCAGTCTCAGTTGAATGACTAGTCTTGAAACCTGACTGATTTGGATCAAGAAGGTCATTCTGAGAGAGATAGCGGGAGAGCCAGCCAAGGACGGCACGTTCAAGAGTTTTGGAGAGAAAAGAAAGAAGGGATACTGGTCTGTAGTTGTTGACATCGGAGGGATCGAGTGTAGGTTTTTTCAGAAGGGGTGCAACTCTCGCTCTCTTGAAGACGGAAGGGACGTAGCCAGCGGTCAGGGATGAGTTGATGAGCGAGGTGAGGTAAGGGAGAAGGTCTCCGGAAATGGTCTGGAGAAGAGAGGAGGGGATAGGGATCGGATGTCGTCGACCTTCTTTTCAAAATTGTTGACGAAGTCATCTGCAGCGAGGGAGGAGGGGGGGGGGAGGATTCAGGAGGGAGGAGAAGGTGGCAAAGAGCTTCCTAGGGTTAGAGGCAGATGCTTGGAATTTAGAGTGGTAGAAAGTGGCTTTAGCAGCAGAGACAGAGGAGGAAAATGTAGAGAGGAGGGAGTGAAAGGATGCCAGGTCCGCAGGGAGGCAAGTTTTCCTCCATTTCCGCTCGGCTGCCCGGAGCCCTGTTCTGTGAGCTCGCAATGAGTCGTCGAGCCACGGAGCAGGAGGGGAGGACCGAGCCGGCCTGGAGGATAGGGGACATAGAGAGTCCAAGGATGCAGAAAGGGAGGAGAGGAGGGTTGAGGAGGCAGAATCAGGAGATAGGTTGGAGAAGGTTTGAGCAGAGGGAAGAGATAATAGGATGGAAGAGGAGAGAGTAGCGGGGGAGAGAGAGCGAAGGTTGGGACGGCGCGATACCATCGAGTAGAGGCAGTGTGGGAAGTGTTGGATGAGAGCGAGAGGGAAAAGGATACAAGGTAGTGGTCGGAGACTTGGAGGGGAGTTGCAATGAGGTTAGTGGAAGAACAGCATCTAGTAAAGATGAGGTCGAGCGTATTGCCTGCCTTGTGAGTAGGGGGGGAAGGTGAGAGGGTGAGGTCAAAAGAGGAGAGGAGTGGAAAGAAGGAGGCAGAGAGGAATGAGTCAAAGGTAGACGTGGGGAGGTTAAAGTCGCCCAGAACTGGATTTATATTGGGCACAAAACTATCTGAAACCACCAAAACGAACTGTGTATGCATTCAAAACGTTTGTAGTCGCAAGTTGAATGTAGTCATTGTGTGCAAGGAATATGGGATCAAATAAACTTTTGACTATTGTATTTATAAAAATATTTAGGGTTGTCAATCATTTTGACCATCTTTTTTGAGAAAAAAATGTATTACCTGTGAAACAACATCTCTTTTTATCTGAAGCAATTATATTATTATAAAAAAATATATATAATTTCCCAACATGCATTTGAACAAACAATATAGATCAGTATTATTGCTCATCTTTATTAAGGGTGTCAATAGTTGTGAATAATTTCAGATAACACTGTATATTAATACATAGTACCCACTCTTCCAAAACAACTGAAAACAACTGAAAAAGCAAAAATAAATACAGTATATATATTTAGTTGATTTTTCCAGTTTGAAGTATCACCACATTCATCGGATATGCTGTACCTCTTCAGCGGTTTTGAGTTCTCCTGTTGGGTCTGTGGAGAGGAACAGATTATATCTTCATTGTGTTGCATGGGGGGGATTATTTTTGGAACAATTTACAGAGTTGTCTGAAATGAGATGTTCAGTCCCCCCTCGATCAGTTCAGAGTAGTGATCAGAGACCTCTATGTTGATAAATGTGTCTGTTTTTCTTAATATATTTTGTATATGTTTGATGGATTTATGCAGGGCTCTTCTATAAAAGAGATCCTAGTCTCAGTATTAATTTCCAGTAAAAATAAATGTTGAATAAATAAATATTGAACAAATAAAATGTACAGGATGCAACTACTAATATAAACAGTTGCAAATTACAAAACACAAAACCTTGTTACCATGACAGACTGAACCAATGTCCCTGAAAACATCTCTTCAGGGTACAAGTGCACAAAAACAGAGCACAATCAATTATAGTACCTATAAGGAAATGGTCATGAAGAACAGAAATTCCATAGATTTACCAGACTGCATCAGTTACTGTGGTTGTTTCATTTATGTTGAAGTTTTTGTAAAACGATTGAAATGTACTTCACTTATACAACAGGCTTTTGTTAGGAAATTGATCTTCGAGGTCTCAAAAGAGTGGAAAAAGTTTAAATAAAAGGATTAAAAATGACCAATTTATACATCATTCTCTGGACTCATTTCCATTCAGATCAAATGAAATGTATTTATATAGCCCTTCTTACATCAGCTGATATCTCAAAGTGCTGGACAGAAACCCAGCCTAAAACCCCAAACAGCAAGCAATGAAGGTGTTGAAGCACGTTGGCTAGGAAAAACTCCCTAGAAAGGCCAAAACCTAGGAAGAAACCTAGAGAGGAACCAAGCTATGAGTCCTCTTCAGGCTGTGCCAGATAGAGATTATAACAGAAAATGGCCATGATGTTCAAATGTTCATAAATGACCAGCATGGTCGAATAATAATAATCACAGTAGTTGTCGAGGGTGCAACAGGTCAGCACCTCAGGTGGAAATGTTAGTTGGCTTTTCATAGCCGATCATTAAGATTATCTCTACCGCTCCTGCTGTCTCTAGAGAGTTGAAAACAGCAGGTCTGGGACAGGTAGCATGTCCAGTGAACAGGTCAGGGTTCCATAGCCGCAGGCAGAACAGTTGAAACTGGAGCAGCATCACGGCCAGGTGGACTTGGGACAGCAAGGAGTCATCAAGCCAGGTAGTCCTGAGGCATGGTACTAGGGCACAGGTCCTCAGAGAGAGAGAATTGGAGAGAGCATACTTAAATTCACACAGGACACTGGATAAGACAGGAGAAGTACTCCAGACTGACCCTAGCCCCGACACATAAACTACTGCAGCATAAATACTGGAGGCTGAGACAGGAGGGGTCAGGAGACACTGTGGCCCCATCAGATGATTCCACCGGACAAGGCCATACAGGCAGGATACAACCCCATCCACTTTGCCAAAGTACAGCCCCCACACCACTTACCATCCTGAGACTTACCATCCTGAGACAAGGCCGAGTATAGCTAACAAAGATCTCCGCCACGGCACAACCCAAGGAGAGGCACCAACCCAGACAGGAAGATCACGTCAGTGACTCAACCCACTCAAGTGACGCACCCCTCCTAGGGACGGCATGGAAGAGAACCAGTAAGCCAGTGACACAGCCCCTGTAATAGGGTTAGAGGCAGAGAATCCCAGTGGAGAGAGGGGAACTGGCCAGGCAGAGACAGCAAGTGTGGTTCGTTGCTCCAGAGCCTTTCCGTTCACCTTCACACTCCTGTGCCAGAGTACACTCAATCATATGACCCACTGAAGAGAGGAGTCTTCAGTAAAGACTTAAAGGTTGAGAGCGAGTCTGCGTCTCTCACATGGGTAGGCAGACCATTCCATAAAAATGGAGCTCTATAGGAGAAAGCCCTGCCTCTAGCTGTTTGCTTAGAAATTCTAGGGACAATTAGGAGGCCTGTGTCTTGTATGTGTAAGTATGTACGGCAGGACCAAATCAGAAAGATAGAACTTGGCTTCACCAAGTTTCATTGAAATGGAGAGCTGTGTGTCATCTGCATAGCAGTGAAAGTTAACATTATTGTCAGGATTTGGCCAGGGTTGTCCCGGGTTTTGGTCACTAGATGCCCCTATTGTGCCTTTTGACCTTTTGTTTTCCCTTGATCCCCATTATTATTTGCACCTGTGCCTCGTTTCCCCTGATTGTATTTAAACCCTTTGTTTTACTCAGTTCTTTGTTCTGTGTTTGTATGTTAGCACCCAGCCCTAGTACTCTGTGAGCTCTTGTTGATCCCGGTGGACTCTCTTGTGGAGTTCTGTTTTTTGTTCTTGTTTGTTTGTTTTTGAGTATTTTTTAGGCTTTTTGTGCTGTGCCTTCCACCTTGTGGATTTGCCTTTTTGTCTTGGAGGATTGCCTTTGTTCTTTTGGAATTCCTTTTGAGGTTGTGGAGTTACATGTTTTCCTGAAGAACTTCACTTTTTACTTCATTAAATACACCGTCTCAAGTACTGCTGTGTCTGCCTCATCTTCTGGGTTCTGCTGACTATTTGTGGCTCAGTTGGTTTAGTGACTGTTTCTCACTCTGGAGACCCGGGTTCGTAACCGGTTCCTGACAGAAACACAGAGCCAGAAATGAACCCAGAGGCAGCCAGTTCCCAGGACCTTGTTGCCATGCTGGCCCACCACCAGGAGACTGTCCAACGCCACGAAGCTGCCCTGGTTCAGCAAGAGGCCTTAATGGCTAGACATTCTCATCTTCTGTCGGAGATGCTGACTTCCATAAAGCAGATATCTGATCGACTTACCCCGGCAACAGTTCCCGTCCCAGTACCTCAGATTCACGTACCCATGGCAGTTAACCCTCTGGCTGAACCTCGTCTTCCACCTCCCCAACGGTTCTCAGGTGATCCAAGTGCTTGTAAAGGGTTTCTCACCCAATGTTCTCTCTCCTTCGAGCTGCAACCCTCGTCGTTCCCCACCGACCGGTCTAAGATCGCATATATCATCACCCTGCTGTCGGAAAAAGCCCTGGCCTGGGCTACTGCTGTGTGGGATGCCCATGCCAGCTACTCTGCCTTTTTTGAGGAATTCAAACGAGTGTTTCAAGGCCCAAGCAGTGATCCTGACTCAGCCAAACAGCTCCTGACTCTCCAACAAGCTATGACGGACTATGCCATCCAGTTCCGCACGGTGGCAGCAGCGAGTGGCTGGAACAACGAGGCGCTCACGGTGTGCTTTCTGAAAGGCCTTTCCGACACTATCCAAGATGAACTGGCCACTCGGGAACCACCAGACAATCTCGAGTCCCTGATCAAGTTGGCCTCACGCATTGACCAGTGTCTGAGAGAGAGAGAACACAACCGTAGACCTCTAGCCCCTATCAGTCCCAGCTCCGAGTCCCCACTTTATCCTCGCTGGCTCCACCGGAACCCATGCAGATTGGACGCATCTCCCAGGCTGAGAGAGACCGCCGGATGAGGGAGCGACGCTGTCTATATTGCGGCAACCGGGCCATTTCCGTTCCACGTGTCCGAGGCTCCAGGGAAACGCTCTGTCCCGTACAGACCGGGGGGAACTGTAACGGGAAACTTAACCTCCTCCCATCCGTCCAACTCCCGTCTGCTCATTCCAGTGACCCTTTCCTGGGACAACCACAAGCTTCACCTTCAAGCCTTGGTAGACTCTGGAGCCGCAGGTAACTTCATGGATGGTGTCTGGGCGAAGGAGAATGGCGTTCCCTCTGAACCTCTAAGTGACCCCATGAGGGTTACTACATTGGATGGAAGCCCTTTGGGATCTGGACTTGTCACTCATGTCACTACCTCCTTGCGACTTTCAGTTTCACAACACCAGGAATTGATGAACTTTCATTTGATCTCCTGTTCCGAGTTCCCTCTCGTCCTTGGATACCCCTGGCTTCACAGCCATAACCCTCACATCGACTGCTCTGTGGGCACTATCAAGCAGTGGGGTCCTACGTGCCAAGCTACTTGTATTTTCCCGAATTCCCCGAGTTCTACTCCAGAGTCTTTAGAATCCATCGACCTGACCCGAGTTCCCGAGTGTTACCATGACCTCAAACTGGTATTTAGCAAACAGAGGGCCACCATGCTACCACCCCATAGACCTTATGATTGCCCCATCGAACTGTTTTCGGGCACTTGCTCCCCAGGGGTCAGATCTTTTCCCTATCTCCACCCGAATGAGCTGCTATGGATACCTACATCAAGGACGCTCTGGAAGCAGGCCTCATGCGTCCATCCACCTCCCCGGCGGGAGCAGGGTTTTTCTTTGTGGCCAAGAAAGACGGTGGATTACGTCCTTGCATCGACTACCATGGACTCAATGCCATAACCGTCCGTAACCGTTACACGCTACCCCTTATGGCGACAGCCTTCGAGCTGCTCCAGGAAGCAGTTGTTTTCACTAAGCTTGACCTGCGGAACACATACCATCTTGTGCGGATCAGACCTGGTGACGAGTGGAAGACCGCTTTCAACACGCCTACTGGTCACTATGAATACTTGGTGATGCCCTTCGGCCTGACCAACGCCCCAGCGGTGTTCCAAGCGCTCATAAACGATGTTCTTAGGGATATGCTTAACATATTTGTGTTCGTTTACTTGGATGACATCCTCATCTTTTCGAGCTCTCTTCAAGAACACACTAAGCATGTCAGACAAGTACTCAAACACCTCCTAGACAGCCATCTGTACGTTAAGCCGGAAAAATGTGAATTCCATTCATCCCGAGTACAATTCCTGAGATTTGTAGTGGAACCCGGTCGAGTCCAAATGGACCCCAGGAAGGTAGGGGCGGTAGCGGATTTCACATTTCCTTATTAAAACCTGTTGTTTTTTCTCCCCTTGTCCCGGCAGACAGACCTCCCCCTCCGCCTCGTGTCATTGGAGGCCAGCCGGCTTATACCGTCCATCGGATACTGGATTCCCGCCGGGTGCACCGGTCCTGGCTGTATCTGGTGGACTGGGAAGGCTACGGTCCCGAGGAGCGCTCCTGGGTTCCTGCCAAAGACATACTGGACCCTGACCTCATTCGTCAGTTCAGGGCCCTCCACCCTGAGAGAGCTGGTAGGAACGTCAGGAGCTGTTCCTAGGGGGGGGGGGGATTCTGTCAGGATTTGGCCAGGGTTGTTCCGGTTTTTGGTCACTAGATGCCCCCATTGTGCCTTTTGACCTTTTGTTTTCCCTTGATCCCCATTATTATTTGCACCTGTGCCTCATTTCCCCTGATTGTATTTAAACCCTTTGTTTCACTCAGTTCTTTGCTCTGTGTTTGTATGTTAGCACCCAGCCCTAGTACTCTGTGAGCTCTTGTTGATCCCGGTGGACTCTCTTGTGGAGTTCTGTTTTTTGTTCTTGTTTGTTTTTGAGTATTTTTTTAGGCTTTTTGTGCTGAGCCTTCCACCTTGTGGATTTGTCTTTTTGTCTTGGAGGATTGCCTTTGTTCTTTTGGAATTCCTTTTGAGGTTGTGGAGTTACATGTTTTCCTGAAGAACTTCACTTTTACTTCATTAAATACACCGTCTCAAGTACTGCTGTGTCTGCCTCATCTTCTGGGTTCTGCTGACTATTCGTGGCTCAGTTGGTTTAGTGACTGTTTCTCACTCCGGAGACCCGGGTTCGTAACCGGGTCCTGACAATTATGTTTTCAAATAACATCCCCAAGAGGTAAAATATATAGGGAAAACAATAGTGGTCCTAAAATGGAACCTTGGGGAACACCGAAATTTACAGCTGATTTGTCAGAGGACAAACCATTCAGAGACAAACTGATATCTGTCCGACAGACAAGATCTAAACCAGGCCAGAACTTGTCCATGTAGACCAATTTGGGTTTCCAATCTCTCCAAAAGAATGTGGTGACCGATGGTATCAAAAGCAGCACTAAGATCTAGGAACACGAGGACAGATTAAGAGCCTCGGTCTGACACCATTAAAAGATAATTTACCACCTTCACAAGTGCTGTGATGGGGTCTAAAAACAGACTGAAGCATTTCGTATACGTTGTTTTGTCTTCAGGAAGGCAGTGAGTTGCTGCGCAACAGCTTTTTCCTAAAACATTGAGAGGAATGGAATATTCGATATAGGCCGATACTTTTTATTTATTTTCTGGGTCAAGGTTAGGCTTTTTCAAGAGAGGCTTTATTACTGCCAATTTTAGTGAGTTTGGTACACATCCGGTGGATAGAGAGACGTTTATTATGTTCAACAGAGGAGGGCCAAGCACAGGAATCAGCTCTTTCAGTAGTTTAGTTGGAATAGTATGCAGTTTGAAGGTTTACATTTACATTTACATTTAAGTCGTTTAGAGGCCATGATTATTTTCATCATTGTGTCAAGAGATATTGTACTAAAACACTTGAGTGTCTCTCTTGATCCTAGGTCCTGGCAGAGATGTCCAGACTAAGGACAACTGAGCTTTGAAGGAATACGCAGATTTAAAGAAGAGTCCGTAATTTGCTTTCCAATGATCACGATCTTTTCCTCAAAGATGTTCATGAATTTCTTACTGCTGAAGTGAAAGCCAACCTCTCTTGGGGAATGCTGCTTTTTAGTTAGCTTTGCGACAGTATCAAAAATAAATTTCGGATGTGTCACGCCTTGGTCATTGTATCTTGTGTTTTTGTTATATGTTTGGGTAGGCCAGGGTGTGACATGGGTTTATATGTTGTATTTCGTATTAGGGTTTGTATTAATTGGGAGTGTGTATTATTAGGGGTGTGTCTAGTTAGGCTTGGCTGCCTGAGGCGATTCCTAATTGGAGTCAGCTGATTCTCGTTGTCTCGGATTGGGAACCGTATTTAGGCAGCCTGAGTGCGCGTTGTATTTGGTGGGCGATTGTACCTGTCTTTGTGTTAGTCACCAGATAGGCTGTAAGTAGTTTCACTCGTTTGTTGTTTTGTATTCTCAGTTATTTCATGTACCGCTTTATCTTTATTAAAAGTCATGAGTAACCTACACGCTGCATTTCGGTCTGACTCACTTCAAACAACAGACAAAGTTCTTTACAGAATCGCCCACCACGATTCACAGACCGAGCAGCGTGTGAACTGGCAGGATCTAAAGGAGGACGTTATGGACGGCAGAAGCAAGGAGTATACTACGTGGGAAGAAATCGACAGGTGGACGGCCGACGCAGAGCGAGTGCAGGAGCCCGCCTGAGATTCCCTACAGCAATGCGAGGAGGGCTACAGGCGAATCGAATCAACGAAAAAGACACGCCGGAGGAAACGGAGAGGCGCTGGTTTAAACAGGCAGCGACAGCTGGAGCAGCAAAGCGAGGATTAATTATTTGGAGAATGGACATGGGAAGACGTGTTGGATGGTAAAGGTTGTTACACTTGGGAGGAGATATTGAGAAGAGAGAAAAAGATCACCTCCCATGGGAACAGGTGGAGGCACTAAGGAGAGCAGAGGCAGCGGGAGATAGGAGCCGACGATACTAGGGAACACGGTTGGCAAGGAAACCTGAAAAACAGCCCAAATTTTTTTGTGGGGGAGCTAGAAGGGAGAATAGTTATGCCAGGTAGGAGACCTGCGCATACTCCCTGTGCTCACCGTTGGGCTAGAGAGACCGGGCAGGCACCGTGTTATGCTATGGAGCGCACGGTGTTTTCAGTGCAGGAGCATAGCCCGGTGAGGCACATACCAGCTCTTCCTATTGGCCGGGCTAGAGTGGGCATCGAGCCAGGTAAGCTTGGGCAGGCTCGGTGCTCAAGAGCTCCAGTGCGCCTGCACAGTCCGGTCTATCCAGAGCCACCTCTACACACCAGTCCTCCGGTAGCAGCTCCCCGCACCAGGCTTCCTGTGCGTGTCCTCGCGCCAGTACCACCAGTTCCAGCACCACGCACCAGGCCTCCAGTGCGCCTCGCCTGTTTAGCGCAGCCAGAGCTGTTCTCCTCTCCTGCGCTGTTGGAGTCTCCCGCCTGTTTAGCGCAACCAGAGCTGTTCTCTTCTCCTGCGCTATCGGAGTCTCCCGCCTGTTTAGCGCAGCCAGAGCCTTTCTCCTCTCTTGCGCTGCCGGAGTCTCCTGTCTGTCCAGCGCCACCAGTGCTCCCAGTCGGCCCAGCGCGTCCAATGCGCATCGCCTGTTCAGCACAGCCAGTGCTTTTCTCCCCTCCTGTGCTATCGGAGTCTCCAGCCTGTTTAGCGCAGCCAGAGCCTTTCTCCTCTCCTGTGCTGCCGGAGTCTCCTGTCTGTCCAGCGCCACCAGTGCTACCAGTCGGCCCAGCGCGTCCAGTGCGCCTCGCCTGTTCAGCGCAGCCAGAGCCTTTCTCCTCTCCTGCGCTGCCGGAGTCTCCTGTCTGCCCAGCGCCTCCAGTCGGCCCAGCGTCACCAGTCTGCCAGGATCCGCTAGAAGTGCCAGTCTGCCAAGATCTTCTAGAACGGCCAGACAACCTTAATCATCCAGGTCCACCAGCCAGCCAGGATTTACCGGAGCCTACTACCTGCCTGAGCTTCCTCTCAGTACTGAGCTTCCTCTCAGTACTGGGCTCCCTCTCTGTACCGGGCTCCCTCTCTGTACCGAGCTTCCTCTCAGTACCGAGCTTCCTCTCAGTACCGAGCTTCCTCTCAGTACCGAGCTTCCTCTCAGTACTGAGCTTCCTCTCAGTACCGGGCTCCCCCTCAGTACCGGGCTCCCCCTCAGTACCGGGCTTCCCCTCAGTACCGGGCTTCCCCTCAGTACCGGGCTGCTTCGGTCCCGGGCTGCCCCTCTGTCCCGGGCTGCCCCTCTGTCCCGAGCTGCCCTGCTGTCCTGAGCTGCCCTGCTGTCCCGAGCTGCCCCTCTGTCCCGAGCTGCCCCTCTGTCCCGAGCTGCCCCTCGGTCCCGAGCTGCCCCTCAGTTATGTGGGGATCAGGGTGAGGACTATTAGGCCATGGTCGGCGGAGAAGGTGGATTATCCTAGGATGCGAAGGGGAGGAACTAGGACATTTATGGAGTGGGGTCCACGTCCCGAGCCAGAACCGCCACCGTGGACAGACGCCCACCCGGACCCTCCCTATGCTCTTGAGGTGCGTCCCGGAGTCCGCACCTTAGGGGGGGGGTTCTGTCACGCCTTCGTCATTGTATCTTGTGTTTTTGTTATATGTTTGGGTAGGCCAGGGTGTGACATGGGTTTATATGTTGTATTTCGTATTAGGGTTTGTATTAATTGGGAGTGTGTATTATTAGGGGTGTGTCTAGTTAGGCTTGGCTGCCTGAGGCGATTCCTAATTGGAGTCAGCTGATTCTCGTTGTCTCGGATTGGGAACCGTATTTAGGCAGCCTGAGTGCGCGTTGTATTTGGTGGGCGATTGTACCTGTCTTTGTGTTAGTCACCAGATAGGCTGTAAGTAGTTTCACTCGTTTGTTGTTTTGTATTCTCAGTTATTTCATGTACCGCTTTATCTTTATTAAAAGTCATGAGTAACCTACACGCTGCATTTCGGTCTGACTCACTTCAAACAACAGACTAAGTTCTTTACAGGATGGTTCTTATTTTCTTCAGTTAAGTTGGAAAAATAAGATGATCGAGCAGCAGTGAGGGCTCTTTGATACTGCACAGAACTGTCTTTCCAAGCTAGTCGGAAGACTTCCAGTTTGGTGTGGCGCCATTTCCGTTCCAATTTTCTGGAAGCTTGGGTATTTTCTGTAAACCATGGAGCTAGTTTCTTATGACAAATGTTTTTAGTTTTTAGGGGTGTGTCACGCCTTGGTCATTGTATTTTGTGTTTTTGTTATATGTTTGGGTAGGCCAGGGTGTGACACGGGTTTATATGTTGTTTTCGTATTGGGGTTTGTAGTATTTGGGATCGCGGCTAATTAGGGGTGTTGTATAGGTTTGGCTGCCTGAGGCGATTCTCAATTGGAGTCAGGTGCTTTTCGTTGTCTCTGATTGGGAACCGTATTTAGGTAGCCTGAGTTCGCTTTGTATTTTGTGGGTGTTTGTTCCTGTCTCTGTGTAGTGTTCACCAGATAGGCTGTAATAGGTTTCACGTTCCGTTTGTTGTTTTTGTATTACAGTTATTTCATGTACCGCTATTCTGTTCATTAAAGTCATGAGTAACCTACATGCTGCATTTCGGTCCGACTTTCTTCATTCAACAGACGAACGCCGTTACAGGGTGCAACTGCATCTAGGGTATTACGCAAGGTTAAATTGAGTTCCTCAGTTAGGTGGTTAACGGATTTTTGTCCTCTGACGTCTTTGGGTTGGCAGAGAGAGTCTGGAAGGGCATCAAGGAATCTTTGGGTTGTCTGAAAATTTATAGCACAACTTTTGATGTTCCTTGGTTGGGGTCTGAGCAGATTATTTGTTGCGATTGCAAACGTAATAAAATGGTGGTCCGATAGTCCAGGACTATGAGGAAAAACATTAACAGTATATAATAATACATGTTTTGTCGTAACAAGAACACATTGCGCCAACCTAAACAGCAAATCCCCTTATCGATACATTTGTTGAGTTTGATGTATTGCGCTGTTGATAAGCATTTTGGAAACTTTAGAGTGTTTTCTATCCTAAGCTGTCAATTATATGCATATTCTAGCATCTGGTCCTGAGAAATAGGATCACCTTAAGATTTTGGTGATCTTTCCACCGAGGTAGGTTACAGTATCTTTTTCAGAGATGTTACAATCTGCTGGATAGACAGCTCCCTTCAGAACATTCATCTCACATTTGGAAAGATTTAATACCAAACCCAAGATTATGGAGAACTGCTTCACAATATCCAATGCTAATCTAGTTTGTGACAAATTTTTCCCCCAAAAAAGTGAGATGTCATGCCTTCAAATTGACTTTGATGAACTAATGAGCATAAGATTTGAGATACTAACAAAAATATAAAAGGTGAGATTGGACAACCTTGTCATATTCCTTTGTAAATGTTCAACCTTGAGGATGATCCATGACTGAGTTTGATACAGCAATTGCCATCATTATACAGAGTTTTAATAGCATCAAAAATGACCAAACTTCAAATGCTAAAGACAATCAAAGATGAAACTGTGACTTACTGAATCAAAAGCTTTCTGAAAATCCCCAAATAAGATAACAGTGAAGTTATCCAATAGATCACAATACTCAACCAAGTCTAGTAACATCAGCCTCAGATATCTAGATGTATGACTCCCTTTAATAAACCCATTAACCCATTTCACCATGATTATTAATGAGAGAATCAGAACATCAGCCTGAGTCCCAGAAATAGAAGAGTTCTAACAGAATGCAAAACATTTCAAAACATGCACATTCTGTGCTGAGAATGTTTGTGTCCCTTAGCAACCAAACCATCCTTGGATCCTTGATAGGTGCAATCTCACTGCAGAAACAGAGAGCTGCATCCTAGAGCCACCTGGATCTTGTACAGAAGCTCCATCCAATGACACTTCATAAGAGTAAGTAGAAAAGTCAAACTAAACCAACTATATGTTTCTGAACAATGACAACAAAGTCAGAGATTTATTGTGTTCTAGTGACTATCCACTAACGTTACCCAAGACCTTTGCAAACTAGTATGGGCCACTGATACAACCAATAACAAAGAAAAATGTCTGTTAGTTTAAATGCAGTTTTGGTAGGAAAGAATGTCTGTTAGTTTAAATGCAGTTTTGGTAGGAAAGAATGTATGTTAGTTTAAATGTATTTTTGGTAGGAAATAATGTCTGTTAGTTTAAATGTAGTTTTGGTAAGCAAGAATGTATGTTAGTTTAAATGTAGTTTTGGTAGGAAAGAATGTCTGTTAGTTTAAATGTAGTTTTGGTAGGAAAGAATGTCTGTTAGTTTAAATGTAGTTTTGGTAGGAAAGAATGTCTGTTAGTTTAAATGTAGTTTTGGTAAGCAAGAATGTATGTTAGTTTAAATGTAGTTTTGGTAGGAAAGAATGTCTGTTAGTTTAAATGTAGTTTTGGTAGGAAAGAATGTCTGTTAGTTTAAATGTAGTTTTGGTAGGAAATAATGTCTGTTAGTTTAAATGTAGTTTTGGTAGGAAATAATGTCTGTTAGTTTAAATGTAGTTTTGGTAGGAAAGAATGTCTGTAGGAAATGTAATGTCTGTTAGTTTAAATGTAGTTTTGGTAGGAAATAATGTCTGTTAGTTTAAATGTAGTTTTGTAGTTTGTCTGTTAGTTTAAATGGTTTTGGTAGGAAAGAATGTCTGTTAGTTTAAATGTAGTTTTGGTAGGAAAGAATGTCTGTTAGTTTAAATGTAGTTTTGGTAGGAAATAATGTCTGTTAGTTTAAATGTAGTTTTGGTAGGAAAGAATGTCTGTTAGTTTAAATGTAGTTTTGGTAAGCAAGAATGTCATCCATAAACAACCAAAGAGGCAATTCTGTGAGTTTAACATTGGTTGTGTAGAGTATGTATACAGCCAATCTTTTGAGATATCTATCAATGATCAAATACCCTGATCCATAAAACTCTCTCCTCTCCCTCCAGGTGGGTATGTGTGGTACATCGGCTACTTCTCGGCCCTGATGGTGTGTGTGTTGGTGCTGACTGTGTCATGCGTGTTAGTGCACCGCTTCAGAGACCAGCAGAGAGAACGACACACACACTTCTGGGTGGCTGCCATCGAACAGGGCGCCGTTACCCAGCATCCTCTTCTGCACTGGATAGATGTCAACCGTCACCTGTCTCTGTCTGTCATTGTCAAGGGAGATGCCAGAGGGAAACAGGAGGAAGATAGAGAAGAGGGGGAAGAGGGAAAGAAAGAGGAAGGTAGCGATAAAGTCCGAGGACAAAGAAGAGTGAAAAGAGAGAGGGGTGAGGAGGAGGAGGAGGAGGAGGAGGAGGAGGAGGAGGAGGAGGAGGAGGAGGAGGAGGAGGAGGAGGAGGAGGAGGAGGAGGAGGAGGAGGAGGAGGAGGAGGAGGAGGAGGAGAAAGATGTGAGTGAGATCGAGAAAGGTTGCAATAGAGACAAGGGAGAGGAAAGAGTGAACAGAGAGAGGGAAGAGGACGTTGGTGTTGAGATGACTGAGATGACGACGGAGGAGAGGACAGTGATGGAGAGAGAAGAGAGGGATGTTAGGGAAGAAGAAGAAGAGAAACAGGATGTGATGATCAAGTCATCATGATACGGAGAACCTGTGACGAAAGCCTGTGCACTTCTAATAAATGTTATTTTTGCAAGTATACACAGTGAGTGGTAGTCCCTTTACCAACATACAGCACAATGCTAGTGAGTGACAGTGATAGTCCCTTTACCAATATATAATCACAATGCTAGTAAGTGACAGTGGTAGTCCCTTTACCAACATACAGCACAATGCTAGTGAGTGACAGTGATAGTCCCTTTACCAACATACAGCACAATGCTAGTGAGTGACAGTGGTAGTCCCTTTACCAACATACAGCACAATGCTAGTGAGTGACAGTGGTAGTCCCTTTACCAACATACAGCACAATGCTAGTGAGTGACAGTGGTAGTCCCTTTACCAACATACAGCACAATGCTAGTGAGTGACAGTGGTAGTCCCTTTACCAACATACAGCACAATGCTAGTGAGTGACAGTGGTAGTCCCTTTACCAACATACAGCACAATGCTAGTGAGTGACAGTGGTAGTCCCTTTACCAACATACAGCACAATGCTAGTAAGTGACAGTGATAGTCCCTTTACCAATATACAGCACAATGCTAGTGAGTGACAGTGGTAGTCCCTTTACCAATATATAATCACAATGCTAGTGAGTGATAGTGATAGTCCCTATAACAATATACAACACAATGCTAGTGAGTGACAGTGATAGTCCCTTTACCAACATACAGCACAATGCTAGTAAGTGACAGTGATAGTCCCTTTACCAACATACAGCACAATGCTAGTAAGTGACAGTGATAGTCCCTTTACCAATATACAGCACAATGCTAGTGAGTGACAGTGGTAGTCCCTTTACCAATATATAATCACAATGCTAGTGAGTGACAGTGGTAGTCCCTTTACCAATATATAATCACAATGCTAGTGAGTGATAGTGATAGTCCCTATAACAATATATAACACAATGCTAGTGAGTGATAGTGATAGTCCCTATAACAATATACAACACAATGCTAGTAAGTGACAGTGATAGTCCCTATAACAATATACAACACAATGCTAGTGAGTGATAGTGATAGTCCCTATAACAATATATAACACAATGCTAGTGAGTGATAGTGATAGTCCCTATAACAATATATAACACAATGCTAGTGAGTGACAGTGATAGTCCCTATAACAATATATAACACAATGCTAGTGAGTGATAGTGATAGTCCCTATAACAATATACAACACAATGCTAGTGAGTGATAGTGATAGTCCCTATAAATATATATAACACAATGCTAGTGAGTGACAGTGATAGTCCCTATAACAATATATAACACAATGCTAGTGAGTGATAGTGATAGTCCCTATAACAATATACAACACAATGCTAGTGAGTGACAGTGATAGTCCCTATAACAATATATAACACAATGCTAGTGAGTGATAGTGATAGTCCCTATAACAATATACAACACAATGCTAGTGAGTGATAGTGATAGTCCCTATAACAATATACAACACAATGCTAGTGAGTGACAGTGATAGTCCCTATAACAATATACAACACAATGCTAGTGAGTGATAGTGATAGTCCCTATAACAATATACAACACAATGCTAGTGAGTGATAGTGATAGTCCCTATAACAATATACAACACAATGCTAGTGAGTGACAGTGATAGTCCCTATAACAATATACAACACAATGCTAGTGAGTGATAGTGATAGTCCCTATAACAATATATAACACAATGCTAGTGAGTGACAGTGATAGTCCCTATAACAATATACAACACAATGCTAGTGAGTGATAGTGATAGTCCCTATAACAATATATAACACAATGCTAGTGAGTGATAGTGATAGTCCCTATAACAATATACAACACAATGCTAGTGAGTGATAGTGATAGTCCCTATAACAGGTCTCCGGTAGCCTCTGGAACTGCCGATCTGCAGCCAACAAGGCAGAGTTCATCTCAGCCTATGCCTCCCTCCAGTCCCTCGACTTCTTGGCACTGACAGAAACATGGATCACCACAGATAACACTGCTACTCCTACTGCTCTCTCTTCGTCCGCCCACGTGTTCTCGCACACCCCAAGAGCTTCTGGTCAGCGGGGTGGTGGCATAGGGATCCTTATCTCTCCCATGTGGTCATTCTCTCTTTCTCCCCTTACCCATCTGTCTATCGCCTCCTTTGAATTTCATGCTGTCACAGTTACCAGCCCTTTCAAGCTTAACATCCTTATCATTTATCGCCCTCCAGGTCCCCTCGGAGAGTTCATCAATGAGCTTGATGCCTTGATAAGCTCCTTTCCTGAGGACGGCTCACCTCTCACAGTTCTGGGCGACTTTAACCTCCCCACGTCTACCTTTGACTCATTCCTCTCTGCCTCCTTCTTTCCACTCCTCTCCTCTTTTGACCTCACCCTCTCACCTTCCCCCTACTCACAAGGCAGGCAATACGCTCGACCTCATCTTTACTAGATGCTGTTCTTCCACTAACCTCATTGCAACTCCCCTCCAAGTCTCCGACCACTACCTTGTATCCTTTTCCCTCTCGCTCTCATCCAACACTTCCCACACTGCCCCTACTCGGATGGTATCGCGCCGTCCCAACCTTCGCTCTCTCTCCCCCGCTACTCTCTCCTCTTCCATCCTATCATCTCTTCCCTCTGCTCAAACCTTCTCCAACCTATCTCCTGATTCTGCCTCCTCAACCCTCCTCTCCTCCCTTTCTGCATCCTTTGACTCTCTATGTCCCCTATCTTCCAGGCCGGCTCGGTCCTCCCCTCCCGCTCCGTGGCTTGACGACTCAATGCGAGCTCACAGAACAGGGCTCCGGAAGGCCGAGCGGAAATGGAGGAAAACTCGCCTCCCTGCGGACCTGGCATCCTTTCACTCCCTCCTCTCTACATTTTCCTCCTCTGTCTCTGCTGCTAAAGCCACTTTCTACCACTCTAAATTCCAAGCATCTGCCTCTAACCCTAGGAAGCTCTTTGCCACATTCTCCTCCCTCCTGAATCCTCCTCCCCCCTCCTCCCTCTTTGCAGATGACTTCGTCAACCATTTTGAAAAGAAGATCGACGACATCCGATCCTCGTTTGCTAAGTCAAACAACACCGCTGGTTCTGCTCACACTGCCCTACCCTGTGCTCTGACCTCTTTCTCCCCTCTCTCTCCAGATGAAATCTCGCGTCTTGTGACGGCCGGCCGCCCAACAACCTGCCCGCTCGACCCTATCCCCTCCTCTCTTCTCCAGACCATTTCCGGAGACCTTCTCCCTTACCTCACCTCGCTCATCAACTTATCCCTGACCGCTGGCTACGTCCCTTCCGTCTTCAAGAGAGCGAGAGTTGCACCCCTTCTGAAAAAACCTACACTCGATCCCTCCGATGTCAACAACTACAGACCAGTATCCCTTCTTTCTTTTCTCTCCAAAACTCTTGAACGTGCCGTCCTTGGTCAGCTCTCCCGCTATCTCTCTCAGAATGACCTTCTTGATCCAAATCAGTCAGGTTTCAAGACTAGTCATTCAACTGAGACTGCTCTTCTCTGTATCACGGAGGCGCTTCGCACCGCTAAAGCTAACTCTCTCTCCTCTGCTCTCATCCTTCTAGACCTATCGGCTGCCTTCGATACTGTGAACCATCAGATCCTCCTCTCCACCCTCTCCGAGTTGGGCATCTCCGGCGCGGCCCACGCTTGGATTGCGTCCTACCTGACAGGTCGCTCCTACCAGGTGGCGTGGCGAGAATCTGTCTCCTCACCACGCGCTCTCACCACTGGTGTCCCCCAGGGCTCTGTTCTAGGCCCTCTCCTATTCTCGCTATACACCAAGTCACTTGGCTCTGTCATAACCTCACATGGTCTCTCCTATCATTGCTATGCAGACGACACACAATTAATCTTCTCCTTTCCCCCTTCTGATGACCAGGTGGCGAATCGCATCTCTGCATGTCTGGCAGACATATCAGTGTGGATGACGGATCACCACCTCAAGCTGAACTTCGGCAAGACGGAGCTGCTCTTCCTCCCGGGAAGGACTGCCCGTTCCATGATCTCGCCATCACGGTTGACAACTCCATTGTGTCCTCCTCCCAGAGCGCTAAGAACCTTGGCGTGATCCTGGACAACAAACTGTCGTTCTCAACTAACATCAAGGCGGTGGCCCGTTCCTGTAGGTTCATGCTCTACAACATCCGCAGAGTACGACCCTGCCTCACACAGGAAGCGGCGCAGGTCCTAATCCAGGCACTTGTCATCTCCCGTCTGGATTACTGCAACTCGCTCTTGGCTGGGCTCCCTGCCTGTGCCATTAAACCCCTACAACTCATCCAGAACGCCGCAGCCCGTCTAGTGTTCAACCTTCCCAAGTTCTCTCACGTCACCCCGCTCCTCCGCTCTCTCCACTGGCTTCCAGTTGAAGCTCGCATCCGCTACAAGACCATGGTGCTTGCCTACGGAGCTGTGAGGGGAACGGCACCTCAGTACCTCCAGGCTCTGATCAGGCCCTACACCCAAATAAGGGCACTGCGTTCATCCACCTCTGGCCTGCTCGCCTCCCTACCACTGAGGAAGTACAGTTCCCGCTCAGCTCAGTCAAAACTGTTCGCTGCTCTGGCTCCCCAATGGTGGAACAAACTCCCTCACGACGCCAGGACAGCGGAGTCAATCACCACCTTCCGGAGACACCTGAAACCCCACCTCTTTAAGGAATACCTAGGATAGGATAAAGTAATCCTTCTCACCCCCTCCCCCCTTAAAATATTTAGATGCACTATTGTAAAGTGGTTGTTCCACTGGATGTCATAAGGTGAATGCACCAATTTGTAAGTCGCTCTGGATAAGAGCGTCTGCTAAATGACTTAAATGTAAATGTAAATGTAAATAACAATATACAACACAATGCTAGTGAGTGACAGTGATAGTCCCTATAACAATATACAACACAATGCTAGTGAGTGATAGTGATAGTCCCTATAACAATATACAACACAATGCTAGTGAGTGATAGTGATAGTCCCTATAACAATATACAACACAATGCTAGTGAGTGATAGTGATAGTCCCTATAACAATATACAACACAATGCTAGTGAGTGATAGTGATAGTCCCTATAACAATATACAACACAATGCTAGTGAGTGACAGTGATAGTCCCTATAACAATATACAACACAATGCTAGTGAGTGATAGTGATAGTCCCTATAACAATATACAACACAATGCTAGTGAGTGATAGTGATAGTCCCTATAACAATATACAACACAATGCTAGTGAGTGATAGTGATAGTCCCTATAACAATATACAACACAATGCTAGTGAGTGATAGTGATAGTCCCTATAACAATATATAACACAATGCTAGTGAGTGAAAGTGATAGTCCCTATAACAATATACAACACAATGCTAGTGAGTGATAGTGATAGTCCCTATAACAATATACAACACAATGCTAGTGAGTGATAGTGATAGTCCCTATAACAATATACAACACAATGCTAGTGAGTGATAGTGATAGTCCCTATAACAATATACAACACAATGCTAGTGAGTGATAGTGATAGTCCCTATAACAATATACAACACAATGCTAGTGAGTGACAGTGATAGTCCCTATAACAATATACAACACAATGCTAGTGAGTGATAGTGATAGTCCCTATAACAATATACAACACAATGCTAGTGAGTGACAGTGATAGTCCCTATAACAATATACAACACAATGCTAGTGAGTGACAGTGATAGTCCCTATAACAATATACAACACAATGCTAGTGAGTGATAGTGATAGTCCCTATAACAATATATAACACAATGCTAGTGAGTGACAGTGATAGTCCCTATAACAATATACAACACAATGCTAGTGAGTGATAGTGATAGTCCCTATAACAATATATAACACAATGCTAGTGAGTGATAGTGATAGTCCCTATAACAATATACAACACAATGCTAGTGAGTGATAGTGATAGTCCCTATAACAATATACAACACAGCTAGTGAGTGATAGTGATAGTCCCTATAACAATATACAACACAATGCTAGTGAGTGATAGTGATAGTCCCTATAACAATATATAACACAATGCTAGTGAGTGAAAGTGATAGTCCCTATAACAATATACAACACAATGCTAGTGAGTGATAGTGATAGTCCCTATAACAATATACAACACAATGCTAGTGAGTGATAGTGATAGTCCCTATAACAATATATAACACAATGCTAGTGAGTGATAGTGATAGTCCCTATAACAATATACAACACAATGCTAGTGAGTGATAGTGATAGTCCCTATAACAATATACAACACAATGCTAGTGAGTGATAGTGATAGTCCCTATAACAATATACAACACAATGCTAGTGAGTGATAGTGATAGTCCCTATAACAATATACAACACAATGCTAGTGAGTGATAGTGATAGTCCCTATAACAATATACAACACAATGCTAGTGAGTGATAGTGATAGTCCCTATAACAATATACAACACAATGCTAGTGAGTGATAGTGATAGTCCCTATAACAATATACAACACAATGCTAGTAAGTGATAGTGATAGTCCCTATAACAATATACAACACAATGCTAGTGAGTGATAGTGATAGTCCCTATAACAATATATAACACAATGCTAGTGAGTGATAGTGATAGTCCCTATAACAATATACAACACAATGCTAGTGAGTGATAGTGATAGTCCCTATAACAATATACAACACAATGCTAGTGAGTGACAGTGATAGTCCCTATAACAATATACAACACAATGCTAGTGAGTGATAGTGATAGTCCCTATAACAATATACAACACAATGCTAGTGAGTCATAGTGATAGTCCCTATAACAATATACAACACAATGCTAGTGAGTGACAGTGATAGTCCCTATAACAATATACAACACAATGCTAGTGAGTGATAGTGATAGTCCCTATAACAATATACAACACAATGCTAGTGAGTGATAGTGATAGTCCCTATAACAATATACAACACAATGCTAGTGAGTGATAGTGATAGTCCCTATAACAATATACAACACAATGCTAGTGAGTGATAGTGATAGTCCCTATAACAATATACAACACAATGCTAGTGAGTGACAGTGATAGTCCCTATAACAATATACAACACAATGCTAGTGAGTGATAGTGATAGTCCCTATAACAATATACAACACAATGCTAGTGAGTGATAGTGATAGTCCCTATAACAATATACAACACAATGCTAGTGAGTGATAGTGATAGTCCCTATAACAATATACAACACAATGCTAGTGAGTGATAGTGATAGTCCCTATAACAATATACAACACAATGCTAGTGAGTGATAGTGATAGTCCCTATAACAATATACAACACAATGCTAGTGAGTGATAGTGATAGTCCCTATAACAATATACAACACAATGCTAGTGAGTGATAGTGATAGTCCCTATAACAATATACAACACAATGCTAGTGAGTGATAGTGATAGTCCCTATAACAATATATAACACAATGCTAGTGAGTGATAGTGATAGTCCCTATAACAATATACAACACAATGCTAGTGAGTGATAGTGATAGTCCCTATAACAATATACAACACAATGCTAGTGAGTGACAGTGATAGTCCCTATAACAATATACAACACAATGCTAGTGAGTGATAGTGATAGTCCCTATAACAATATACAACACAATGCTAGTGAGTGATAGTGATAGTCCCTATAACAATATACAACACAATGCTAGTGAGTGACAGTGGTAGTCCCTTATCCATTATCAATTCAAATTGTATTTGTCACATGCTCCGTATACAACAGGTATTGCCTTTCCGTTAAAGGCTTACTTAAAAAGTTAAGAAAACATTTACTAAATAAACTAAAGTAAAAAATGTAATTAAATAAAAAGTAACAATAACAAAATAAAAGAACAATGTGTAGGGGAAAAGGTTAGTCGAGGTAATTTGTACATGTATGTAGGGGCAAAGTGACTACGTATAGATAATAAACTGTGAGTAGCAGCAGTGTAAAAACAAAGGGGGAATTTCTCCTCAAGTAGAATCCCAGACACTCTGCTGAGTGGGAGGGGCTAACAGCTCCACCCTGGAGGGGCTCTGAGAAGGGGCGGGGCTTGACTTCTACAAGCTCCTGTTCACATCTGTAATAAATGAACCATCTAGTACACACACTGTCTTTCTATAGACAACTACTCAGCCCTATCCCTCCTAGAAAATCTGAATCGATCGATCTCTCGCCCTCTCTCTCTCTCTCTCTCTCTCGCCCTCTCTCTCTCTCTCTCTCGCCCTCTCTCTCTTTCTCTCTCTCTCGCCCTCTCTCTCTCTCGCCCTCTCTCTCTCTCTCTCGCCCTCTCTCTCTCGCCCTCTCTCTCTCTCGCCCTCTCTCTCTCTCTCGCCCTCTCTCTCTCGCCCTCTCTCTCGCCCTCTCTCTCTCTCGCCCTCTCTCTCTCTCGCCCTCTCTCTCTCTCGCCCTCTCTCTCTCGCCCTCGCCCTCTCTCTCGCCCTCTCTCTCGCCCTAACTTTCTCTCTCTCTCTCTCTCGCCCTCTCTCTCTCTCGCCCTCTCTCTCTCTCTCTCTCGCCCTCTCTCTCTCGCCCTCTCTCTCTCTCGCCCTCTCTCTCTCTCTCTCGCCCTCTCTCTCTCGCCCTCTCTCTCTCGCCCTCTCTCTCTCTCGCCCTCTCTCTCTCGCCCTCTCTCTCTCTCGCCCTCTCTCTCTCGCCCTCGCCCTCTCTCTCGCCCTCTCTCTCGCCCTAACTTTCTCTCTCTCTCTCTCTCTCTCTCTCTCTCTCTCTCTCTCTCTCTCTCTCTCTCTCTCTCGCCCTCTCTCTCGCCCTCTCTCTCTCTCTGTCAATTCAATTCAATTCAAGGGCTTTATTGGCATGGGAAACATGTGTTAACATTGCCAAAGCAAGTGAGGTAGATATATATAAAGTGAATATATAAAGTGAAATAAACAATAAAAATTAACAGTAAACATACAGAAGTTTCAAAACAATAAAGACATTACAAATGTCATGTTATATATATATATATACGATGTTTTAACAATGTACAAATGGTTAAAGGACACAAGATAAAATAAATAAGCATAAATATGGGTTGTATTTACAATGGTGTTTGTTCTTCACTGGTTGCCCTTTTCTCGTGGCAACAGGTCACAAATCTTGCTGCTGTGATGGCACACTGTGGAATTTCACCCAGTAGATATTGGATTTGTTTTCAAATTCTTTGTGGATCTGTGTAATCTGAGGGAAATATGTCTCTCTAATATGGTCATACATTGGGCAGGAGGTTAGGAAGTGCAGCTCAGTTTCCACCTCATCTCTCTCTCTATCTCTCTCTCTCAGGCTCAGTCTCTCTCACTGAGTCTGTACATAGTCAAAGCTTTCCTTATTTTGGGTCAGTCACAGTGATCAGGTATTCTGGCACTGCGTACTCTCTGTGTAGGGCCAAATAGCATTCTAGTTTACTCTGTTTTTTTGTTAATTCTTTCCAATGTGTCAAGTAATTATCTTTTTGTTTTGTCATGATTTTGTTGGGTCTAATTGTGCTGCTGTCCTGTGGCTCTGTGGGGTGTTTTTGTGTTTGTGAACAGCGTCCCAGGACCAGCTTGCTTAGGGGACTCTTCTCCAGGTTCATTTCTCTGTAGGGTCTGTTTGTGTTTGTGAACAGCGTCCCAGGACCAGCTTGCTTAGGGGACTCTTCTCCAGGTTCATCTCTCTGTAGGGTCTGTTTGTGTTTGTGAACAGCGCCCCAGGACCAGCTTGCTTAGGGGACTCTTCTCCAGGTTCATCTCTCTGTGTGGGGTGTGTTTGTGTTTGTGAACAGAGCCCCAGGACCAGCTTGCTTAGGGGACTCTTCTCCAGGTTCATCTCTCTGTAGGTGATGGCTCTGCGGGGTCTGTTTGTGTTTGTGAACAGCGTCCCAGGACCAGCTTGCTTAGGGGACTCTTCTCCAGGTTCATCTCTCTGCGGGGTCTGTTTGTGTTTGTGAACAGCGTCCCAGGACCAGCTTGCTTAGAGGACTCTTCTCCAGGTTCATCTCTCTGTAGGGTCTGTTTGTGTTTGTGAACAGCGTCCCAGGACCAGCTTGCTTAGGGGACTCTTCTCCAGGTTCATCTCTCTGCGGGGTCTGTTTGTGTTTGTGAACAGCGTCCCAGGACCAGCTTGCTTAGGGGACTCTTCTCCAGGTTCATCTCTCTGTTGGTGATGGCTCTGTGGGGTGTTTTTGTGTTTGTGAACAGCGTCCCAGGACCAGCTTGCTTAGAGGACTCTTCTCCAGGTTCATCTCTCTGTTGGTGATGGCTTTGTTATGGAAGGTTTGGGATTCGCTTCCTTTTAGGTGGTTTAAGTATTTAACCACTTCTGGGAAAATTGGAAAACACTAAACAAAAAACAACACAAATAATTATCTATCCAAAATGGAGATGTATGGGCAAACCACTTCTCCAATCTGTTTGGCTCTATAACAAAGAATAAAGAGCAAAAACATATACATGATCAAATACAGATCTTATAATCAACTATTAAAGACGACCAGAACCCACTGGATTCTCCAATTACCTTGAATGAGTGACAGGACAAAATAAAAACCCTCCAACCCAAAGAGGCCTGTGGTGTTGATGGTATCCTTAATGAAATGATCAAATATACAGACAAATTCCAATTGGCTATTTTTTTATTTCACCTTTATTTAACCAGGTAATTTAGTTGAGAACAAGTTCTCATTTACGA